>NC_056739.1:1614786374-1614916374 GCF_019279795.1 Protopterus annectens | reverse complement strand
TTTGGCTAATGAAATTCGCAGATGACTACAAACTAGGAGCCATAATCGAAACTCCTAACAACGTGGACATCCTACAAAAGTGCCTCACTGAGACAGATGCCTAGTGTTAAAGCCATGGCCTCAAGCTCAATGCCAAAAAGTGCATTGTCATCCCCTTTGGTAAAAACTCTGTACCCATGAACTACAACATAGGCGGTAGTATACTTAGCACCGAAAGTGTGATAAGAGACCTTGGGACACAGGTGGACAGTAGTCTCTCCTTTATTAATCACATTGTCACAATAGTCAGGAAATCCATCTATGTGACACACCTCATCACAAAAGGTTTCTCATCCAGAAAAAAAGAGGTCATTGTTCCCCTCTACTCATCACTCACTAGACCCATTATAGAGTACAACGCCCCTTTTCGTATGTACCTCACAAGACATCTACAACAACTGGAAAGGCCACAGAAATACCTCACAAAGAGGATTACCGGCCTCAAACAAATGCCCTACACAGACCGTCTCAAAAAACTCCAGCTTTACTCCGTCGCATATCGCCTACTCAGAGGTGATCTCTGCCTAACATACAAAGCTATGTCAAACCCAGAGCTGTTGGACATGCTCCACTTAAAGAAATCCCAAACACTCTGAGCTACCCGCACTAGGGACCTAAACCTTGTCACCACAATAAACAGAACATGCCAGAGGGATAGATTCCTGTCCCGGAGACTTCCCATACGCTGGAATAAACTACCTATCTATATCAAACAAAGCTCCTCATTAGCACTCTTCAAGAAAAATCTTGATGATTGGATGGGAAATAGGAAATTCACCCCGGGGATCACTTCTGTGTCTCTGCTCGACAGTGGCACAGGAAAATAATTTTCTTGGGTGGCAAAAGCCAGGGTACCTTTTTGGCTGGGATTGTATAGGTGCCAGGGCCAATAGCCTAGTACCTACCTATGAACCTGTGAACCTATGTCTCTTCAGTGAAAGCACATTGTCTTAGGTCTTGTACATACTAGGCAAACTAGATACTCTTGGCAGCCTCGCTTCAGCAGTAACCACTGGTCTTAGAATTATTGACCAGGTTTTTGCTTCTTCCTTCACTGAACTTTTAATTAAGAAGGCTAAATTGCTGTACTACAGTCTTCAGAAAAATCCCTGTGATTCTTCTTAAGTGGTAAACAGGACTAACAATATTTAATCCATTTATTTGGCTGCAAAATCATGTATTCATATATATATACATATATATATACATATATATATATATATATATATATATATATATATATATATATATATATATATATATATATAATATATATATGAGTCTGCTTTGTTTCGTTGGATCTCATTTCACTGAATTTCATTTCACCATGACCACTTCACTGAAAACTCAAATTACTGAAAACTCATTTCACTGAATCTCATTTCACTGAACTGCAGTCAGTATATATGGCACTGTGTAGAGTACTGTAAGGCAAGTAAAAGGTATATGCCCTTTTCACGACTGTTGTGCGATCCTGGGGTTAGTATATATTGTTAGGGGTTGTGTGGGGGGCACAGCCCCCACATTGGGGGTTGTGGGGGGGCACAGCCCCCCACTTAGTTTGAATACATATTGTCTTCTGGAGAAAGTTAGTCATTGGTGTTGCAACTATGCATGTCTATTGGTTAAAATGTATTGTTTTGAAGTTTTTGATAAAATACAATATAAAACAAACAAGGTGGGGGGCTACAACCCCCCACCCCCCTGTGGGGGGCTGTGCCCCCCAACTATATATACTAACTCCAGGATCGCACTACAGTGGGGAAAAGGACATATACCTTTTATTTGCCTTACAGTACTCTACACAAACATGAAGGTCCTACCAAACACCCTGATATTGGGCGATTTCAATTACTCTACCATTCACTGAAAAATCTACTCGAGTACAAATTCTCAGGCCCAGTGCTTCCTAGAATTCATCAACTCAAATGCCCTGGATCAGCTGGTAAACTCCCCTACCAGAGGTGAAAACATATTGGACCTGGTCATCACCAACATGGGCGACAGGTGTTCCACACCTAAGATCAACCCATCACTGGTTAGATCAGACCATAAACTAATCACTCTGGATGTCCACACCCCACCACCACCCCCAACTAAGGAAACCACAGTAAAAACTTTTCTAAAGCAAACTTCACCTTACTTAAGACAGAGGTGGAAAGTTTCACAACCCCCACGCTAAAGGATAATGCTGCCCAAGATGCAGAAACTTTTACAAATGCACTCTATGAGCACCTACAAGGATGCATGGATCGTGCCATCCCTAGCAAAACCAAGCCTCACTCCTCTAAGAGAAGGAAACCAGTTTGCTGGTCCCCTGCAATAAACTGGCTATACAATAGAAGGAGGAAACTAGTTCAGAAAAAAAGCAAATCCCAAGAAGGAAAGACATCCCTGATCAGTAAGAGTAAGAAATTGAGGTCCCTCATGAAATCATCCAAGGCTAACTTCGAAAGAAAAATAGCCAAGGATTCAAAGGATAACCACAAAGCCTTCTTTAGCTATATTAAGAATCTAAGTGGCTACTCGCAGATATGCACTGAACTAGTGCAAAATAGCACAAAATATACTGAACCTACTGATATTGCCAACATCCTGGCAGATAGATTCAGTGCAAACTTCACCCCCCTCTCACCTCCAAAAGGGCCCACAACAATACCGGAAAAGTGTAGTGTCCCAAAAATCACAGATGCACAGGTGAAAACAGCCCATTCAAAAGCCAAAAACACAACGCCAATGGGACCAGATGGTGTCCCAGGCTGCGTCTTGCATGAACTACAGAATGAACTAACCCCCCACCTAAACACGCTGTTCAGCCTCAGCCTCTCCACAGGCTATGTGCCCATAGAATGGTGCACAGCAATGGTTATTCCTCTCCACAAAGGAGGGGCCACAACTGACCCTGGTAACTATCGCCCTATAAGCCTGACTAGCCTGGTCTGCAAGGCTATGGAGAGCATCATCATGGAACTCATTAACAAAGACATTGGGAACCTCCAAACACTTGACCTGACCCACTTTGGCTTTGTTAAGGGCAGATCATGCCTACTAAACATGGTTGACTTCTTCGAGACAGTCACCAAGGCCATAGACGAGGGAAAGGTGGTTCACACAGCCTACCTTGACCTCACCAAGGCTTTCAACACCATTCCCCACTCGGGTATTACAGAAAAACTCACCAGCCTGAACATAAACCCCTATGTCACGAGATGGGTTGCCAACTGGCTTACAGACAGAACTCACACGGTAAGAATAGTGGGCTCCAGGTCCGACTCTAAACCATTCACAAGTGGTGTCCCACAAGGCTCGGTCCTGGGACCCCTACTGTTTGAAATAACCTTTTCAGAAGTACAGACAAACACAGGAGGACTATGGCTAACCAAGTTCGACGATGACTGCAAACTGGGAGCTATAACTGACTCTCCAGCTGACACGGACATCCTCCAAAAGGGCCTTACTGAGACAGACACCTGGTGTCAAAGTCATAGCCTCAAGCTAAATGCCAAAAAATGCATAATCATCCCGTTTGGGAAAAACAAAACACCCATGAATTACCACATAAGTGGCAGCCCCCTTAATACAGAAGAGGTAATAAGAGATCTGGGGACCCAGGTAGATAGTAATCTCTCCTTTGGCAATCATATTGCCAAAGTAGTTAGGAAATCCTTCTATGTGGCCCATCTAATTACTAAAGGGTTCTCTTCTAGAAATAAAGAGGTTATAGTGCCCCTCTACTCATCACTCATTAGACCCATCATAGAGCACAATGCCCCATTTGGGATGTACCTCACAAGACACTTCCAACAGCTGGAAAGACCACAAAAGTACCTCACCAAGAGGATTACTGGTCTCAAACATATGTCCTATGCAGCCCGACTGAAAAAACTCCAACTGCACTCAGTGGCATATTGCTTACTCAGAGGTGATCTCTGCCTGACTTACAAATCCATGTCCAAATCAGAATTGATGGACATGCTCCACCTAAAGAAATCCAAGCCACTGCGAGCCACGCTCTCTAGTGAGCTAAACCTCACCACAACAATAAATGGAACATGCTGGAAGGTTAGATTGCTGTCACAGAGACTCCTCATACTTTGGAACAAAATTCCAAATTACATCAGGCAGAGCCCCTTGACGAGTGGATGGGTAACAGAAAATACACCCCTGGAATCACTTCAATGGCTCTGCTTGACAGAGGATCAGTTAATTAATCAATGGGGCGGCGAAAGCCGACACACTCTGGCTAGGCTTATAAATGCCCTCAGGCAGATAGCCTAGTACCTACCTATGAACCCATGAACCTATGAACAATGCCATATATATACTAACTTCAGTTCAGTGAAATGAGATTCAGTGAAATGAGTTTTCAGCGAAGTGGCCGGGGTGAAATGAAATTCAGTGAAATGAGATTCAACAAAACAAAGTAGACCCATATATATGTGTATATATATATATATATATATATATATATATATATATATATATATATATATATATATATATGGGTCTACTTTGACCCATGGAAAGCTCACTTGTGTGAATCGCAAGTAAGCAAATCTAGTTCAGTGAAAGTGCATTTAAGCAAAAATGCACTTTCATGACTTACACTCAAGAAACGCAAATAAAACACAGTACACACATATTTTTGCACAGGGGCAAGCCCCCATGCACCCCCCACGCCCCTGCTAATTGAATATACGAACTCCAAGATCACACTACAGTGGGTATATTCCCTTACCCCACTGTACCGAGCTTCGGTAAAGTGCAATTCGTGAAAGTGCATTTTTGCTTAAATGCACTTTGGCTGAACTGGATTTACTTACTTGCAATTCGCACAAGTGAGCTTTTGATGGGTTAAAGTAGGCCCATATATATATATATATATACATATATATATATATATATATATATATATATACATACACACACACACACACGCACACACACACACACACACACCACACACACACATTGTGTGTGTGTGTGGTGTGTGTGTGTGTGTGTGTATATATATATATATATATATATATATATATATACATATATGTGTGTGTGTGTGTGTGTGTGTGTATTTATATATATATATATATATATATATATATATATATATATATATATATATATATATATATATATTTATGTTCTGCTACTTTTGTTCAACGGTCAACATCTGTTTAGTTGACATGATTTGGTCAACTAAACAGATGATTCATGACATCTGTCAACAAAAGTAGCAGATTGGACCTTGCCTCTGAAGTGCCCAGATTGTCACAGAATGTCCAGATTTTTCCATTTATTTTTGGTCTGTTCCTTTAGTTTTTAAGAGCATTACTTAAAAATTGGGCCCATTTTTTGGACTTTGCCCTCCAATTATTTATGGCTTTGTCCAGATTTCTTGCTCTAAGAGGTTGAAAGGTATGGATTGTATGATTCTTGGGGTTGGTGAATTTGCCCTTCCCACAAGAATTGTGTGATCTCGATGTTAGGATATATGTTCAGCAGGACGTGGAGGGCTTGACCCTCTAGGAAAAAGCAATGTTTTCTTTTGCCTTTTTGTTTAAAGGTTTTTGCATGAACTAAGATTCATTCTTGGCCCACATGTTTTAATGTATTAAAGTGCATAATGTCGATTTGATGTCACCATCATGCACACCAACAATAGGGCTGTCTAGTGAAGTTAAATATATATATATATATATATATATATATATATATATATATATATATATATATACATATACACACACACACACACACACACACACACACACACACACACACACACACACACACACACTTGTATGTACATATAACTAAGATGTTATGGAAGGAATTAAAATTAATTGTAAGTTTCATTGGATAGAAAACATTCAAATTATAACATAGCTTCCCTTGTTCTTATGCTGTATTGTTATATTGCCCTATGGGAGCACACTGCAAAGCAATTAAACTTTTATTTCTTCATTTTGCACTGTGTATGTGTAAAAGAGTAAAAAAAAAAGTTGCTTAAAATTTCTGTGAACAGATTGCAACAATAGCGTGATGTATACAATTATAAATGGAAAATGTCCCACTATAATGATACAAACATGCTTTTATTCCATTCAGATTAAACAAACTCCTGGCACCTTGGCATTCAGACATGAAATAATCTAGACCTATGGATGCAAAGGCTCACAGTTTAAAAGTACAATAACGTCTTTATTCCAGTCAGGCTAAACAAACTCCCAGTGCCTTGGAATTCAGCCTCCAAGAAGATTTTGCATCAAACAAAGAATCATTGTTTACACAGTGAAGGTTAAATGTGTTGCATTCTTTGCCTGATACAGTACAACTGCAAGCAAAGATGAAATGTATCATTTCATTAGTAAATAATATAATGTTTTTGTATTTGTGTTTGTCTATATGGGTATCCTAGAAACTATAGTGTGAATGATGGACTAAAAGCCATTTCAGGCCCAGAATAGCAAAACAGTTTGCATCTGTTAGACTAAATCTGCTAAATGGTATTTAAATCTACAGAAGTTGTGATGTTTGTCAATACACAAACATGCATGCCAAGGGCATTATTATCGTCATCATTATATTATTAAGTGGAAAGTTGTGAGGCTGATTTCTTCAACTGACTCTATACATATACTTTGGAACCTTACTGTCTATTTGTCTCTTATATGTTCTTTTTATAGTCCATTTTGCCTTATGAAAGACTGCAGTGCAAATGTTTAGATATTGCTCTCGGGATGGTTTTGTTTAGTGTAACTGAAATTCTTTTTTTTTCTTCAAGATGTAAAAAAAAAATCTAAGGTATGAAAACTGACAGGTATTTTGCTTAAGATGGGGAAGGAGACATGAATGTTAGTTCAAAATGCTGCAAATTGTCAAATTTACAAGGTTCTTTTCTTAAATTAATATTGTTTTATACACGGTGTTTGGAAGATTTTTCCATCTTTATTGCCAGCTGTCAACTGAATATTCCCTGTTCGCTCAGTCTTAATATTACTTCTGCAACTCCCTTCCTCCTCTGAGCTCCATCTCTGATTGCTTGATGCGGGTCCTACAACAGATAATTCACTCCACTGTTATTCTGGTTTTCAATTAGGTTCTAAATTCTGCCTTGTTCTTACTATTTTTTCTCATTTATATCTTGTACTTAAAATATTTTCAGTAGGTTCCTATAACCCCCATCCTAAAACACACTGGCCTGTTACTTGCAAGCAATGGTGGGTATTTCTGCATTGGATTTTAACCTGTACCTTTCTAGTGCAGGAAAGCTCTGGCATAACTTTAAATAAACCTTCCAAGGCAAAAACATTTTGGTAGTTTAAATTAGTGATGTAGTTATATGTATACATGTCGGATGAGTGGAGAAGAAAATTATGAACCAATACCACAGTGTAGAACCATTGAAGTATATATGGTAATCTGTCTACACCAAGGACAAGGTTAAAATGAATTCTGTTCAGAGGCTATACTCCTGAAACTGCATATGGAAACTTGTGATTACATGCCTATGATCAGCTCTACAGAGGAGAATCGTTTTAAGATAAGGCATCTTCCTAAGTTCTGCGTCATCACAAAGACAGGACTTTCATCTAGGAAACTAGCCAGGGATTTTGGGAAGAATATACAGAAGTTTTGTAATATATTTTCCTTTTTCCTCAACAAATCATCTATTCATAAAAATAAAAAAAAAGAATATCATACTTTTTCATACAATGGGCAGATTAAGGACAGCACTGCAAGGACTGATGGTCAAGCTACTAGAAAAAGTTCAGTTATTTAGTTACCTTGGAGTTACACTGATGCTTGAACTCTTATTAATCAAGATCATTAATGCCCCTAACAGTAACATACAAAAGCAGCTGGCAGTATGGTAGCAGACTGGGAAAACTTCCCACTTCAGAAGTCAGGAAAGCAAAGGGTAGTGGTGGCGGAACATTTTTAGCCCAATGTGATTTCTGTACACACATTTATATGTTTACATTTGGCAATACAATGGGGTAGTTTTAAACGTTTAAACATGGTACACAGTATCGTTATTCTTTTATTTCACCTGGTACTTGCTCTAAGTGATATTTCCCCTTTCCTCTAAAACCAATGTGTATTGGCATCAATGTGTGAAATATACTTGCCCTGCTGTGCATGGCTGTCTGCAACTCTGTGGTTGTCAATTGCAAGACCTCCAGCCTCTTACACAGGATTTTAAGCAGCACAATTTTCCTATGATCGGGTCATAGACAAAGGGGAAGAGCAGAACGTCATCTGCTCAAATCCCTTACCCAGCCCAAGATGGCCATTACAGTATATCAACAAAATCTAGTTGTCGACATCATAGAGGGGTGATATCCCCCCGCTCCATTGAGCAGCATCCCACAATATATTTTCACAATCCATTCAGAACCTTCTGCTATGTAATGCTGGAAAAGTTAGAATGGCTGTGGTGTGACTTGGTACACGCATTACTTGTCTATAAGCTCCTTTACATGCAGGATAGAAATCACCATGGGACAGGTGCTTGGTGAGTAAAGTCTTATCAGTATAATCTCTTTTTATAATTCATCTAAAAATTATCTGTCTTTCTACAAATGTCATTTCACACAGCAAATAAAAACAGTTCTTTCACACTGGAAAACATCATTTTAATCTGCATTTAGGAAATGACAAGTGTTCAAGTGTTTAAAGAAAATTGTGTTATAAGTTATGAAATTTAAATCTCATCAGTCCATCACATTATATAGTTACCATTGGGTGGGATTTTAAGACCCATACCCTTACCTGTCCCATATTTGTTGACAGCATAGGTTCATAGATTCATACCTCTGTTTGTCACATATTATGTTTGCAGTGGTGTAGATATATTGTTCTCTGGACTTTTACAGCCTGCAAAAAATAGCCGTGTCAGTAAACATTGTGTATACACCTGTAGCAAAAAGATAAAACATACAGTAGCATACATTGTACAATGGTTATTTAATTTTTTGCCATAATAATTAGAACACTGGCAAGATGTCAAATGCGCAGCTGGTTAAATACTGTAAATCAAAATGACTTCCCTTCCACATAGTAATTTGAACAAGGATAACTTAAAAAACACCTTGTGTGTAGTTAAATGCCACTCCTGTGGATGTGTGAACAGCCTAGTATGGAGTGTTGGTGTGCAATATGCAATGAAAGGAATGCCCATTGTGTCCCCAGATGATTTTACAATGTAGCTAGAAATAAACAGACTAAAACTCAATTTAGAGAGTTTGACAGCAGTCAAGACAATGAAAGTGATTAAAACCAAAGAGGCAGAAAAAAAGCATCAACATGAAGCCATAGTGTAGAAAATGGAGCTTCAGAATAAATTGACCATAGCATAATAGAGAGAGAGAGAGAGAGAGAGAGAGAGAAGGAGTGACTGCATGAGAGGGACTTCATCACACTTCGCCAAGTGTTAAGTGTGTAGTAGGGGGTGACTCAGCTGTAGTTGCCAAGGTCAGTGTCACATTATTATAAATAAAGCGGGGGATGACTTTGGTAGCTTTATTTTAGGTATTTGAAAGAGTAAGTAATTAGAACCAAACCGACCAAGAACAATGGTTGAGGTTTTTAACTCACCTGCTCATGGCAAAGCTATGCACGCTATTAGTAACATATACAATGCTGATTATATTAACTAGAGTAAATGAAAGCATATCCTTTTTGAGTGTTTTAAGATCACACCTGAGATTATAGAAAAACTTTTGCAGAAATTAGAAGGAAACCAGAAAACAGCACCAGCAATTTCACTAAAGAAATAACCACTCACTTTCATAGGTGAATATGAGTGGAGGTCAAGTTACAATTTTTGAAATGTTGGAAGACCTTATAAGTAGAGAGCAAGTACAAAGTACTTTGTCTGGGAGTACGAGGATCCAGTTGACAGACCAGGAATGTGTTTCAGCTAAAGAGATGGGTAAAGTGAAGAGACATCCGTTTAGGGAGTAGGGCACAACCTCATGAGAGGGTTTACCCAGCACTACACATGAGAATAAGGGAAGTCACAGTGACAGTCTAAAACATTATATCAGACTCCACAGCCAAAGGGGAAAGTCACTGGTTTCAGTACATGTCAAGGTCCTAGAGTTAGATGTTGCCAGTGTAACCATGTAGGACATGTGTGGTCCAAATGTCCACAGAGACAGGGAGGGGAACACAAAACATGTGAGCTGAGCCATGAGAGTAGAAGTGTTTTGTTGTGAAACTGCAGTTGCTCATGACTATCACAAAGGCCTATGCCCTAACATGATAGAGAGCAAATAAATTATTGTTAAGAAGGACACTGCATCAGCCATAACTATTGCAAAATCTGCAGTTATTAGCAACATTACTTGTCTTGTTAGGATAGTCCATTTAGGGCAATAGAAGGTTCATCTTTTTAGTTGCCATTGTCCATTGTTTATTTGTACTGGAAAGAGGGGTTCAAGCAGACAAGTAGGCAGTTGCTTTTAATGATATCCTATCAAATATCCTAACAGTTAATGACTTTGACAATATAATACCTAGTATATATGCAGTTACAGTAACTCAGTCATGGAGAAAAGCACATAGGTAAGGCATAAGGAGAGAGTCCCATCCAATACCCACATCTCCAAACAGGCAGGTGATGTGGTTAGTTCATGAGAGTAGCTTGGTAATAGCAGCAGTCATGAATTGGAATCATGTGCCAGATGGTGCTGGGCTTTTTCAGAAGAGGGCTACCACAGGAGAAATTATAGCATCATTAATCCTAAATCTAAGCCTCAGTTAGAAAAACTGCTAGATGTCTTCCTGAAGAGGAAATAGGTAGGATCGTAAAGAAAGTGTAGTAATAGGCAACACTCTTAAGCCCTACCTTACAAAACTTGAGGGATGTATGCAAGCAGGTTCTGATTTTTATGGGCAGAGGGAGACTGTATACTGTGATAAGGGGCTATTACACTTAAAATGGACTCCTGGATGGTGGCTAGAGAGAGAGAGAGAGAGAGATGATGACGCAGCAGTAGGTAGTCCCAAGGTCTACCTTTGGTCACTTATGGCCATTCTGGCCATTTGCCATCATAATATTTTTAGGTCATAAGGCATGCAGAGAGGAGAGTTGTGCAACATTTCCTTGGGTGGATGGTGCAAAAAACATGACAAGATATTGTAGGAACTGTAAGCAGTACCAAAGGTTTGGCAAGGCATGATAAAAGCTAAAGATGCTTTGGTGCTTTTTCCTATTACTGAAAATCCATTTCATAGGCTAGGCATGCATATTGTAGGGCATCTTAATACTCTAAGCACCACAGGTAAGATGAGTACCTTGGTTATGGTGGATAATGCTACTATGTACCTTTACGTAATGGTGTTATCATGTATTCAGGTGGAAAATGTGGTAAATATTTTGTTTTAGAAATGTTAAGCAGGGTAGGTTTTCCTGTGAAGTGTTGAGAGACAGAGGAGTTAACTTTATGTCAGACTTTCAGACTTGTCTGTAGAAGCACAGTAGGATAAAGCAGTTAAAAACTGTCCTTTATTGCCCACAAACAAATAGCTTGGTAGAAAGATTTAATTCTACTCTTAAAGTGGAGTTGCACATCAGTTTAAGAGATAGTTGGACAAGTACCTGCCCTATCTCATCTTTTCTTATAGGGAAGAGTTTCAAGAATCAACTTGTTCTTCACCCTCTGAAATACCGTATGGTCATAGGGTGAGGGGGGGGGGTTCCAGTTTTAATTCATGATGGGTACAAAAGTGAAGGTGATTTCCACAAAGTATCTATTGTGGAGCATTTGCTGAATTTCTGGAATAAGGAGTTCATTGGGCTGGAACAGGAGCACCTAGCTCAAGCACAGCAACAGAATATTTGGTCTGGCCAAACAGTGACAGCATGAGAATATACTGTTGGACAAAATTAATGGTGCATATTTCTGCTAGTTAAAATAAGCCTGAAGCAGCATGGAAGAAAAATGTCATTGTTGTAGGAAGGTGAGTGATGCTAATTAGGTTGTTAAGTTTCCAAAGGAAAGGCAGAAATGCAAACCTTATCATAGTAACTTGTTGAGGCCCTACCATACAAAAATAGGTATTTGTGCTTACCATTTGTACTGTGTTACAAGTATTAGTCAGGATCTTGTAGTAGGCCCCTCAGATAAACTTACTAACACTTCAGTGAATGAAGTAGTGTTTCTGCAACAGCTATCCCATACACAGGTTCAATAAATCCAAGCAGGGATTTCCAAGATTGCTGCACACTGATCAACAGCTTCATGTTAGCTCTACCAGTGTGAAAAAAATTAAATGGGAAATAAAATTAGTAATTATGCCAGTTTGAGTAAAATGTAATTACTGGCTAGTAAGTATACCATCCGGGTGCCAACAAAGAAGACATTTAAAGAACTTGACAGAAGATCAAATAGAAAAATTGAAGGGAAAACACGGACTGGAAAAAATCATGCAGCTGTTCAGTAAAAAGCAGTTCAATCTTCAGTTTTGGTAGAAGAGATAGCTTCCAGCAATTTAGAGGAAAAAATAAATCACTTGTACTCACAGGTGATTAAAATAAATGAAGAACTGAAGAACTGCATCAACACTAATAACAAAAGGATGGAAAAATAGAAGAAGCTATTCAGATGAAGTGATAAAATTGCAAAAATCAGAAGGTGAAATGAAGAAAAGGCTGGCTGAGTATGAGACTTCTCAAAAGAGCTGTTTCAGAGAAAAGTAGAATTAAACACAGAACACCCAGAGAAAACCTAAGATCTTCTGTTATACCAGAGAAACTAGAAGGAACAGAATGTATTAATTTTATGAATGTACAAATAAGCAACTAGACTGGTATTCCACGGCAGGAACTGATAATTGAAGGAGCACACCATGTGTATGCTCCAAACCTGGTCATGAAAAAGCAGCCAAGACCAGTATTAGTACAGATACAATCATACCAGCAGATCATCCTGAAAAAATTGTGGCAGAAGGGAAAAGGGTCTATATTACATAATTGAACTTTCAAATGTTCAACTGTCATATGGTCGACACCATATGATCAAATTGTTGAAAGTTCGAAAGTTTTAATGGAGATCTCCATATAGTGCGGAATGGCAAGATTTCCCTTTTCTGAACTGTAGTGCGATCTCGGAATTGGTATATTTAAAGAGGGGGAGTGCAGGGGGGCTTGTTCCCTGCTTAAAATGTTCAGGTAGGTTATTTGTGTAGTTTATTTTTTTTATTAGATGCTCGAACTTTTAAAAGTTCAATCATATGGCGTTGACCATATGACAGTCGAACTTTTAAAAGTTCAATTATCTAATACAGACCCAGGGAATTAAAAACTGGAGATAGTAGACTGTTTGTGGAAAAATGACCATTCACTGTACACCAGGTAGAAGAGAAGCAAATTTTTCCCTGTAATAGGAGAATGTCGAGAGACAGGTGTGAGATTCAAGCTGCTAAATCCAGCTGTTTTCAGAATATTTTTTTCCAGAGGATCAAAGACATTTTCTTTTGCAGAACAGGCCAAGGAGGAGTTAACTACAACAGTTTATCCAACAAGAAGTGAGCCATCAAACAGAAGGGTACACTGCTTCTCATTTTTCTGACAATAAAGCTCACAGAGAGACATTACCAGTGAAAATTTTTCCAATGTCCCAAAGGACAATGTTTGAAAGACAAAGCAAAGCACAAGAGTTGACTGAAAGAACCAAGAGCTGACTGGAAGAATCAGGAATGTTTTGGGCTTGGAGATGGAGATGAATGGGGAGAAGGTCAGCAACACAGAAATTAGTGAATCAATGTGAGATTATAAAGCATCAGTCAATTTTATGAAATATTGCTATGCAAGAAAAAGTGGCTGAGAAAGATTGGACTTTTGCTGACTTTGTTAAACTTGTGGGTGGACTGTAAATCATATATCCCAATTTATGTCATTAATGTTTAGAAGGACACTAAAAGGAAAAATGTGACTGTAATAAAAACATTTTTCTTAATAGTATTTGTATAAATATTTCATGATATAAATCACATGCTATATAGTAAAACAGTTTTGTGTAGTATATGGTCAGGGGTATTTTAAAATGTGGAGGTGGGGGAGTCTTTTTAGTGATTGTTATATGTGATAAAAATATTAAAGTTAACACATACTTTTAGTTGTAAGTAATATAGGGTTTACAATGTAATTAGAAGAAAGGCTGGACAAAAGCAAATTTAAGTTAATAGGCTGTGATCTCGGGCTATTAGGTAATGACATTATTTAAAGATGTTCATAGTTTTGTTTATGCTAAGTTAATAGGTTATGAGGCCGTCCTAAAATGTGTTTAGTTTTTTGTTTGATGGTTTCATTAAAACAAAAAGTCTTGAAAAATGTGACATAGGTTCAAATGGAGATGACAAAAAACAACCTTATGAAAGATCAGTCTGTTAAGCATTAGTGTGTGCATGTGACACAAAAGTTGGATATATGCATTCAAAAAAATGTCATGTATAACAGATGGAAACATTAACTTCTTATAATCATGGCTGCACTCTCCATTATCTTGGAATGTAAGTTGTTTTACAGGTATAGACAAAAAGGAAATATTATTGAATTATATTAAGAAATGCAGAGTGCAGACAGCAATGTTGCAAGAGACACATTTGGAAGATATGAACTTGTGAATTTGACAAAGAAAATATTTCAGAATAGACATTCAGCAGAATATTAGGGACAAAATAAAAAGGGAGTAATTATACTAATTGCTAGAGGAGTTCCAATAATGATAGAAGAAGCAAAAATATAATACTTGAAGATTTGTGATAGTAAGAGGCTATTGGCAAGGGAGGAGTATTAAGCTGGCATGTATTTATATTTCACCAAAAATTGCTATTATGCAGCTTAATATTTTTGTAGAATTATTTAGCTTTCAGCAGGGGATATGACTTATAAGTGGGGACTGGAACTTGATTTGCAACAGTGAGGTTGCATCTGGGAAAATGTAACAAAAGACGGTAGATTTCTGAAAAAAGTTATGAAAATATTTTGTATGGAAGACATGAATTCAGTAGTGGGAACTCAAAGAGAATTTATATAATATTCCTCAAGGTATAATAACTAGGCTGGACTAGATAGAAATTATATCTCACAGTAACATGCACATTTAATTGAAAGCTTTGACATATATCTAATAACTATTTCAGATCATGCACCATTAAAAGATAAGATAAAAATGCAGGGTAATGAACTACAAGTGAGATACTGGTACTTCCCTACTTACCTGTTAAAAAGAGAGAAATTTAAGGAATGGGTACTGGAAATTATTCAAGAGTTATTAGGGAAGCTAGAAATTTCTTCAGATGTTATAGTTAGTGAGTGGAATAAAATGAAAATGGGGCTTAAAAATAAGGTAGAAATAAAAGAGAAAGAGATATGGTTAAGAAGTAACAAAAATTATTTAGAGAGTCTAACAAAGGTTAAAGTACTGCAAATTATGGGGAATCTCACAGAACAAGAAGAGAAGCAACTCCAGAGTGCTAACAGAAAATAATTGAACACTTGGGTAATATGCTTGAGTTTAGAAAAATTGCTGTTAAGCAGTTATTTTTTGATAATAATTCCAGACCACAAAATGTTTTAGCATGACATAAGCAACAGAAATTGGATAGGGTTGTCACCAAATTAGGGAGCCTATAACAAAAATAAATAAATAAATAAATAAAATAACCAAAGATCTTGTAGAGATATTAGAGATATTTCGGAAATTTTATGAAAATTTGTATAAAGCAGAGAAATGTGGAAATCAAGAAAGAGCACAAATGGAAATATTTATGGAAGACTTAAGTATGCCAAGGGTAGAGGTAGATGAGATAGGAGGAGATGAGATAAAAACAGTGATATTTAATCAATCTGCAGGAAAGTCCCCATATACTTGGCCCCAGTGTGCTTCTTTTGCAAGGTCTTGATGCTACCTCAATTTGTTTTTGGTCAAATCTTCATCTGGTAAAACCATGACTGGCTAATATTGAAAGAAAGAACTAAAAAAGGCATGCATTAACCAGAAGGCCGCCAGGAGAAATTTTGAAAGAAAACTGAGCAAAATGACTCAAAAAAATTGGAAAAATGACAAGTGAATAGCACACTGAGGAAAACGGTACCCAATAAATAAGCTGCATCTAACACTCATCACAGAATGCAGGAAATATTAACTGTTCAACTATTTCTTTCAAGTGAACAAATTTTGAAAAAACAGAATGATATTAAAAATGTTCTGCAAGTATACAATGAAATAAAACTGTTGGCTATTTAGCTGATGATTTAGTTTGAAGCTGGTTTGACTTGTTTGTGAATGTGGCTACAGTGTATGAAGTGCGTATCACTGCTGCACAACAGAAAGAATTTCAACTGTGCTAACAATGGAGGTGCTAGACTGAAAAGCTGATTATAAATGTTAACGTCTCACAGAAAATACATTCAGGAAAATTGAACTTGAAGAGTTCTGTGCCTGGTTCCAAAGCTTCTCTGCTGACTTGCACTGACCACAAATTAAAATCACTGGATTAGAAAGTGTTTTTGCATTAAAAAATAAATTAAGATCCTGTTTCATACTCTCCTTCAATTAACCTTTGTATATTGGGCAGATTTGTTTGCGAGTAACTGGGCATAATTAAACAGATTCGTAATGTGCTGTTGCAGTCACCATTCACTAGTTGTTATATCAAAACAAAGACTCACATGCCTGTGCAGCAGAGACTACCCAGTATCAAAAAGACAATCATTTGCAGGTTTGTGAATCTATCACTTCACATAGTCATGCAGGAAGGGATTCACAAGATCATGAATGTAATATTACAGACTTGTGAAGCAAAATTCATTCATTTGTGTAGTGCAGCCTGTTAAGCCAATAAGCAAAATGCAATAAGCAACAGTGTTGGAATGCTTAATGCAAACAAACAGCAACTGTAATATGTGTTGAGATATTTTGTATAATATGTTGACCTGTTCACAGGATGTGAAGAAAGATTATAACTTTCATCTTAAATACTGAACAAAATATTGAAATGCAAATGCTGAATTAAATTTCTGCAAGCATTTTTTCGTATACCATCACAGGCATGGACCACATTCCTGAGTCAGGGTACGATTAGAGTTTATGAAATTAGTATTCCAGTTTTTGATGTTAGTTAACAGCGCTCTTCTCAGCACCCACAATGTGCCCAGAACTGCCTCTTTCTCCAATTCATATGGGGTTAGATGCATTGATAGTTTATTTAAATACAATTGTAAATTCTTTTTCATTAGCCTTGTTGCTCCTACTCCTACTATTAGAACTGTTTGAGTATCACTTTTTCACATTGTTCTAGTTTCTGCTAGCAAATCCTAGTTGTGTCTCTCTGTGGATCTACTTCACAAGTTCGAAGTTTCAAAACTTCAAACTGCAAATGGTTGAGACCATAAGATCAAAGTTTTGAAACTTCGAAATTGTAATAAAAAAATAAAAACAAACTTTTTTAAAACATTTTTGCAGGGGGCAAGCCACCCTTCACCCCCCACACCCCTTTCCAAATAAATTTACCAACTCCGAGATTGCACTACAGTGAGGTAAACAGTAAACTTCCTGTTCTGCACTGCATGACAATCTCCATTCAAAACATTTGAAGTTTCAAAACTTCGAGCTTATGGTCTTGACCATTTGCAGTTCAAGCTTGTGAAGGGAATCCCTCTCTGTACATAAGACACTGCACTGAACATAGCAGTTTCAATGATCAATGCTACTATTGTCTTTTTCTTGAACTATTGTATCTGTTTTTGTTTTTTTTTTTTTTTGCATATTTTTTTGAATTGTTGATAATGAGTAATCCCAGTGTGATATAAACTCCATTATTCTCTATAATGCTTTATGTTTCCGATGGTTTTTAGCTATTTCTATGTTGTTTTGTTTGCACATTCCCGATTGCAACAATCTTGCCACATTGTTGCACCTTTCAAAGTACAGACGTTCAGCCATTATTGTATCATGCCCTGCAATGAGATATGCGACAGTTTCTAATTCTGTTTTACAGAGCCTAAATTTCCCTATTTTTTCCACTTGCTATAAAGACTTTATAAAACAGTATGTATGAAATCTGCTGTCTTGGGCAACCATTATTAGCCTTTCTTCTGGTTTCAGTTCAACTTCTTAGCTATTCCTGTGTCAAATATTGGTCAACATGAGGTTGTTCCAGAAGATCGCTACACTTGCAACTATATCTGTGGACTTTGCAATTTTTTTCATTCTCATCTGATCTTTTCTTTATATTCTTTCTTTTGTTTTTTGATACTCTGTCATTGAGGGGTTATGAGGTATGGGTGAAGAACCTCCACAGGACTGGTACACTGACTTACTCATTAATGCCTATCTCTTGTCACCTGGGGGAAAAACAGGTCATTCAGGCCCTCACATCAGAATAAATGGACTACTAGAGAGTTTGATGACTTGCGATTCAGATTGCAAAAAGGACACAGGTAGATGAGGTGTTTATTAAAGAAACTGGAAATCTAATTGATTTGTTTGTGGACAGAGGTTAGAATACACATTTGGTAATAGATATTGTATTCAAAGTTAAAATCATGGACTGAAACTAAATGCCAAAAAAAAATGCATTACTGCGTTTTTTTGGAAGTCATCTATCCCAGGGAACTGCCACACTGACACTACACACCTATGCACTGACCCAGTTTTTCAGGATTTTGGGAACTTATGTGGACAGTGACCAAACTTTTAACCAACTTGTCCATTGTTGTAAGAAAGTACTTCTATATTGCAGAGCTTATAGGCAAAGGGATTGTGTCTAGGTCTAGTGATACTATTACCCCCTTTACGCAACCTCGTTAGGCCAGTCATCAAATATAATACTCAACTCAAATCCCTGTCATTATACTTGGTATCCTACTGACTGCAAAGAGGTGACCTTTGTCTGGCTTATAAGGCATCCTCCAACTCTATACTAATGGATTTACTTCACATCAGCGAATCAAATGGCATCTAAACCTCCTCTGCAACATCAACTGAATAGATTGAGGGACAGGTATATCTCACAGAGGATACTGATGCTCTGGAACAGACTTCCCATCCATGTAAAACAAAACTCATTTTTGTCCATATTCAAGCTCAACTTGGGTCTATGGATGGGAAACTGAAAAATTTGTAACAGGCATACTTTGCAACTGTCCAGATTTTCACAGAATGTCCAGATTTTTTGTCTCGTATTTTTGGTCTATTCCTCATAAAAGTTGTGGTTTTCTAGCAAATCATTAGGATGATCTGAGGATTAAAGTCACTGAATAATGACATACATTTGAGTTTCAGACTTCAAATCCTTCAGAAAATATATCTTAACACAAATTCTGTTACTCCAGCAACTTCCTAAGTTTATAAGAGCAATATTTAAAATCTGTCCTTATTTTTTGGGCATTTGTTCCCCCATTTTGTCAGGCTTTGTCCAGATTTCTTGTACAAAGAGATTGAGAGATATGATCCCAGGATGGCCCCCTATACTACTAATGTACAGAGGCAGCTCTTAAATGCTTTATTCCATGAATGGGTCCCCTCAAATTATATAAAGTAGGATCGTACTTACTCTTATTAGGGGTAACATATAATTATCAACCATGAGAAGGCTTACGCCAATCTCTAACCAAATGGAATAGGTTAATTCAAGCTCATGTATAATGTGGTAAGGGATAACATAGGGATGGTGGTCACCATGTGTCCCAAGATGCAGAGAGCTTGTCTGACCGAACAATGATCCTGTGCGGATAGAAGAAGAAACTTGTCGGCTAGAGAAATGACAAGTCTCTTGAGGAATGGAAACCTGCATGGTAAATGTATCTAGATGGCATGTCAGGAAGGTGAGTTATTGTGAAGCTGTGATTTTTTGAAATTGATAGTGAACCCCAGTGAGGCCAAGAGTTGTACTGTATAATGAATGTGCCTAAGACGAATGTCCTTGGATACATCCTGGAGTAGAAGGTTGCCCAGGTAAGGGAAAATTTGAATGCCCTGAGTGCAACAGAAAGCCACTACTACTGGGGCCAAAAACTTTGTGAACACCCTTGGAGATGTAGACAGGCCAAAGGGCAAAGCAGTAAACTGAAAAAAATTATGACCCAGTAAAAAACCTGAGATATTTTATGCAGGTAGGATAAGTAGGAATGTGAAGATAAGCATCTTTTAAGTCTAAAGATACCATGAAAGCTCAAGGGAGTAGAAAAGGTGGGAGAGTTTGCAAGGACAGCATTTTGAAGGAGGGTACTCTCAGACAAGTGTTCATACAGGTGAGATCCAGGATTGGCCTCCAATGACCCTCCTTTCTGGGAACCAAGAACAGCCTGGAATGAAACCTCTTCCTGCATAAGATGTGGGAACTGGTTCTGTGGTTGCCTGAGATATTAAGTCTTGGACAATATGCTGTATGAAATGTAACTGGTCGGGAGGAGGTAGACAGATACCCCCTGGAGTTTATTTGTTCTCCCAGGACATGTAGTAACCCTCTTTTATAACAGATAGTACCCATTTGTCTGTAGTTATTGTTTTCCAGATGGGAAAGGGAAGAGAAAGTTTTTCTGAGAGTGAAGTGGAAGGGTGGGGATTGGAGGGGGAAGTGGAAAATAGTCACACAGTGGACTGTTACTGAACTGAGGCCTTCCAGAAAGAGTGTCCCTCTGAGTTTTCTCTGGAAATCTTCTCTTGGGAGCCTTCCTTTGTCTATGAGGATTTCTAGGATCTCTCTTGACAAAGGAGGTGGATTTAGCTGGGTAATTTCTGTGGTACATGGGAACAGTAAATATCAGGACCTGGTAGCAATCATTCATAGTTTTTCCCTGCTCCTGCAAAGTCTTGAATAGATTAGCAGTTTGGGGGACAAAAAGGAGATTATTATCCAAGGGAGAATCTAAAATCTTAGATTTTAAATCTTCAGGGAGAGGCTGGTTCCTTTACTAGGCACACCTTCTAATCACTGATCCAGTGGCAGCCACACTGGAAGATGCATCCACAGCATCACAGCTACAATTAATACTGTGCTTAGCTATTTGTGAAGCCTGGGACACTAAAGACTGCAATAGTTGCTTTAAGTCTGGAGTCTATGACTCTGTTCTAGCTTTGTTTAAGTATTGTAAAACTGAGAGCAAACATTTTGTCATTTGAGTTTGACAATTTATAGTCCTAAAGGCTAGTGTGGAGGAAGTATAAAGTTTCTTGCCATATCTGTCTATAGTTCAACCATCTTTAGCTTTAGGAAGAACATTAGTGCCAGGAAGAAACTTGGAAGGTTTGTCCAAAGCCGAAGAAACTGTGCCTGGATCTGCCACAGGATATCTGTATAGGAACGTAAGTTCATCAGGGACTTTGTAGAACCTAGCTGACCTTTTTGGCACAGGGGCTGAGAGTCTGTAGCTGAGGAGTTATTCTGAAAGGCATTTGTTCAGGAAAATAAAATGGGAAAGAATCAGAAGAGGAAGTATCCAATGTCAGCATATGTGGTGTGGGTAGAGAAGTCACAAAGAAAGGGGGTATCAAGAGCATAATTGCCTTGAAAAGCCCTTGAGAGAAATCAAACTACTCTTTTTCCTTAGATGCAGATGGCAATATCATCTGTTTGAGTTTTTGTTTTTTCTTCTTCTTCTTTGAAGTGACATCTACCTGAATAAGCTTAGGTGGCTCTTAGCCTTGTCAGATTTCTATGAAGGTTCTGGGAATCTCTTCCATCAGAAGGATCTGAGGGACTCCAAGAGGACCCTCTGATACAATGATTCACAGCTCATTATAGAGTTCTGCTGTCTGCAAGGCCTTAGGAGCCATACTGTCATCTGACGAGGTTGTGGTAGACAGCTCATGAGATGTTGATAGCCATATTCTGAGTTTGAGCACCTCAGCAGGTGCATCAGATTCTAAAGTGACAGCGGTAGAATCCTCTCTTGGTCTCATAAGTTTCTTTTTTAGGCAGATGGCTTATATCCAGTCCTTCCAACATCGTGGATTGAGCCAAGTGCTTGAGACAATGGGTTTCAAGAAATGTATTAAGAGTGGATAGGCTAGATTGAAGGTGTTTTGGAATAAAGGACTGGCAGATGGAACAAGATTTATGGTCATATTCAGGCCCTAAACAAAAAAGACAATTAGTTTGTAGGTCTTTGCATGGAATTTGTCTACCACACTCACACTTACCCCTCCTGGCTGACATCTAAACATAATTAGCCAAAAAAATAGACAAGAAAATAGGAGGTTCCTCAATGAGGCACTTATCTAATCTGACAAGTAAAGCCATGGTACCTAGCAATCGAACAAATACAGTCTGTCGGGTGTAATGACCGGCATTTAGACTGGTGAAGAGATAATCTGAGGTTCTCATACATATGTCAGCTTTTATACCCTGATGCCTATGAGATGAGGGCATAGCCTGGATGTACATCTTACAAAGGTAAATATTAGTACCCGGCAAGACTTCTGTGAGCAAAGACCCACCTGTTAAAAATACTGCAACAGTGAATCAGTCAGGACATCTTTAGTTCAGTCACTTGAGATGGTTCAAACTAAAAAAGCATAAGCTTCTCCAGAACAAAATTAATATCCCAAGGAGCAGTCAACTGTTTTTTAGGTAAATGGATATACAGAATCCCTTTCAAAAACTGACGGACAAGCAGAGATGGTTGAGAGGTGAATCTTAATAGAAGAGTAAGAAAAGCCAGAGGGAAACAACTCACACAAATATTGTAGAACCCGAGGCATCTGGGCCTTAAAAGAGTTCTGGTTTTTACTTTGGCCCCAACTAGAAAATCTTTTCCATTTGCCCATATATAATTTTCTAGTAGCAGGTTTATTAGCCTCCTTTAATACCTGCTGCATATCCTGAGAAACGATGTACCTATAATGTATTAAAACTCTATCATCCAGGCAGTCAACTGAAGAAGTTGAAGGTTGGGGTGTTTCAAACAACCCCTGTCTAGCATGTCCAGTCTGTGAGAAAACTTGTGATAATTTCCTTTGGCCATTTTCAAAAGAAGAGAAAAACTATGTTTTCTGGGCCAAATAGGAGTTGCCACATTATCTTTGCAGTGTCCTTCTGAATCTTTAGAATGAACCTGGTTATCAGTGGAAAGGCATGCAAGAATATTACAGACCTTGGGAATGAGAATACATCTGTCTTCCATACTTACCTGGAAAGAATCTGTGAGCAGAATTTCTTTTAGCTGTTGTAGATGGTGGCAAACAAATCTATCTGTGGAGTTTCCTACAGTTGTATCAACTCCTGGAAGACCCTTAGGTTCATTTTTCATTCATGAAGGTTTGTCCCAGGCCTGCTCAGCTTGCCTGCAAAAATGTTTTACTCTGACAAAATGTAGGTAGCCTGAAGGTATAGATTGTGCTGAGTTGCTGGTTCCCTGGCTACTATAGCTAGTCCGCAAAGGAGATATGATCTATTTCCCCCTTTGTTTATGTACTGCATTGCTAATGTGTTGTATGTGATTACTAGCAGATGGCCATAAGGACAAAATGATTGACTTCAACAATTGGCTAAGCTTCTGATGTCATTCAAAGGGGATCCAGTATTTGTCTGCCTGGGAAGACATGATCGACAAACCATGATGCTTTTCCAGAGATGGTCTGCACCTGTCACCCCTGGGATTCAGATTACTGGCTAAAGCTCTTGCCAGCCCTATAGTGCCTTTTTTAGGCAAGGTTCAAAGGATAAAACCACCACCATAACAGATACAAGCATGCAAAATCTGAAGGTAATGCTACTCAATGCTAGAAGTCTAAACCTCAAAATGCACTCTCTCGAGGCACTCCTAAAAATGGAGAACATCAATATCTGTGCAGTAACTGAGACCTGGTTCAAGGCTCCAGTGTGCACCCCTGATATACCAGGCTACAATTCTTACCACACTTTTCGGCCACAAAACTAAGACAGAAACATTAAAGGTGGAGGAGTGTCCATATTCACCAAGGATATTCACACCTCCAGGCTAGTTCCCAACACACTACATCTGAAATTCTCCAGGTGAAACTAACACTAGGTAAGACTGCAATCCAAATTGCAGCTTGCTACAGATCCCCCACCATGCCCAAAGATTCTCACTACACCTTTCTAAACATACTGGAAAATATTAAGATACAACCAAATACCCTAATACTGGGTGATTTCAGCTACCTTGCCATTAACTGGGAAAACTACTCGGGTACCAACTCCTTTTCCCACCGGTTCTTGGAATTCATAAATTCCAATGCCCTGGATCTAATAATCCATTGTCCCACCAGGGGCTCCAATATCCTAGACCTGGTCATTACCAACATGGGAGATAGATGCTCCACACCAGTGGTCACCCCCTCATTGGTCAGGTCTGACCATAAGCAAATCACCCTTGACATCCACATCCCACCCCCACCCCCCAGTTAGGAAACCTCCTTAAAAAACTTCTCCAAAGCCATCTTCATGCTACTGAAGTCAGAAGTGACAAACTTCATGACACCCATGCAGACGGGATCTGGAAGTTTGATTGCAGAATCCTACACAAAGGCACTGTACAAGCACATCCATTCATGCATGAATCGTGCCATCCCAAATAGAACCAAGATGCTCTTCTCCAAAAAAAGGAAGCCAATGTGGTGGTACCCTGCTATAAACACACTATACAACAGAAGGAAGAAACTGTTGGAGAAAAGAGGAAAATCCCAGGATGCAGAAAACTCCCTCACCAGCCTCAGTAAGAAGCTGAGATCCCTCATAAAATCCTCAAAAGCTAGTTACGAAAATAAAATTGCCAAAGATTCCAAAGACAACCACAAGGCATTCTATCGTTATGTCAAGAATGTAAATGGCAATGCTCAGATCTGCTCTGAGCTACAACAGAATGGCATTAAATATACCGATCCCAAGGATATTGCCAATATCCTGGCAGATCGATTTAGTGCCAACTTCACCCCCCTCTCACCCCCTAAAGGCCCCATCTCAATACCAAAAGATTGCCAAATTCTGGTAATCACGGCCACACAGGTAGAAACTGCGCTCTCCAAAGCTAAGAATACAGCATCCGTCGGACCAGATGACATCCCAGGCTACCAAATGAACTGGCACCTCATCTAAGTGTCATGTTTAATCATAGCCTCACCTCAGGCTTCGTGCCCAGTGAGTGGTGAACAGCTACAGTTATCCCGATCCACAAGGGAGGATCCGCTCTGGATCCCGGGAACTACCATCCCATCAGTATGACAAGCCTGATCAGCAAGGGCATGGAACGCATTATCATGGAACTTATAAACAGACATTGGCAACCTTCAAAGACTGGACCCCACCCAGTTTGGGTTTGTGAAGGGCCGATCTTGTCTTCTGAATCTGATTGACTTCTTTGAATCAGTCTCCAGAGCTGTGGAAGAGGGTAAGGCAGTCCACACAGCCTACCTGGACCTTGCCAAGGCCTTTGACACCATCCCCCACTCCGGAATCATAGATAAACTTACTAAGCTGGGCATAAATCCCTACATCACTTCGATGGGTTGCCAACTGGCTTACTGACAGAACCCAGACTGTAAAAGTAGCCGACTCCAAATCCAGCTTCAGACAAGTGACAAGTGGAGTACCTCAGGATTCAGTCCTGGGACCACTCTTGTTTGGCATCTACTTCTCTGAAGTACAGGTCAACACTAAGGGACTCTGGCTAACAAAGTCCGCAGATGCCTGCAAACTGGGAGCCATTATTGAATCCCCAAATGATGTGGATATTCTACAAAAGGGCCTTACAGAAACAGATGCCTGGTGCCAGAGCCATGGGCTCAAGCTTAATGCCAAGAAATGTAGTTATCCCCTTTGGAAAAAAACGTGTACCCATGAATTACCACATAGGTGGCAGGACACTAAACATCGAAAGTGTGATGAGAGACTTAGGGACACAGGTGGACAGTGGTCTCACTTTCGATAACCACATCATCACAACAGTCAGGAAATCCTTCTATGTGGCACACCTCATCACTAAGGGCTTTTCATCCAGAAAAAAGGAGGTCATTGTCCCACTGTATTCATCCCTCATTAGACCCATTATAGAGTATAATGCCCCGTTTGGTATGTACCTCACAAGACATCTGCAACAGCTGGAAAGGCCACAGAAATACCTCACTAAAAGAATAACTGGCCTAAAGCAGATGCCATATGCTGACCATCTAAAAAAACTCCAGCTATACTCTGTGGCATATCGTCTACTCAGAGGTGATCTCTGCTTAACATACAAGGCCATGTCAAACCCTGAGCTGTTGGACATGCTCCACTTAAAGAAATCCCAATCCGTCATAGACACACGCTCCAGGAATCTAAACCTTGTC
Organism: Protopterus annectens; assembly: GCF_019279795.1. Classification (NCBI taxonomy): domain Eukaryota; kingdom Metazoa; phylum Chordata; order Ceratodontiformes; family Protopteridae; genus Protopterus; species Protopterus annectens. The sequence continues at coordinate 1,614,890,032 of NC_056739.1, read as the reverse complement.
ATCACAATGAATAAAACATGCTGGAGGGATAGGTTCCTGACCCAAAGACTCCCCATACTCTGGACAGACTGCCCATACATGTCAAGCAGAGCACCTCATTGGCTCTCTTCAAAAGGAACCTTGATGATTGCATAGGAGATAGGAAATTCACCCCGGGGATCCTGTCAGTCGCCCTGCCAGACAGTGGTCCAGAGAAGTAAATATTGTGGGAAGAAATATCCAGGGAATTGTTATGACTAGGCTTGCATAGGCCCTAGGGCCGATAGCCTAGTACCAACCTATGAACCTATATATATATATATATATATATATATATATATATATATATATATATATATATATATATATATATATATATATGTTTTAGACTGTCCTATTTGTTACACAGACCCTAAACTTTCATTATACCCTTCTCCTCAAGCAAAGTCCCAGACATCTGTGGCTACAGACTGAGTAGGAGCTGAAATAGAGAACTGGAAACCTGGATTGAGAGACAACTGGTCCACCCATCAAAGTAACCCTCTTTTGTTCTGAAAAGACAATGAGTGCCGGTGTCATACCTCTCAACTTCTCAGCACAAGAAATCTGGACAAAGCCAGAAATAATGGAGGGACAAAGGCCCAAAAATAGAGACAGATTTTAAATATTCCTCCTATAAACTTATAAAATTGCTAGAATAAACAGTTTCTGAATTATTTATTTTCAGACGTCTGAAATTCAAATGCCTGTCATTATTTAGTATTAATTAGTGATTTTGATCCTCAATGTTTGCTAGAAAACCACAAATTTTATGAGGAACACTAAAAATATGAGGCAAAAATCTGGACATTCTGCAAAAATCTGGACAGTTGAGAGGTGTTGGATTCAAACAGATCTGAGGGGACATTGAATATTTCAAATATTTATTATGGCTAGAGGAACCACAAGAATTTTAGCAGCCATGAAACTCAGAATCCTGAGTTATTCCCATTCTGACATCAGAGGCTGTTTGTAGAAAATCAGAAACCATTCCTTGTAAAGGTCTACTTTGGCTTGAGGAAGAAAAGCCCTCATGAGGGATGCATTCAGAAGGCATTCCAGAAGCACTATCCTTTGAGAAGATTTCTGAATGTTTATCTGGAAGACCATACAAAGAAGGAGATCCTTTACCCAGGTCAGAGATTTCTGACATTTCATAAAAGATTCTGCAAATATAAGACAGTCATGTAACTATGGAAATATGAATTCCTTACAAACTGCATTGGGCTATTAGTGGTGCCAGACACTTTATAAACACCCTTGGAGCTGCAGGTAACCCAAAGGGTAAGGCAGAGAACCGAAAATGCATGCCACACACAGAAAATCCTACAAAGCATCTGAAATCTGAGAACTGGAATGTGATGATAAGTATCTTTTAAATCTAGAGTTTCCAAGAAACTGTGACGTAAGATGAGAGGTAACAAAGACAGACGGGAAAGTATCTTGAACTTTGTGACTTTTTGATATGAAAGTTTTGAAAAGGAAGGTCTAGAAATGGTTTCCAAGTTCCTTCTTTCTTTGGCACCAAAGCAATTCTTAAATAAAATCCTTTCCCTGCTTGCTCTGGGAGAAGTTGTTCTATGGTCCTAAAGACATTTGTGTCAGGACTGTAGGAAAAGGACGTTTGGTTTGATGGATGAGGAGGAATCCCCTGAAAAGGAGGAAGGGACTCCCACTGTCAGTTTTGGCCTTTTTGAATGATTCTCAGAGTCCACTAGTCTGAAGCTACAGAGGTAAATGAAGACCTAGACTTAGGAAATGATTTAATGGGATGCAAGTGTGAGAAGTCATTTTGGACTTTCCTTGGTTCCGGGAGGTTCCATCTTATTTTATGAGCCTTCTTACCATTACTTTTTGAAGTATTGCTTGCCTGAACCTTTCTGAGGCTGTTTTTTCTATTTACCATAAAGGATCCTGAATTGGGATAAAAGATACACAAATTTTTACACAAAAAATATTTTTTTCAAACATGTTGTTGTTGTTGTGTCTTTCAGCTTTTCCCGGTTAGGGGGTCACCACAGCGGAAACTCCGGTCCGCTAACGATTGGCAGTAGATTTTTACGTGCCGAGTTTGCCGGCCCTGATGCACAACCTTCAATGAAGGTACACCCATTCACGCATGTCTCCACACAGAAGACCCTCTAGCTGAGAATCAAACAGGGCAACATCTTACTGTGAGGCGATAACGTTACCGTAACACCACCACCGCAGTTTTCATGTACACCTGATAAAAAATTACATTTTTAGTGACAACCACTAAAGTCACAGTTCCTATCTAAAATATACACATTGTCACAAAAATCTTCACTTTTTCTTAAAATTTGTATTAAAGTGGAACGTTTTCCCCAGAGGGGTGCTTATCTGCCCAGCCTTGGTGAAGTCCTGGCTATCAGTCACTGGAAGCCTGCATGGAGACTGCACTTCAATGGCAAGAAAATTCTGAAGGTTTGGCACTTTAACCACTAACTTCAGCAGTTAAGGCATATGAAAAGTGCTCTAAAGCTTTGGATGCTATCTAGTTGTCATATCCTTGGCAGGATATAACCCAGATGGCTTAGGCTACTGCAGTAGTGATGTAATAAAGAATATTTCTGAATGCATGCAAGGAGATCCATATGTGTGAGGGTTTCCTAAAATGACTTGAAGTTCAACCTATCCAACACAAGGTTGGTTGAACATGTGCGAGTTTCTACAAACTATGTGAAGTTCAAGCCATCCAAGACAAGGCTGGTTGAACAGGTCACTCTAATCCCCCTTCATTTTTCTCATTTTCCCTTTCTTAACACTGGAGATGAAAGAGTTAAATGTAAGTATCATGTTGGTGAGATAGCTGTGTTCCTCAGCAATGAGTTGTTATTTAGTCACCTCTAACCAGGCAGCAGTAGTTATGAAGACATGTTTTTTCATCCATGGAACATTATCCAAATGTGGCTTTAGATGTCTTTTGAGGATCTATTAGTGGTCATTCATCTGCTAATTTCATCTCATCTTCATTATTGCTGTTCCCATTGTCTGGAACAACCTCAAGTAGCTCTTTGGAGACTACACCTTATGCACCATGTATTGTCCACATTATTATTTTTTTTATGTTCTGCGGTGACTGTAGCGCTGTACACTGGCAGATTTTTACAGGCTACTAATTTTGATGTATTTAGTATTATGACTTACATTCCAGGATGTCTAAAACACCTGACTCACTAGTATTCCTGGGCTCAACTCTTTGCTTGGCCAGAGAAGAGCAACTGATAGTTGTTATGGTTTGCCTTAAGATAACTGGCATGGCATGCTTTCCTTTGCTATTGTTGTTCTGGCCTGCAAAAAATTCAGTTGTGCAAGTAAACTTACCATAACAGTAGATGTCTGAATAATCACTGATGTAGTAGCCTAAGATATATGGATTATATTCTGCAAAGATATAATAGCTAGCCAGCTTTCAAAGCTTTGGAAGGCCTGAAACCTTTAGAGCTTTCATGTCAATAGAGAGAAGAAGACTGAGTCCTGAAAGAGCAATGCTAGGAACAACAAAAAATAAAAGTCCATACCCTGGCAAAAACATTGCACAAGGAAACAAGGGGGATGGAGAGTGGGAGCTACTATTGCAGCAACGGTTATTCAAACATTTAATGTTGTGGTAAGTTTATTTACACAATTGTATTATATTCTTTATATTTATCATTGCTGTAGTAGCTTATGTTATATGGGTTATAGCTTACACAGGATATAATAGCCAACCAACTTCCAAACCCTTTGGGCACCTTCCAAGCACCCAAACTGTTAGCATGAGTTGAGCTGACTAAAAAGACAGGTTTGGGCATCAGACTCTTCTCAGCTTTCAAGCCAACCGAGAGCAGAAGGCTGTTCCCTAAAAGGACATAGCTAAGAACAACAAAAAGTAAATGTTAGCGTAAAAACACAAAAAAAAACAAATGAAAAGAGAGAGGTAGCAGCTGCTGTAGCAGTGATCATTCAAACATCTACTGTTATGGTAAGTTTACTTTCACAACTGTGTTATGTTCATCATATTGATCACTGCTGCAGTAACCTTAGCTATATGGATAGATTATGCTATAGAGGACTAACATGATTCTTACAGAATGTTTCTAGAATCCAACCCTTTCCAAAAAAGACATAGATTTATTTATTTATTTTTATTTATTTTACATTTGTTATTGGGTGTCTGACTGAGCCGAAAAGGCCCTTTTTCAGCAGAGGCCCGGGGAGAAAAGCTCCACAAAGAAAAATTACAGACATATTTAGTTATTTAGACATAATCAGTATACACACAAATTACAAGAGACATGTTTTTACAGTGGTATGCGGCACAAACAGTTACAGTGGAGAGAACAATCACAAAAGATATTAATTTTAAAAAATAAAGGTAAGTAATAGATTTGTGGTGTACAGCTGAACTTTGGAATGTAGGTAGAATACATACATAGTACACAGGTACAGTACATACATTGTAGATTAGCCAGTGTTTGTGAGTAAGATTGAAAAACTATTATCAATTACTCTAGATTTAGTATGCATATGTTATCCGCTTTCACTAGCCTGGGGAGCAATCATGGCACTGCCAACTTTGCTTGAGATGTTGCCTGATGAGGTCTTTAAAGGAGGCTTTGGATGATGTGTTTTGAATGCTAGTAGGGACAGAGTTCCATTTTTTAGCCACCAAACTACTATATAGTGCATCTCCAAAGCTATTGTAGCTGTTGGTGACTTCTAGTAGTAGTTTGCTTGATGATCTAAGAGGCCTTTTGGCTGAGTGATGTACTAGGTTTTTGAGGGCAGGACACTTATTGGGGAGGTAATAGATAGAATGACAGAGGCAGAGCTGATTGTAGGTTAGGAGGGTGGGCAGTTCAAGCCAGTGGAGCTGTCTCAAAGCAGTACAGTGATGAGTTCTATATGAGCAATTTGCAGCAAAACGGACAATTCTGTTATAGCAAGCTTCCATTTTGCTTAGTTCAGTTTTGTTGAGATTAGTCAGAATGGGAGATGCATAGAGTAGGGTGGATAGAAGTTGGGAGCGAGCAATGGCTGATCTTGTGTTGTTGGTAAGAAATGGTTTTAGAGTGACCCCAGTTTGGCATGTACTTTTAATAGTTAAGTTCAGATGACTATCAAATTTTAGGTGGGAGTCTATGGTTATTCCCAATAGCTTAGCCTGTGCCACTGGAGCAATTGGAGTAGCATTTGTGGAGTAGATAGTGAATTGACTGTTAGTGTTTTGTTAGAACTGGTTATAATCATAAGCTGAGTTTTCTTTGGATTGAGGATAAGTTGGGCTTTGGTAAGGTAGTTTTCAACATCAGAGAATGCTAGTTGAGTTGTTTGCAGGAGGGTGGGAATGTTTTGTGCAGCACAGATTAAGGTAGTGTCATCTGCATACTGAATTATAGATGCATGCTGTGTGGAGGTGTGGAGGTCATTTGTGAAGACTGTGAATAGTAGTGGTCCTAAGAAAGAACCCTGTGGGACTCCTATAGTTATGGGCAGCTGAGGAGAGAGAATTTTCCCATTTCACAGCTTGGTACCTGTCAGTTAAGTAGCTTTGGAACCAGGTAAGAGTGGAATTAGATAGATGATATTGGTTTAGTTTGTTTAGCAGGATTTGGTGCGAGACTGTGTCAAATGCTTTGGACAAATCCAAAAAAAGAGTTGACACTTGCAGGCCTTCATTTTTGAGACGGTTTACTGTGTCTGTGAAGCAGAGGAGAGCTGTAGTGGTACTATGGGCAGGTCTGAAACCATGCTGAGTAGGTGACAGGATGTTGCAGTCTAGGAGATAGTTTAGCATCTGGGTATGGATGCATTTTTCTAGGATTTTGGCCAGGGGGGAGAGTAAAGCAATGGGCCTGTAGTTATTAAGTTCAGTGGAGGTCCCGCCTTTATGTATGGGTGTAACATAGGATATTTTCCAGAGTTTGGGCACATAGTTTTCAACAATTGATCTGTTTATGAGAGTTGGAGATTGGTATAGCAATAGCATCTGCTGCGAGTTTCAAGTAGGTTGGCTGCTGTTGATGGGGTTTTTAGTTTGGAGAGCATGCTTTTCATTGAAGTGATGGAAACTATTTTGAGGGTAAAGCTTGTATTAGTGTTATTTGTGTTGGGGGGGATAGTGAGGAAGGAACTGTCCTGTGATACTAAGGATAGAACTGAGTTCACAAAGTGGGAGTTGAATTGTGTTAACTTTAGTGTCAGGGGTGGTTGGTTTGGGGGTAGCCTTTTGGGTGGATTTTAGTAGCTGGTTTACATTTTGCCAAAATGGTTGTGTTGGTATTTAGTTTGTAATGTTGTGTAGTAGGATTTTTGTCCAGCCTAATGCATTTTGTTCTTGGTACTTAGTTAGGCTTTGTGTTTCTTTGTTTTTGATAGTGCAGTGTCTCTGGACTTGAGGATTTGTTTGGTTTCTTTACTGAGCCATGGGTTTGTAGAGGTTCTAACCTTGATTTTGCAATGGAGCAACAGTGTCTAGGTGTTGTAGAAATGTTTTGTTGAAATATGCTACAGCCTGGTCAAGTGGGAGGGTTTTTAGGGTCCAGTCACAGTTACACAGTAAAGTGCTGAGGACCTCAGGGTGTTTCTAGTGGATATATAGTTAGTGGTTTTGCATATGCTTGTTCTACTATAAAGTATATTATGTTGTGGTCACTTAAGGTGTCTGGGAGACTGCCTGTGTGAGGGTACAATGTGGGGTTGCTAGTTAGGACCCAGTCAAGGATGGATTCCCTTTTAGATTTTTTATCACACCTAGTTGGAATTTGGACTAGCTGCTGGTAGCCATGGAGATTTATTAGATTACTTGGTGGTTCTGATATACAGGTGAACCAATCTAGGTTGAAGTCCCCCAGAATAAGAGGCCAAGACCCTGGAAGAGTGGGCCTAGACCCTGCCTGGAATAGTTTTGTTGTGGTGAAAATAACAAAGTGTAGTAGACTGAGACAACCATTTAGAAATAATTTGTTTTGACACAAGATGTCCTTTCTTCTTACCTTCAAAAGAAATGAACAACTGATCCAAAGATCTGAAAAATTTAGTTCTGTGAAGATAGTACCTGAGTATGGAGTATCCTTTCTCTCTCATTTTTAGGTTCAGGAAATAAAACAGAGCTATGGATAATTTGGCTTAAAGTAAACTCAGATAACACTTTAGGCATAAAATTATGGGTTTCTTCGAGAATTAATTAGGATTAGTTCTCAAAGAAACCCCATTTCTGTTTAAAATGAGAGGGTATACTCAGCATAAGACAAGAACCTGGAACTCAGATACTCTACTTGCAGTGGTCAGAGCAATCAGTAAAACAGTTTTTAATTTTAGGAACACAAGTCTACCAGATTAGTTCGTTGAAAAGGAGCCAGTGTTAGCTTCTTTAACACAAAATTAAGATCCCAAGGAGGTTCCACTCATTTTCTTGGAGGCTCCTTATGCAAAACCCATTTCAAAAACATTTTAACATGAGAATGCATTGAAAGAGGAGGATCCATGGACAGATATGCTGAAATGGCCAATAAATTAGCCTTTTTGGAAGAGTATGAAAGGCCATATGACAGTAACTCACACAAATATTGTAAAACCAGAGAAATACTAGCCCTAAATGGGTGTTGGTTATGTGGCTGGCACCAACTAGAAAACCTTTTCTATTTGCTAATATATGATTTTCTAGTTGCAGACTTGTAGTCCTCGTCTCCATTAGAATCCTGCTTCACATCCTCAGTAGGTAGGTGCCTAAACAGAATTAATACCCCATCATCCAGGCAATCAGTTGAAGATGACTGAGGTTAGGGGTGCATCAAACACCCCTGATCTTGTGTGAGGTGATCTGTAAGGATGTTTGTGGTAATTGTCCCTGGCTATTTCTGTCTTCTTCTTGTCTGCTACACAATTTTGCTCTGATGGAGTGTAGGATGCCTATGGTGAGATTGTGCTGTAAAGCTATATTTCAAACTAACATGACTAGTTTCTAAAGGGGGCAAGACCTGGTTCCCTATTGCTTGTTGATGTATTGGGTGTAATAACCTGAATAAGTCCAGGGGATCAAACATAATTCAGGGAGTTGAGTGCTTTGATCAGGGCAAGCATCTCTTTTATATTTATGTGCTTGTATCTGTCCTTGGTGTCCAACACACACACACACACACACACACACACACACACACACACACACACACACACACACACACACACACACACACACACACACACTTTTATCCCTGTTGAAACTGCTCCCCAAGCAAAATCTGAGGCATCTCTGAAGACTGTTTTGGAGCAGAGAGGATGAAGGGTTGAGCTGGATTTAGGGAAATTTGCTGTCTCTACCAAGAGACTTCTCTTTCGATAAACTCCAGCACTGGATTTTGAAAAGATGAAGGATGTTGATGCTGGGGCCAGTCCCAAAAAGTTAAATGAGCATAATTTCTTTACAGAAGAAAAATGTTTCGTAACTACTTTAAACAACATTTAAACTGAAAGGAAAAAAGTGCACTCTCATTTAAAAGTACAGTTAATTCTCATGACAGTCTGTTAAAACAAACTACTAACTTAAAAATGACTTTCCAAGCAGGAAGGTCTATTAAACAATAATTTTTTTTCTGTTGAAGGTTTTTCCCTAAAAGGAACTTATTTATCCAGCAAAGGAACAGCAGAAGCCGAAAGTTGATCCTCAAAAGCCTACAGAGGAGTATTATCTTTAATGGTAGGAAAGCACTTAAGGGCTTGGTGCCCAAACCTGTCACTTTAGTCAGCTCAGCTTGAGCTGATTTATTGTTTGGGTGTGTGGAAGGTGTCCTAAAGCTTTGAAAGTTGGTCAGCTGTTATATCCTATGCAGGATATAATCCATATAGCTAAGGCTACTGCAGGACTGATCAATATGAAGAACATAGTACAGTTGTGTAAGTAAACTTAACAAAACAGTAAATGTTCAAATAATATGATGAACATTTTACTATATTAGTCTGATTTTTTTTCTTCCTTTAGTATGTCCTCCCTGTGGTCGCATGGGTTTTCTCCGGGTGCTCCAGTTTCCTCTCACATCCCAAAGACATGCTGTAGGTGGATTGGACACTCTAAATTGGCCTTAGGTGTGCGTGTGTGTGTGCCTTCTGTGAAAGGTTGGGTGCCGGGCTGGCAACTCGACACCGTAAAACTCACTGCCAATCATGAGTGGGCAAGGTGATCCGCTGTGGCGACCCCTAACCGGGAAAAGCCAAAAGAAGAAGAAGATTCTGCTTAACTCTTTTCATCCTATGATTAAGTAGCTACTTATAGTCCTTGCCAATCGCCATCATCTTTAGCACTGGCAGGACATTCTTAAAGTATGCCCAAGCTGACCTTGGACTTAAATGAGTAGAAAGTACAGAAAAGATTGTAATTAGTAGCAGAGAGTGATACAAAGCTCTCAGAATAGTTCAATTCAGTTTTATTTTAGTTTGTGATCCTAGGCACTTTACAAATCACATGAGGTTAATTTGGCAAAACAGTTAAGGTCTTCACCTTATAGATACAAGGTATAGGGTTTGCTTCTGACATTGGGATATTGCCTTCAGGGCAGTTAACCTAGTATTCATCTATGAATGAGACACATTAGATTCCATGTGAATAAAACCAAACTGTACTAAAACATGTAACATTATACTGTCCTATTTCTACTCTGAGTAAAAACATTTCACTAAAAATGTAAGCACGAAAAAATATAAAAAAGATGTAAAAGTATACAGTCAGACTGAAGCTAAATATAACATTCAGTCCTCATTAAAAAAACTGGAGCCGCATCAAAGCCTTGGAGAGATGTTGTTGCTTCTATCTGATTTCACAAGGAAACTGGATACTTTGCATCAAATGGACCTAGACTCCTACAATCAAAGGCTGATGACTAGAACTTATCAGCCTCTTCATGTTCACACCAAGGAGATAAAGTAAAAGCCCCGATGAGCATACAAAGTTCAAAAAGCGGTGATTAAGAGTTCACAGATAGTCCAGCTAAATCATCAAAACGGCAAAGTCTGTCATACAAATTACAGCAATGATGGGCAGTTCAGAACATACACATAGTAAGAGTTTCCAGGAAAACTAAAAACAAATTCCTGTACTAATTCCAAAGGGTCCAACATTCTAAACATCCAAAATACCAGTGGAAGATCTCACAATAAAATTGGGTCAGCAGCAGCAAAAAAAAAAAAAAAAAAAAAAATCATTAATTAATTAATTCATTCATTCATTAAAAAAAATACAAAGTCCAGGAAAAGCCAAGTTAGGGAAGTTGAACACAAGATGAATTTCTTACAAAGCCACTGGTTGTATGATATTGCATGATAGCATTACAGAAGCACAAGTTGAAATTTGGGTGAAAAATATCATGTGATATTGAAAAAGAAGAAGTCAAAATGCAGTGAAACACATTTCTAGCATGTTTAGCATATTCAGTATTGGGTTAAAGTAAAACATACGGCCAAGAAAGAGAAAAGAGTAAGAGAAAGCGATGAACTGCATATGCTTAAAAAGATGGCGATCATTTAGGTGGCTAGTTTAGATAGGTCCATATAGTCTTGCACGATATGTATGTAATCATAATGAAATCTCTTCAACTGTGCTAGGAAATTACAGTTAAGGGCTGTTGGTGGCATGGAGATTCATGTTTGTCCAGGATACATGAAGAAATAGACAGGAGGATAAGAATGAGGCACGGGAATCCATTCTAAGGGTGAGCAATGTATGCAACAATGGGTAGCAACGTTTCTACAAGTTTATCTATAATATGTCAATGACAAAAGAGAATTTCATTTTTCAGGAAAGGCTGTTTTAGACAGTAATGTCAGTGCACTGAATTGCCTGCAGAACACTATGCTACTTTTCAAGCTTTGAGACAAGTGAATGATACATTATGAAAATACAATGTGCCTATACAGAGCTCCAGTATAGGAGCTTTTGTAGTAGGCAAGCTGAGACAAGGCTGATTGTTGCAGCAGGCTGGCTACATTGTTTCAGACAATAATGGATAGCCAAAAGTCTGTGAACCTTAAGAAATGAATGTTATATATGAAAGTTCCATTCCACGTCTTGGCCTGGGGTTTTATTTATTTATTTATTTATTTATTTATTTATTTATTTATTTTAGGTTGTAGTTCTTTTGTTAACTAGGTTGGCAAGCAGGGGGTGGGACAGTATGCAGACCATTTCAGCAATGAGTGGGACTGAAGCAACAAGTTAAGCATAATAGGGAACACATAAAGGTTGAAAAGATAGGCATGTTGAATTTCACAATAGTACTTATTAGAACAGTTACCCGCAGTAGTGGTGCTGCAGTAGCATTGTCGCCTCACAGCAAGATGTTGTCCCGTTCGATTCTCAGCTAGAGCATCTTCTGTGTGGAGGCACATGTGAATAAGCGTGCCTTCCTTGAAGGTTGCGTGTCAGGGCTGGTAACTCGGCACGTAAAAATCCACTACCAAACATTAGCGGACCGGAGTTCCGCTGTGGCGACCCCTAACCGGGATAAGCTGAAAGACACAACAACATCTTATTAGAACAGTTACAGTCTTAATTACAATGTCTTAGTCAAAGAAGTGCAAAGTATTTTCACTATGCACTATTTTGACAGTTGTTCTGAAAATATTTATAATTACTCACAAGAAGTGGAAAGAAGATAAATATAAAACAGTGAGAATATGTCCACTAAAAGGATACTATGTAAAGGTTAAATTTCATAACACATACAAAAGATTTAGAAAAAACATTTGCAGAAAGAACACAATGTGCCAAATACACTGAGACACATTTACAGGATGGACACTACTAGCATGTGATTTATATGAAATATTATTTATAAAGCTGAGTTATCACCTGAGTATGTCAAGTTTGGATAGATGATTAGTCCATACCCAGGTTAGACAGCTAGTTAACTTATGTTCCTGAAACACTGACAGTCATATGTGTTGCTAGAGTGCTCTACAAGACTGCTTTGGAAGAGGAAGTACTTATGTCATTTCTGATGGATCCAGGCTGAAGACTCCAATTGACAAAAGCTACTTTGGAGAAACTCTTTGATGCTATGGTTAAGCCAAATAAGATCTCTGAAGGGTAAGGACACTATTGCTTTTTTAACCGGATGGGATAGCTCCTAGATTTGACTGATGTGTAGTTAGCAAGGGGTGGACAATGATGATATTCAGTTATTGGGCTGTCTTTAACAATGTGTAGTGATGCTCACAACTGTTAGAAAGAGAATAAAATCACATATTTTGTTTATTGCTGTCTGGAACTGATACCTTTCACTATTGAGTAGGACAGGCAGCATGGAATGCCTGCCGTAATGAGCACAGACTATCAAGGAATCACATCAGAAAACTTAACAGCAGTAGGGCTCCAGAACTTGATTAGTAAGGACGTAGTTTTTGACATCTCAGCATCTGATCATGGTTGTATTATTAGGTGTGTATGTATGGAGGAGAGTTGATGAGCACATCAACACAGAAAAATCTAAGAAGGCTATCAATAAGCGAACTAGTAAAATATTGTTGGGCATGGGGACTCTGTGATGTGTTACAAGGAAATGATGGATAAGGAATACAGATTATTTAACTGGGATAGGGTGCATCTAATTGATTTTTATAACTACATATCAGCAGATATAGAGTCAGCGTTAGGTTCCTGATTTAGGTAAAGTAGGTAGGTAGGGATGAAAGCAGATACTTAGCAGAGCACAGCTTATCAAGCAGCCTGTTCAGTATTGGCATAATAAATAGGAAAACAACAAATTAGGAACCGTTGAGCTGGCAAGATGTTGGGCTTTCAATGGATGGGCTAACAGGACATGTGACCTGTCAGTAAAAGCCTAAATGTGGAACCAACTACCAATCAGTTAATTAGTTTGTATTAACTGGACAAGGACTGCAGGTTGGGGTAAGGTATGAAACCGGTCAGCAAGATGAAGACTAGCCAGAATCTTGTAAAATCCATACCAGAGATGAGGAATGGGTTAAAGAAAACCGTCTCAAGGGTTGATCAGCAGGATGAATGTGGGATAAATTGAGGATGTGAATATTGGTCTATAAGGCAAAGTTAAAGGCAAAATAATGATTTAAAAAAATGGTAATATTATTCTTACAGCTTACATGGGCAAGTTAACTAATTAAATGATAACTGAATGGAGTTGTCAGCAATGGAAGCCAAACTGTTGGTACCCCTCCCACTGGCTTGCATTGAAAGAGGGTCTGTATACATATCTGGCAATGCCTCTGGAATGTGCCTGCATAAAAAGAGGATCATTTACCTGTCTATCAATCTCACTGGAGGTGTGAGCAGACTTCACCTCTCTGGCAGTGCTATGAGGGTAGAGCAGTTGCTAATGTCATCTATATATGAGAAAAGAAGATGTAATAATCTCACAGACATTTATGGATTTAGCCCCTTTTAGTATTATTTGGATGTAATCAATATCCCTTTATGATGATTATGATCTATCCATGATGAGAAGAATAGAAAAAGTAGAGGCCAGAAAGTGAGATTATGTATACCACACACTGAGAGGTTGTTAGGGATGTCATAGACTAAGTGACCAAGACAGCACTGAGGCTCATTAGTTAACATCTATGCCTCATATCTCTAGAGTCTAGGGTTCAACCCTTCAGTTTGGTCACTGTCTCTGTAAAGTTTCAGCATGTTTGTTGGCTTTCTCTGGTAGTACAGTTTCCTCAACTCCCAAAATATTTTGGCTAATTGTCTACTTTAATGTACCTCTCTCTCTCTCTCTCTCTCTCTCTCTCTCTCTCTCTCTCTCTCTCTCTCTCTCTCCCTTTCTATATACATATATATAGATATGGTTTACTATCAAAATCCTGTAATTTACATACCAGACAAGCAAAACTGTGAAAGTTTAAAGTGAGACAGTCAGTATTTCTTCATTGATAAGATCGACAGTTTGTATGGGCGAAAAAATGGGATTATTCACCTTTAAGAACGTTGCGTACATGACGTCATCCATGTAAATAACTATGCTAAATAATGATGATAATAATGTGTTTAAATGCTAAACACTGCAGTTTTTGACTCATGGTATGCCAGTGCTGGTGTATGCTGTTGCAAAGTACTTCAGTATCACATAGTTGACATAGTGTCTACATTAATTTGCACCTCCACTACTTGCTGCTGTTATTGCTGAAGTCTGCATTCCTTATTCCTTTTCTATAACATATTATGTTTTACTAATGTGTGACTGTGTATGGAGAATATGTCTTGTATTGATATGAATAGAAGCACTATAGCACAAGGGGAGATTTCTGGTATACCTGTTGCATCTGGAAATTGTGATTGGGATCGCATAATTAAAAATTGAAAAAAAAAGTCTTTGGAAATATGTCTTTTTGGTTCCAGTACACTTTAGTCACCTATGGACTACTTGAATATCTTATTTGTCATTTGTCAACATATTTATTGACAACTGAATTTCACAAGTGTGCTGTCGATGATTTGATCTAATAAATATTAATAAGGCGATCTTGTGCATCAAGGAGATCAACGGTAGTGTATTTAAATGTCGCCCTTTTGATAGTAAACTCTCTCTCTCTCAATATATGTATATATATATATATATATATATATATATATATATATATATATATAGTTATACTTCATAATCTCGAATTACTGAAATCCTGAATTTCAGTAACCCAAGACCATGAAGGCGAAAGCCAGAATGCCGAAAGTGCATAAGAGCGAATTCGAATATCTCGAATTCGCACTTATGCATTTCCGGTATGTTGATTGTATTGTTATGGTGCCTGAGATTGCAGGTTAGTGAGTGTTTGTATGTGTTTTTGCACATTGTATGTGTGGGTAGGGGTAGGGAGGTGTAAGTGTGAGACCGAGTGTTGCATTTGTTGGTGTTTGTGTATGTGTGATGTGTATTTGTGTGCGAGCAAGTGGAGGATGACGTGGTGTGAGTTTTTCTTTTTTTATGTTATGTGCGACCTCAGAGTTGGTATATATAAGTAGGGGGGTGTGAGGGGTACATCCCCCCACATGGGGGTGCAGGGGGGCTTGCCACCCTGCTTATATATAGTGTAGGATTGTGTGGTTGGTGTGCTGTGGGTGGAATGGTGCATGTGTTATGTGGTGTATGGTGTATCTATGTTCGTGATTGTGTGATTCGGGATTGTGGATTTCGGTATTGTGAATGGTTCGACTTTATAGTCTCGGGTTACTGAACTTCGGGATTTCAGTAATTCGAGATTATGAAGTGAAACTATATATATATATATATATATATATATATATATATATATATATATATATATATATACGGCTTTTACCCTTGCACTTATGGTCTGGTTCTTGATGCCGAGTATACTTATGTGGTTAAAAATTTGCATAAATTGAAATATAAAAGGCATGGAAGAAAAGAAAGATTAAAAAGATAAATAAGACTAGGAACTCAAAAACTTTGGAGCATTTGGGTTTGCAGGTCATAAGGCCTGTCTGTGAAGGTGAAGGCAGGATATGGAGCTTAAAACAGGGCTAACAGGGGTTGGGACAGGTCAGTAGGTAGACTAGACATAGGACTGGGCACTAATCACTAAGTATTCATTGGATATTTGCTTGCAGGTAAGGTTCAGCATAAGACTGGCCAGGAGGAAGTAGGGCAGCCTTAACAAGGCTGTCATGACAAAAGCTGTAATAGACAGATGGCAGAGTGTAAAAGATGCTGTCTAGTTAGTTGGACAGCAGGAAAATGGGAGGGAAAAATGAAGGCATGAATGGTTGTCTGAATGACAAATTATTAGTAAATTTATGTTATCAGTAAAAACTAATGGAATGCTTATGGATTAGTGTAAATAGAACTAATATACACCATTCTTATAAGAAGCCAGTTGTGCTCAAAGTCACTATTTAAACAAAGGGTTGAGGAGTAGCTAATAATATGCAAACTCAGAAAGAACTAACTTCATGCAGGCTGGTATTTCACTTATTTTCCAAATGACTGACATACTTACAGAGCCTCCAAACTGTGACAAATTAAATGCTGAAGAAGTCCAGTCAGGGATAGCTATGAATGAAATGGATGCTAACTGTAAACCTGTGACTGATGAAAAGGGAGAAGATGTGGCAGAAAACATGACCATGGCATAGCATGGTTGGGCATTCAAGTGACAGCAGTGAAGCTTAGTTTGTCACCAATGTCATCCTAGTTTTGTCATGGGTGTTAAAACTGAGACATAATAGTTGGAGAAGCTGAAAACCATTCCAGATAAGCCAGAAGCAAATATACAAGACTTTTTTTTCAGTAAATGACTACGTGCAGCACTTGTCATTCATTGTTTCTCCAATACCACTTTTTCCTATACAGAGATATAGGGAAGCCAAACCCTCTCCCAGCAAGCAATGGGCATAAGACAGAGAACCAGTCCTGGACATGACACAGGTACATCGCAAAATGCATACATAAACTTACATATACCTACAGAATTTAGATAATTGACACATTACCTAATGTCATATCTTTGGATTGTAGGGGAAGCCATGGCACTGAGCAAAAACCTACAGGAATACAGACAGGGCAAATGGAGAGTACTTAGTAGGGAGCCTACTCAAGAACTGAACTAGAGAACTATTAACTGTAAGGCTGCCACTCCAGTGGTGTACAGGAATAAAGTCCTGACTATTGCCCAGGTGACCTGGGCTCAATGAGCAGCTCAGGCAACGAACAGAGCAGCAGGGAGAGATGGGTATGCCTGTCTAGGGGGAGGATCATAGGTGGGCATGTTTTTGTGATGATCCTTGCTGGAGGCTGAGGAAGTCACTGGAGGGCATGTATTCCATAAGGTGGGAGGTGGGCCTGGCTGAGCTGCCCCAGAGGCAAGACAATACATCTCTTGTCCACACTGCACACCCACCTTGGACAAAACCATGTTACTCCAAAGGAGGGTAGGGCATAAAGTAAAACCCCAAGTGGACAGATGCAGAAATGTGCACAGCCCCTGGGACTCCCTTAAAAAGAGGCTACTAGCCACATGGGAATAACCATGTCAACAAAGGATTAATAAATAAATAAATAAATAAATAAATAAATAAATAAATAATAAAATTTCAACCTCATCAATGGCCACAGGGGAAGGATAAGTGCAATACATGTAGAAATTGGCAACTGACCAGCACATAATAGCTTGGGAAGAAATGCAGTATCCAGAGAAAACCCACAAAGTCATGGGAAGAATATGTAAACTCCATACAGTGCTGAGGAGACAGAAGAATTAGAGTGTAGAAGCATAGCAGAACTTCTATTCTGCAGCCTGACAGGTTAGTTTTGATGGTTTATTCTTCAGTAACTTTATAAGTTGGAAAGCAGAATTTCCTTTAGAAAGATCACTGCATTTAATAACTGACTTCTTCTTTTCTTCCAGACTTGTTGTTGTGTCTTTCGGCTTATCCCGGTTAGGGGTCGCCACAGCGGAACTCCGGTCCGCTAATGATTGGTAGTGGATTTTTACGTGCTGAGTTACCAGCCCTGACTCACAACCTTCAACGAAGGCATGACCATTCACACATGCCTCCACACAGAAGACCCTAGCTGAGAATCGAACGCAACAACGTCTTGCTGTGAGGCGACAACGCTACCTCAGCACCACTACCGCTAAGAGGATATATCGAGTAGCTCATTTTTTGCCTAGGAGGGACTTTTCACAGTGTGTAAGGAGTTCATCCATTTTCTTAGGGATCATATGTCAAACTTCAGCAGAGACAGAGTAACTCATTCATTTATTTTTTGCTGTTTTTTACCTAAAATACCTTCTCTTGCTTACTTTGAACAAGCTTTAACTGTTTTTTTAGCTGTTTGTTGCATTATATATTATCTGCACTTAAAGTTACATTTGGTCAAAAATTGGTCGAAAGTTTGTTTGTTTGTTTGTTAAATTTAACTGTTGAGGCTGCCCACTAAAGTGTGCTAGCCTGTGTAACTGATTTATTACTGTTTCCTGCATTTGTGTGTGCTTTCTATCTCAAAAACAAATAAAACAAAAAAAAAATCCTTGTTTTCCCGCCTCTCCTTGACTAGTTTAGACCAGTATACAGGCTTTGCTGTATTATGGGCTGTGGTGTAGTTCCTGTGTTGTCCATTGCCTTACTTGGATAGAAGGAAGTTTCTTTGCTCACCAGTGGGAGTGGGGAGCCTTGAGCAGCCTATCTGTCCCTGAAGGAGTGACCTCAGCACAAGAGCTTGTAGTAATTGGCTGTTTTGGACCATTTCTAGCTCTTTTGAAGTTCCCTGTTTAAAATCCACCTCTGAGCATTTTCTTCTGGCTATACTACTCAGAAACAGCTCCTCGTGGTCCTAACAGTGGTCCTAGCAGCAGAGAACTGAGAAAAGCGACTACTTTCCTGATTTAAGTATTTTTTGCTGTTTTTTACCTAAAATACCTTCTCTTGCTTACTTTGAACAAGCTTAAACTGTTTTTTTAGCTGTTTGTTGCATTATATATTATCTGCACTTAAAGTTACATTTGGTCGAAAATTGGTCGAAAGTTTGTTTGTTTCTTAAATTTAACTGTTGAGCTGCCCACTAAAGTGTGCTAGCCTATGTAACTGATTTATTACTGTTTCCTGCATTTCTGTGTGCTTTCTATCTCAAAAACAAAAAAAAAAAAAAAAAATCCTTGTTTTCCCGCCTCTCCTCAACTAGTTTAGACCAGTATACAGGCTTTTCTGTATTCTGGGCTGTGGTGCAGTTCCTGTATTGTCCATTGCCTTACTTGGATAGAAGGAGGTTTCTTTGCTCACCGGTGGGAGTGGGGTGCCTTGAGGAGCCTATCTGTCCCTGAAGGAGTGACCTCAGCACAAGAGCTTGTAGTAATTGGTTGTTTTGGACCATTTCTAGCTCTTTTGAAGTTCCCTGTTTAAAATAGCGCAGTGCCAGTTAAACAAGGTTAAACTTTTGGCTCCGCCAAGTCTGCTCTTCAAATTTTCCCTTAAGAAAGCTCTACTCTTATAATAATCAGTCCTAAGCTTTATTATAAGCCTAGCACTTGTTCTCAAAACCTCTGTTCTAAGTAAGCACTCTCAAACTAAAGTAAACACTACATCCACCTACCACCCCTGTGAGTACCCACTTCCCTTAAAGGCACAGCACTCCCTTATAATATTCTAGCATGCCGAGTGGTAGATTACTAGCATCCTCTCCGGTTCAGCTGGTTAATCTGGGAATCTTGAGACAATGCTACAATTGTCTCATGTACACAGACAACCCTCTCCTCCTCCCAACAAACACAAATACATGTGAGAGATGCAACTATATCGCCAAACTGGAGGCTGAACTCTCTCAACTCAGGACTGGCAAGACCAGACAGGAGGAGAAAGTAACCACACACACAGCAAACCCAGTCCCACATAGACCTACCACAACTGCAAACCAAACACATAATAACACAAAGACATACTCGGAGGCTCTAACAAAAAACTTACCCAAACAACAGAGGCTCCCAAAGCAGACACCCAAAAATCCACCACCTCAAAACATAACACATGCAACACATACTTCAATAAATCAGTGTGTCAAACAATCACAGTCCTTAAGGCCAAACACCATGCCTGATACACTAGTAATAGGTGACTCTATAGTCAGACACACTGACGTTCCACTTACCAGGCTGAACAAGGAGAGGGTAATGGTGAGCTGCCTATCGGGAGACAGGATCCGCCACATAACACACGCACTCAGGTCACTCCAAAGCAAGTACAAATATGACTCCGTCATTGTCCATGCCGGCATGAATGACCTGAGACATACCTCCCTGGACTACATGAAAAGAGAAATAGAGGAGCTCTCTGATTATGTAGCCCAGGCTGGTATGACCCTGACCCTGAGCAGCATCTTGCCCTCACCAAGAATGATGCCACAATACAAAGACAAGATGATCAGCTTTAATAATTGGCTCAATTACTGGTGTCATTCTAGGGGGATCCAATGTCTGTCTGCTTGGGATGACATGCTGGACAAGCCACGCTGCTTCGCAAGGGACGGCTTGCATCTGTCACCACTGGGCTTCCGGATATTGGCTAAGGCTCTTGCCACCCCATCGTGCCTTTCTTAGGCAAGGATCAAAGACAAACCCACAAATGGAAAAATTAAGGGTAATGCTGCTCAGCCAGAAGTCTAAATCTCAAGATGCAGGCTCAAGCACTCCTCAGTATGGAGAACATCAATGTCTGTGCAATAACTGAAACCTGGTTCAAGGCCCTGAGAGCACCCCAGCACTACCAGGCTATACCCCCCAAAACTCGGGCCAAACCAAAAGGGAGGGGGAGTGTCCATATTCATCAAGGACACCCACACCTCCAGGTTAGTGGCAACACATGAAGCATCAGAGACCATCCAGATGCAACTAACCGTAGGCAAAACTGCTATACAACTGGTAGCATGTTACAGACCACCCTCCCAATCTCAGGAACCCCATTCAGCCTTCCTGAAGACATTGGAGGATATGAATGTCTCACCAAACACCATCATATTGGGAGACTTCAACTGCCCTAACATAGACTGGGTGCATTATTCTAGCCCTAACACCCAAGCCCAAAGGTTCCTGGAATTCATAAATTCAAATGCAATGGAACAGCTAGTCACCTCTCCCACAAGGGGAGATAATATACTAGACCTGATCATCACAAACATGGGGACAAAGTGCTCCACACCGGAAGTATACTCCTCACTAGTGAGATCTGACCACAAACTAATCACCCTGGATATACATATCCCACCTCCACCCCACAACACAAAAGACTACAGTGAAAAACTTCTCAAAAGCCAACTTTACACTTCTTAAGACTGAGATGGTATCCTTTAAGCCCACTGGGCCAGTGGAAACCATATCCCACAATGCTGAATCCTTCACAAATGCTTTCTACGGACATCTCCAAGAATGCATAGATCATGCAATCCCAAATAAAACCAAGACCCTCTCCACTAAGGGCAGGCGTCCTGTCTGGTGGACCCCAGCCATAAACAAATTGTATAACAAAAGAAGGAAGCTACTGCACAACAGAGCAAAATCCCATAAAGATAAGGCATCTCTGATCAGCACTAGTAGAAAGCTACGTTCTCTCATAAAAACATCTAAGGCCAACTTTGAGAGAAAAATCGCTATGGACACTAAAGATAACCACAAGGCCTTCTTCTGCTATGTTAGAAACCTGAGTGGAAACCCTCAGATATGCTCAGAGTTAGCTCACAATGACAAAAAATACACTGAACCCACAGATATTGCCAACATTCTGGCAGACAGGTTCAGTGCAAATTTCTCCCTCCCTCACCCCAAAAGAAATACTTATCCCAGCTGAATGTAACCTCCCTGTCATTTCAGATGTCCAGGTGAGAACCGCCCTCAGCAAAGCTAAAAACACAGCATCAATGGGACCTGACGGTATCCCGGGTTGCGTGCTACGTGAACTCCAAGAGGAGCTAAACCTACACATAAAAATGCTATTTAACCTTAGCCTTACTACAGGATATGTACCTGAACACTGGCGTACAGCAACAGTGGTGCCACTCCACAAAGGAGGCACCTCTACAGACTCTGGTAACTACCGCCCCATAAGCTTAACCAGCCTGGTCTGCAAAGCTATGGAAAGAATCATTATGGAACTCATAAACAGAGACATTGGGGACATACAGACACTTGATCCCACCCAGTTCGGCTTTGTAAAGGGCAGATCCTGCCTTTTGAACCTGGTTGACTTTTTCGAAACAGTCACTAGAGCCATTGACGAGGGCAAAGCAGTCCATACAGTCTACCTGGACTTGGCTAAAGCTTTTGACACAATACCCCACTCAGGCATCATAGACAAGCTCAACAGCTTAAATGTAAATCCATATGTCACAAGATGGGTTACAAACTGGCTAAAGGATAGAACCCATAAAGTCAAAATCGCTGGAGCCATGTCAGACTCAAAGCCAGTCACAAGTGGTGTCCCACAGGGCTCTGTCCTGGGACCCCTCTTGTTCAGCATTTATTTCTCAGATGTGAAAGCAAACATGGGAGGGTTGTGGCTGACAAAGTTCGCAGATGACTGCAAACTAGGCGCCATAGCCAATACACCAGCTGACACATACATCCTACAGAAAGGCCTCACTGAAACGGACAACTGGTGCCAGAGTCATGGCCTTAAACTAAATGCCAAAAAATGTATAGTCATCCCCTTTGGGAAAAACAAAGTACCCACAAATTATCACATAGACAGTAACCCACTGAGTACAGAAAAAGTAATCAGAGACCTGGGGACCCAAGTTGATAGTGACCACTCATTTGACACCCACGTTGCAAAAGTGGTTAGAAAGACTTTCTACCTTGCCCACCTTATCATGAAGGGATTCACATCCAGATCAAAGGAGGTCATTGTACCCCTATACTCCTCCCTTATCAGGCCCATGATTGCGTACAATGCCCATTTGGTATGTATCTCACCCGGCACTTGCAACAGCTGGAGAGACCCCAAAAGTACCTCACCAAGAGGATCAAGGGTCTCCAACATATGTCATATGCTGCCAGACTAAAGAAACTCCAGCTCTATTCAGTAGCATACCGCCTACTCAGAGGTGATCTGTGCCTGACGTACAAGGCCATGTCCAATCAGGAATTGATGGACATGCTCCACCTCAAAAAATCCAAATCCATCAGAACCACGAGCTAAAGATTTAAACCTCAGCACAAATATGAATAGGACATGCTGGAGGGACAGATTCATAACTCAGAGGCTTCCCATACTCTGGAACAGAATCCCAGTTCATGTTAGGCAGAGCCTCACTGACTCTCTTCAAGAGAAATCTTGACGAGTGGATGGGAGAGGGGTCATCTCTGTGTCACTACTAGACAGAGGCACAGTAAACTAATTCTATTATGTAAGGGGGTCTTCACTGTGTCACTATTAGACAGAGGCACAGTATTCTAAATCTATTCTGTACACTTTTGTACCATTACATGGGGCGGCAAAAGCCACATCACTATGGCTAGGCTTATAAATGCCCCAGGGCAGATAGCCTAGTACTAAACTATGAAACTATGAAACTATTTAGTAATCTGGTAGGTAAGCTGGGCCCAAGAGACATTTTCAACAGCAACCTAGAAAATACTAAGAACATTACAATACAATTATACAATGAATACTGAAACAGCTGCAGTGAAAGAAAAGCAATGCAATATTTATATAGTATGATAGAGCCATGTCATATCATTTCATTAAACAGTACACAAATGGCTATTCATTGGCTATGCAAAATATACTTTGTTATAGGAGGAAACAGCCTGAGCTGTGAGATGATGAAAATGCAATAAAAATATAGGTTATTATGAATCACTCCATAAGAATAGCTAAGTGATGAGGATATAAAAAATTATGTTTCTACAAATGTATGTCAAAACAAATATGTACATCAGAGATGTTTTGTAATAGGGTTAAAAGGTTTTGATTATCTATTTAAATATATTATTCACTCACATATGTGGAACAATTTCTAAGCCTCTGATTAAAATGATATAAAGAAGGTAACAAGAACCAGCATCCTGTATGTTCTGCTTCAATTGTAAGTCCTTCTGGAATGATATCTGGGGAGGGAGGATGGCATAATGGTTAAGGTGTTTATCTGACAAACACAAAGTGCAGGGTTTGATTCTCAGGTGGGGTAATTGGCTAGGCTTAAAATGGCCCACAAGGGGCAATTAACCTATGAACCTATTATGACCATGAAGACAGTAATAATTTCCAATATACAGACACTATCTTTGACCACAGACTTCTTATTAAACTATACAAAAATGTCTAAACCCATTTCACTGGGAGAGTTGTTGAGATGAGTGCTGGATGTGCAATTTGAGAGGAATCATTTTTTGAATTCTTTCTTGAATCACTTCTTGTAATTGTCACTCCAGTGAAACTGCTTTTATCCTATGTTCAGTGATCTGTTATTAGTGAGAGACTTAAAGAAGTGCATTATTTCAGTTTTTTTTGGAGCCTATATCTACTTTTGACAGGGAAGACCATGAAATGTTAAATGTAAAACTATTGCAATATGAGGATCCTTTTAAGGTAGCCTTCCTGTATTTAATTTTTACCTTACAGGTAGGGCAAATACAGTGTATGTAGGCGATACTTTGAACATTTTCTTGATTGATTTCACAGAGTATGTTCAAGGCCTAGGTTTTGACATGTCACAGAGTTTTATCCTTCTCTTTGTGTCAGTGTTTATGATGTCTCTGGGCAAAATTATCATAAATTTAAAATGGATATTTACTGTTATACAGACGTGTTAGTTGTATGTGTGTTTCTAGCACTACAGTGTGTGATGAAGTTTGCTTCTTGAGTAATCATCTCGGCAAGACCAAAAAAGTAAGCATATGGAATGGAGAAGTTAAATTTCATTACTGAAGTTATGGTCGTAGGAGTAGATGGTTAAATTATAGTTAGAGACTGACTTTTTAACCACCATAATTCACGAAGACATTCAATTATTGTCTTTTCAGAAATGTGTGAATCCTAGGAATTATTTTAGACAGCAGTTTATATAAAAAAACTCATTTATGCAGCAATACAGCAATCATTGTTTTTTTTTTTTAATCTGAGGAAAATTTGGAATTAGCATTTGATTCCTCCTGAAGAGCTTCCAATTTCACTCCATACCTTTGACCCCTTAGATTACTATACTTCCCTCATAGCTTTCCAAATGAGATTAATGAGATTATTCATCTTTTAGTTTATGCAGATGTTATATCCAGGTTGTTGATGAGGTTGCTAGATCTAGCCATAGAAGACCAGTGGTACACAAAATCTAGTACTTGCCTGTAAACCAGAGAATCACTATTAAAGTTATATATTTAGCTTGGCACAATCTTTGTTTAGGGATTCATGTCAAATCATCAAAGGTAGTTTTGGAGAATGTAAATAATTTGAAAAAACTACTTGTCTAAACTACCTTCAGCAAACATTGGAGAAAATCTTTTTTTTTGCATAGGGAAAAGCCAAGCCCTCTTTCACTCCCCCCAAGTAGGGAGGGGGATATTCCTCACACCGCAAGACATATATACACCATGATCTCCAAGATCGCACAACAGAGGAGGAAGAGGCAACTCCAACTGTTGACAAAAGTAGTTAGACAGTTAGTATTCGAACATTTTACATTCACCGAAACTAACTTCACCAATTTGACACCTCCCTGTATTTAGTATATCTGAAAGCCTGAAAGACTACCATTGTCCCTATATCACAAAATGCACACACACACACACACACACACACACACACACACACACACACACACACACACACACACACACACACACACACACACACACACATATGCAGACACATGTGCACAAACACACAAATGCATGTCTGAACAAATAGGGGAGCAGCCTTTCCTTTAGTATCATGGTTAGGATTTGTAATTGATTTTTTTAAATTTAATTAATCCATAAATGTGAAGGCAGTCATGATGCAGCTTTGAAAGTTTTCTTTTTTCATTGAGGAACAATATAAGGACTGTGTGATCCTTTTCTGAAAACAAAACACCTCATCCACTACACTTCTAAATAAAGATTCTTTGTTTTGATTTTGCATAGTACAAAGCATATGACACCATATGTAAATCAGCTGTAATTTGTCTGATGAACAGAATATCCTATATTGGCTCTATTGCACCAAGACATTTACTAAAGAGTATAGTAAAAAGAAGCCTGAGGTCAGCATATTCATTTTATTCTTATTTCTCTGCAAGCCTCAACTTTTCTTTTCTATAGCTCTCTTCATGTAACTGGTTCTGTATTCATTCATATTATAAGAGTTGTGAAGATTCAATTTTTGTCTTTGTACTTTACAATAAAGTACATTTGCACATTTTATTCCCTCTGAAATCTAGGCTTCATGCTCTGAACATTTATTGTATGTAAAATCTTTAATCAATCAATGAGGTTATTATTTTTTATCATTTTGTTTTGCAAGGAGTGTCCATCTGTTCAGAAAGTTATTTGCAGTGGAACTCCATGATGAAGAAGCTGCAAATGCTGAAAAAAATTGGAAACCGTGAGACTATAGAAGCATAATATTTTGTTTGTGACTTCTAAGTTCTAATTTTTATAGAGCAAATTCAAATAATTTTGAGTTACAGTCAAGACCTGTAACAACAAAGGTAAATAAGTTATGTTAGACTCAGTATTAGTCTAAAGCATTCAGACAATATAATGGAGCTGGATAAAAGTAGGATCGGTACATGACAGTGCAGAAATAAAGGCTTTCCAAACACTGTACACAACTGCAGATGCAGGCAATGTATTAATAAAAAAGTGAACAAGATTAATAAAAAGGTGGACAAGTGTTATGTCTTATAAACAAAGAATATAGCCTCAGGCAATAAAACAACCAGAGCAAAAAGAAGCAAATGAGAAAAAACACCATAGCACTGGATGTAACACAGCAGAATATCCAATTTATTGTAAGTAAGTGCTTTCAAGGGTTCACCTCTTCATCAGACTTAGATAAAATGACTTAAAACAACCACATTAAATAGTATTCCAATTAACATTAATTACTTCATTTAAAAACAATTAAATTATTTAAAGTCATACTTAACATTTTTTAAATTTTTAAAAACATCACAGAATACATAAACTAAAAACTAGTGTCTCAACTGTCTCATTTTCAAGAAAGGTTTCATCATCATCTTCTTTTGGCTGTTCCCATTAGGGGTCACCACAGCGGATCATCTGTTTCCATTTCTTCCTGTCCTCTGCATCATGCTCTTTCACAACAACCGCCTGCATGTCCTCTCTCACCACATCCATAAACCTTATCTTAGGCCTTCCTCTTTTCCTCTTACCTGGCAGCTCCTTCCTTAGCATCCTTTTCCCAATATACCCAGCATCCCTCCTCAGCACATGTCCAAACCATCCCAATCTCGACTCTCTTGCTTTTTCTCCAAACTGTCCAACCTGAGCTGACCCTCTAATATACTGATTTCTTATCCTGTCCATCCTAGTCACACCCAGTGCAAATCTTAACATCTTTAACTCTGCCACATCCAGCTCTGACTCCTGCCATTTTGTCAATGCCACCGTCTCCAACCCATATAACATAG
This sequence comes from Protopterus annectens, assembly GCF_019279795.1. Classification (NCBI taxonomy): domain Eukaryota; kingdom Metazoa; phylum Chordata; order Ceratodontiformes; family Protopteridae; genus Protopterus; species Protopterus annectens. The sequence continues at coordinate 1,614,862,907 of NC_056739.1, read as the reverse complement.
TTGGTCTCACTACCCTCTTGTAGACCTCCCCTTTTACTCTTACTGGTACCGGTCTGTCACAAATCACTCCTGACACTCTTCTCCACCCATTCCACCCTGCCTGTACTCTCTTCTTCACCGCTCTTTCACACTCACCATTACTCTGAAACTTGATCCCAAGTACTTAAACTCATCCATCTTTACCAACTCTACTCCCTGCATCCTCACCATTCCTCTACCCTCCCTCTCATTTACACACATATATTCTGTTTTAGCCCTACTGACCTTCATTCCTCTCCTCTCTAAAGCATATTTCCACCTCCCCAGGGTCTCCTCAACCTGGTCCCTACTCTCACTACATATCACAATGTCATCTGCAAACATCATAGTCCATGGGGCCTCCTGTCTGATCTCTTCTGTCAACCTGTCCATCACCATTGCAAATAAGAAAGGGCTCAGAGCTGATCCTTGATGTAATCCCACCTCCACCTTAAAAGTATATGTCACTCCCACCACAGTCCTCACCAATGTCACACTACCCTCGTACATATCCTGTACCACTCTTACATACTTCTCTGCCACTCCCGACTTCCTCATACAATACCGCAACTCTTCTCTAGGCACCCTGTCATATGCTTTCTCCAAGTCTACAAAGACACAATGCAACTCCTTCTGACCTTCTCTGTATTTCTCCAACAACACTCTCAGAGCAAACATTGCATCTGTAGTGCTCTTTCCTGGCATGAAACCATACTGCTGATCACTAATCATCACCTCCCTTCTTAACCTAGCTTCCACTACTTTTTCCCATAACTTCAAGTTGTGACTGATCAATTTTCTCCCTCTGTAGTTACTGCAGCTCTGCACATCACCCTTATTCTTAAAGATAGGTAGCAAAACACTTTTTCTCCACTCCTCAGGCATCCCCTGTCTTTCCAAAATTTCATTAAACAATCTGGTTAAATATTACACTGCCATTTCTCCTAAGCACCTCCATGCTTTCACTGGTATGTCATCTGGACCAACAGCATTTTCATCCTTCATCCTCTTCATAGCTGTCCTTACTTCCTCCTTGCTAATCTGTTTCACTTCCTAATTCACTATCCCCACATCATCCAACCTTCTCTCTCTCTCATTCTCTTCATTCATCAGCCATTCAAAGTACTCTTTCCATCTACTCAACACACTCTCCTCACTTGTGAGTATATTTCCCTCACTATCCTTTATCACCATTACCTGCTGCACATCTTTCCCAGCTCTGTCCCTCTGTCTAGCCAATTGGTACAGGTCCTTTTCTCCAATCTCTCATACAACTTTCTGTATGCCTTGTCCTTAGCCTTCGCCACCTCTCTCTTTGCCATGCGCCTCATCTCCTTATACTCATGTCTACTTTCTTCATCTCTTTGACAATCCCACTTCTTCTTCACCAGCCTCTTCCTCTGTATACTGTCCTATACTTCCTTATTCCACCACCAGATCTCCTTGTCCTCCTTCCTCTGTAAAGATGTCACTCCAAGCACCTTTCTAGCAGTCTCCCTTACTAGCTCTGCTGTAGTTATCCAGCTATTAGGTAACTCTTCACTGCCTCCCAGTGCCTGTCTTAACATTTCCCTGAACTCCACCTCACAATCACCCTTTTTTACCTTCCACCATTTGATCCTTGGCACTGTTTTCACACTCCTCCTCCGCTTCTTGATCACCAGCGTCATCCTACAGACCACCATTCTATGCTGCTTAACTACACTTTCCCCTGTCACCACTTTACAGTCTCCAATCTCCTTCAGACTGGCCCTCCTACATAGGATATAATCCACCTGTGTGCATCTTCCTCCCCTCTTGTACATCACCCTATGCTCCTCCCTCTTTTTAAAATACATATTCACCACAGCCATGTCCATCCTTTTCGCAAAATCCACAATCATCTGACCTTCTGCATTCCTCTCCTTAAAACCATACCTACCCATCACTTCCTCATCCCCTCTGTTCACTTCACCAACATGCCCATTGAAGTCCACTCCAATCACTAGTCTCTCACCCTTTGGTACACTCACCACCACTTCATCCAATTCACTCCAAAAATTTTCTTTCTCATCCATCACACACCCAACATGTGGAGCATATGCACTAATAACATTCATCATTACACCATCAAATTCAAGCTTCATAAACATCACTCTATCAGACACTCTCTTCACCTCCAAAACACGTTTGGTATACTGTTCCTTTAGGATAACCTCTTGCCATCCACACCATGATAGAACAATTTGAGCCCGCCTCCTATACACCTGGCCTTACTTCCCTTCCATCTGGTCTCTTGCACACACAATATATCAACCTTCCTGCTCTCCATCATATCAGCTAGCGCTCTCTCCCTATACCAGTCATGCTGCCAACATTCAAAGTTCCTACCCTCACTACTACACTCTTAACCTTCCACCTCTCTTCCTGCCTTCGGGCATACCTTCCCACTCCTCTTCTCCTTCGGCCAACAGTAGCCCAATTTCTGCCAGCACCCTGTTGGCTAACAGTACTGGTGGCGGTCATTGCTAACCCGGGCCTCGACCAATCCGGTATGGAAATATGAAATGTTCTCCGCATAAGTCATTTGGCAGAGGTGTTACGCCGGATGCCCTTCCTGACGCAACCCTCCCCATTTATCCGGGCTTGGGACCGGCACAAAGAAATGCACTGGCTTGTGCATCCCCAGTGGCTGGGTTGCTTTCAGGAAAGGTTTAAGACTTTGATGTTATAATAAAGACCCTAATTCACCATACTCTGAAGAATATTGCTATGCTGCATAAAACGTGTGAAATGCACAGTGCAGGTATGACTTAACACTTGAGAAAAAACACCGTAGCACTGGATGTAACACAGCAGAATATAATAATATGGTCTCCATTAAAGCTTTAGGTTTAATGGAGACCATATTATTATATTATTCTGCTGTGTTACATCCAGTGCTACAGTGTTTTTTCTCAAGTGTTAAGTCATACCTGCACTGTGCATTTCACACGTTTTATGCAGCATAGCAATGTGCTTCAGAGTATGGTGAATTGGGGTCTATATTATAACATCGAAGTCTTACAACTTCGAATGTTGTAATATCGAACCCAGTAGAGCGAACACTGGAAATAGCGAAGCTGCACAACACCAAATACTTTCCTAGGGAAAGTATTTGCTGGGTCGTTTCTGCAGTTTTGCTATTTCCTCGACTGTGGAGTGAAGGTTAAGGACTGGGTTAAAGTAAGTGTGCGAACGAAGATGAGTGTGCGATTGGGCATGGGTTAGGTGAGTTAGGGTTAGGGCGTGGGTCAGGTAAGTGTGCGATTGTGTGGACGTGAGGGTTAGGGTGGGGTAGGTGAGATAGAGTTAGGGAGCAAGTAAGGTGAGTGTGCAATAGTGATGGACCTTAGGGTTAGGGTTGGGTTAAGGTAAGTGGATAGCTAGTGGTGTATGTATGTAGGGTTTTGTGAAGTGTGTGTGGATTATTTATTTTGGTGTGCTTGTGTTGTGTGTATGTTTGTCGGAACAGCAAATTTTTTCCCTGGGAAAAAATTCGCTATTCTGACTGTTCGGTTTTCTGGTGTTTTGCTCTACTGGGTTCGATATTATAACATTCAAAGTTGTAAGACTTTGATATTATAATATAGACCCAGTGAATTGAATAGCTGTACATATGTAATATCAGTAGTTTTTACAATTACTATGAACTCATGCAGTGAACATTATCAGTGCAATGGCGAAAAAATAGATGCAAGTAAACATATGATTTTTGAGGTTTTGCAGTATGTGTGTGGCAAATAAAAGAAATAGATATAGGATTTAAGAAGCAATGTATACCAGTGCGAGTACGTTGCATTGCTATGTTAGTGTAGAAGATGTATAATTTGAGTTATTAATCATTTCACACATTATGTATTTATTCTAAAATCACTTTTTTAATTATTAGTCTGTGAACAACTCTGGGAAAAAGACCCCCCCCCCAAAAAAAAAGGGCATAAAAATATTAGTACATTACCTGGAGCACAAATTACATTTTAAAAAGCAAAGTTTAATGGTCGCTGATGCCTGCTTTACTTATGAATGCAGTCAAAAAAATTTTAAAGACTCAGACTTTCTAAGATTGTTGACAGTTAGAAATGGAGGCATTCTTACAACTTTTTGATGCAAATGGTCTTCTTGAAACAACGGTGAATTTAAGATGTAGATGAACAAAATAGCTGAGCAGATCTCACTTGGCATGAAACTTATAGGTTCAGTGTTGTGTCACATTCTGAATTTACTGACTGAGCAGTCTGCCATTGAAATACTTCAGCTCTGTGACCATGCTAAAAAATACTGCAGGTTACCATGTGTAAAAACGGGGCTTCTGATTTCTTGTCCAACCAGTTGTTTTAAACAGCTTGCAATTAAAAAATAAATATACAATTGACTTTGAAACAGCTATATTTTTACTTATTTAATTAGGTGTCAACCAAAAATTGTCTGATCCTTGATGACATATTATTTTCAACCACAACTGAAATAACAAAGGCAAGGGGAAATATTACATGCAAGACAATTTAAACATAGCCAGTCAGCTTATGCAGCATATCTTTGAGAGGTGGAGTGAGCCCACATGGACATCAGAAAAACATACAAACTCCAAAACAGTAGCTGGAACAATGAAGCAGTAATGCTACCACTGTGTCACCATGTCATCTGTGTTACAACTTTCCAGACTTGCAATTTCCTGGGCACTATATAATTATTTTTATTCTGCTTTCACTTCAGTAAATAAGACACTTTGGAAAGGATACAGCTGCAGGTTGTGATTACCTTATTCATATTTGCAATGGGATTTTTTAGCTCCAACTTTGTTTCACCACTTCTGTTTCTGCCACTGTCCATTTGTGTTGTCCACACTCCAGTTCTCAGGATGGCATTTATTCTTTCTTCTCTTTCCAACATTCTTCCGATGTTTATCTTTTGTCTGATAATAATAAAATAAAGAATGGGTTGGAGCAATGCCCCTCACATGGTTTGTCAGGAACGTTTGCACTTCTGAAAAAGAGTTTTTTATGATTTTGTGCAGCTCACAATTCCATGAAGCTAGTTTAACTTTTAAGTTCATGCATTTAGGGTTTATAGTAATTTGAGAAATAGCTTTGTGTAATTTTTCTCATGCTTTCGTGTTTCAGGTAGTATGGTTTTTGTATGTAGTAACAGACCACCCTTTCTTTGCAACCAGGGCCGGCCTTGGGTCAACTGGTACCCTAAGCAAAAGGGCTCCAGAGCATCCCCCACACCTCCCGTTGCCCCTGTCCTGGTCTACCTACACCATCCAGATTACTTTTTTCTTCATTTTTCTCACAGGTTGTCTTACCATTCAGGTTTTCCTGTTTTCATTCAACATATTGTAAAGAAACCATTTTCTTACTACAAAAAATAAACAAATAAATACTGGAAAAGCACCCCTGCTAGAGTGGTGCCCTAGGTAGCCTCCTAGTGGGCCTTTTCCTAAGGCCGGCTATGTCACAACCTAATGGTAATGATACTAAAAAACTTGCCCTACATCATCTGTCAAAATGTTTTGTCATATTGTCTGTTTCCAGAAAGCTGGTATAAGGCAAAAACCTTTGGATGTGTCATTTAATTATTTTAGAATCAGCTTCTTCCCAAGAAAGTCTCATTCCAGTATAATCTGCTGACATGTAAAATATAGCCCCTTCACTGCTGTGGGCTATGGGAATACTCTAAATGGTCATCCTGAAACAATCACATAAATCTTCTATGCTCTCTAGCATTGTTTGAAAATAGGGGCAAGGTGCTACGTTCATCATCTCCATCCTTCTCAGCCCTTTCTACCAGAATCTGATTAGCTGCTTCATTTATGTTGGGTCCAAGGTAATAGTTTACTTCCCATATCCCTCGAGTCAGTGAAAAGGCACATCCTACTTTGGATAAGGCCAGTAGTGGTTTATAGCCTTCCTTCCTGCATTGCTCAGCCTCTGGAAATGTCAAAGCTGCTTCTTTCATCTCCTCTGAAGCTACCTTACTCTTCAGATGTGCCTCCGATATAAACTGAGGTCGCTGTGCAGGAATTCCATCATCATATCGTACTATATGGTCTTTTTTCTTAATTTCTCATACTACTGCTTTGATGCTTAATGTAGTCACAGCCCAAACCCCTGGTTTCATCAGAGCCAATGTAGAAGAGTTTCCCTGGTGCCCTATCATCATTTTCCCCCAATCAGTGTAGACAAAACCGTAGATTTTTACCTGTTAAAGAACTAAAAACTACAAAGTAAAATAAATTATAATAAAAATCTTTTCTGAAAAAAATGCACATCTCTGCTTTGTCAAAGGAAAGCATCACGTCAGAAGTAACAATTCTAGTAGTTACAACAGCTATTTAACCGCTAAGGCTGATACAACATAGGGACCCATCAGCTGTTATAATAGCTAACACAGGAGAAACGCTAAAGAATAATTTAACTGTAGTAGGTGAAAAAGATCAGACAGGGCTGTTATTACAGCTCACAATTTGGCTGAGGGTTCCAACAGTTGTTTTAACAGTTAAAGCATGATACTTGCTCTCAAAATATCCACAATGTCCTCATGGTTTCAGCAGAGATTCTTGTAGAGTAGTCAAGATCCATTCCAATATGCAGAACTCCATCATCACGGCCTGATGATTTATACCCCTCCCCCATACAGAGATGCAAGAAGCTCACCCTTTTCTGATAATAGTCATTTGCTGATGGGTAGCACACTATCACCCTCAGCTCCTGAGTCAGATGGGTGGCACAAGCTTTGGCAATGCTAATCATGCTGGTGCCATGGCATCTGATTTGATCATAATTTCTGCCCTGGCCATTGACATTTATATAATTTACCTCATCCTGCAAGAAATAGTTATGAAAGGGCTGATCAGTTTTCTTATGGCTAATCATCCTCTGAATGTGGATATGGACGGCATGCAACAGGATTTTATTCTCTGCCTAAGAGAACTTGAATTCCTTTGATGTGTCTTTTCTAGGCATCCTGCCATATATTGAAAAGGAGTAAACATACATGAGGAGAAGTTCATCAGTAGACATCAGATTTTTACCCTTGTGCAGTCTATGTGTTTTTCCTGTATACTGCAGGTCGATATCAGGCATACATATATTTGTAGGCTTTAACACAAACATCTATCCTCATGGACAGTGTTTGTTTCCCTCTTTTACAATGTCTCCCCCAAAAAAGTGTCAATGAACAGATGCCATGTCACACCTGCAGTTGATGACAGCAGGCAATGGCCTGTTACAACACTCTATAGTTGACTACCATTCATGTGATGAGTGCCAGTGGATGACCTTTCCAGATGGCATACCTTTGAGACTATGGAGCTGCAACCATAGGTGGCTAGTGTGACTACATCTACAGAGTGGTGCAGTGGATGCAAACCCAGATAAAACCTGTTTTAGGGCAGATTACTTCACTGACACTGTAGATACCACCTTAAGTAGGAGATGCTGTGTCTTTCTGCTACAGAGTGCGTCAAGCAGGTATACAGGTATAGAGGTATATGTGTTTGTGCCCTACCAGTGCATGATGCAAAATGCACTGCCATTGCCCTTTGTGTGGAAGGCATATATAATAATCTGTAATGCAGTTAGCCTTAAGCAATCAAAGTATATATGCATAAGCTGTAGCACAGTATCCCTTGCACTTGCTGTCCACCTGTGCTCAATCATGCTGTTGTATCCAGCATTACTATGTACATGAAAATGTCCTTACTTCCACCTTCCCCCATAGTAAAAAGATTTCTACAGACACCAGAAGTGTAGCATAGATATGTTATGATGTGTAGGAGTGGGATTAGCCTGCTCATGGTCAACCTGTAATAAAAACATAGCAACCTATACATGGAATTGCACAACAAAATCATGCACAAATAATACCTATATAATTGCCTTACTACCATGGTTAAATTTGATAAGATAACATATTTAAAAATATGTGCCATGGAACCTTATTGCACAACTGCTCATAGACTTACAGACTTCCTTGGCAGACTAACCCCTTGTTGTTTGAAATATTTCACAGTACTCTATATGCTTTCCAAACACTGCCCTCTGACTTACAACATTAACAAACACATTAATAAGTAGCTATGCAGTTTTAACCAAACATCTTTTGGAAGGCAGCAAGAAAGTGAGTACAACTTTTAAAGTGCACACACTTAATTCATGAACAATCATAGCCTTTTATAAATGAAGCTTCTATTTCAGTTGCATGAGCCTGGGAGATTGCCTGATTGTAATGTACCCTAGCACTGTGTAGCGAAAGGTGACTGCCATGATTTATATTGTGTAAATTTGTGGCTTTTAGTGTAACAGTTATGTTACTGAATAGCTGTTTCTATGTGTTGTTCATGTGAGTCAAATCATGTTACAAGGCTCTCTGTTTCTCAAGCATTTGCATGAGCAACTTCAAAGCACATTGAGCATGAACAGGTAAGTCAATGACCCTTAAGGAGATGTGAGAAAACTAGGTTACTTTCCTAGCTGATGTTGGTGGAAGAGAGCGAAACTGTTCTCATAGTTAGGCAATCCACACCTACTACACATGTTTCATGCCATCATTCACACCTTAACACCACCTACATTTTTTGATCTACATAAGTGTCACTCTGTGACAAGTTACACCACCAAGATAGCCTATGTTGTGCAGTACATGTCATAAAAGTACAGGCTGCCATAGTTCTCTGACTGGTAAATAATCATGGACATGGCTCCGCAGTAGCGCAGTAAGGAAAGCTGAATTTGCCTTCATCTGCTGCATAAAGACTACAGGGAGTGTCTGACTGGGGACTTCAATGAGGGTTCCCTGTATAATGACAATACCTGGCACAGTCTTGCCAGAGCAGTGTCTGATGTCATACTCTGCTCTGGTAAGCAGTGTAAACACCACCACTGTGACCTGCCTTCCTGACTTTCTTAGGCAGTGGGAGGAAGAGATTGGAGAAAGGCTACCCAAGATGCATTGGAAGCATCTGTATTGTCTGCAGAGTTATATTGGTTGTCTGATTAATAAATGTGTTTATTGTAGGTATATAACTTAATAAGCTTTTTTTCTACTAAATAGGCAGGTTATATTGATAAATAACCAACCCTTTGTATTGGAGACAAATGGGGACACTATCTAGGAGCAGGGTTGTATTATCCCTTTTCATTTGGTAATTATAATTACATTCAGAGTGCCTTAATGTATTTGTCATCTGTCAGCAAGCTGCATGAATGAGGCCCTGTAAAGGTAATACTGCTTACCTTACCTCAGTACAGCTGAGCGACACTTCCAGGTGCTCCTGCAGTTACATCCTACTGACTCTAGGCATCAAAATGTTCCTGTTAATGTTTTGCATTAATGATTTCAAAGCCATGCTATGTACAAAGGTTAAAAGATTTCATCTAAAAGCTTACACAATGGCAAACACAACTGTATTGATATTTGACCTCTCTCTAGTGCAGGTAAGGAGATATTAATTATGGTTTGTATAATATTTATTTATTTTGCCATAAATGTCATGTTTTTTTTAAAATATCTCAATAACCAAGTAGCACAGGCAAAACTGTTTCACCTGATATGAAAGCTCTCAGCTGGATGAGCAAAATACTGCTGACAATATATGTGTAAGACGAGTGGTTGCTAATATATTGTAATTTGCTTACAGAATATTACAATCTTAGTTACTGTGTTTACTATGACTACTAAAATCCAGTTTAAGATATAGAACCTAAAGAATACAACCACTATAAAAATATTTAGTGCTGAAGAATTTTAAATGTACATGTTTTTTTTTAGTAACCCCTATGGTTCCAGAGATATGAACATTTGTTTTAAAAGTGAGGACATAATTTGATTTTATCAAAAAACGTAGGCTCTGCCCATTGGAAGTTACAGTGCAGATTTGTAGACTCCATTGAAGGAATGAGATCAGATGTACAGGGTGCATATAAAACATATTTCCTGGTATTGTGGATATAAGTATAGAGTTATACAGGCTATCAGTATGGTTGGCCCTTGCAGTTTTTGTGGTGTATACTTACTAGACTTATGTGAGAGAACAACTGCAGTATTACAGAGGTATGTATACAGCATCACCCTGGCATAACTGTTGTCCATAGGAAACCATTAGTCTTTCCGGCATGGTCCACAACACATCTATCCACACATCAGGAATGCTGGGTTACCCCTTTCAGAAAACACATACTAGCATACAGACACATATGTATATAATGCATACAGGCAGCCAGTGGCACTACATTGACATTTAGCTACACTGTTGTAATGCTTATATTGCCATTTGATATTCTGGTTCAGACTATACATATGTGTATCTTATGTATATGTTTACTGCTTGTAACCCTCACTTCCTTTGTTGTTTTCATTTTAATAATAATTTTATGTTTGTTATTTTATTTCTGTCCATGTATGTTTGTATTTTGTGCAATGTCTGCCATGACTATGCCAGTGAAGTAGCCATGGTCCTCAAACCCCCTGCAGGTCCCTGCCATTTTCTGTGTGCACTCCACCTGTAAACCAGTCTGCCTCCCTGTGTGTGAAATGGGGCCAAACAGGAGACTGCCTTGCTCTTTGTGGTAGTACTTCACCAGCTGACTGTGCCATTGTACCCCTGTTGGCAAACTGAAAGGAGAAATGTAACATCTTTCACAACTCCTACGATCAGTGGTGGTCAATTTTATAGTTTGCCCCTGCATTAAAAATGTGTTCAGTATTTTGAATTTTCAGTCTTTTGAGATTCAGTATTTTGGATTGTCAGTCTTCTAAAGTAGACCCCTGAGAATCGGTGGCTAGTGAAAAATATAAAGGCATGATATAAACAATGATATTGAAGTTATGAGGAAAATGTATAATGCATAAATATGACAGTGTAAATGTTCTTAAGATTATTATTATTTTTTTAACTTATGTCACAAGTTAAGGTCTGATGACTAAAAGTAAAAAAAAAAAACAATGTGAACCATGATATAATGGGTGTTAAGTTAGAGGAACAGGCAACTGACTGAAAAGTATTTTAAATCAACATTGAATTCACAGTAAAAAAGCTAGCTTTCAATTTATTTGTGTAATTATCTGAACAAAAAAATCAGAGCAATCAAATAAAAACATAGTAAACTAAAAGAAGCAATAAGTTAAAAGAACTTCTTTAAGTGCATTTTGACCAAGAAAATCCATGAAACATGGCTTATGATGATTTTAAGTGCTGAGATGCATTTGCACCATCCAAGTATTTCATAAGTTTGGACCTTTCTTTAATAAAACACTTTATAAGCTTTATTAAGCCATGGCACAAATAAATTGACAGAATCCCTCAGTGATGCCACCAAAGGGATGGTGAAATGCATCTCCAAACTTTAATGGATGGATCCCTGCTCATGTGTGGTGGTGCAGCCATTAAAGTCTGGATGCATCTCCACACTATCCCTATTCTGAAGTCATGAGAGAGAAAGGTCAGTTGCCAGTGTTGTAGAGCAAGACTGTTATTTATGAAAACTATAATAGAGAAGAGGGTTTCCAATGTAGTGAATAAACAGAGGAAGATGCATCACATTACTGTAGGCTATGTATCTCATGGAGCAAAATGTACCCCATGACATCCCTACCACATGTCCCCTACTTTGTATTTCTAAAGAGCAGGTTGTGAATGCCCTCTCTAAGGCCAAAAACACAGCATCTATGGAACCTGATAACATCCCAGACTCCATCCTACATGGGCTCCAACAAGAATTAGCAACACCCTTGGGTACTCTTTTCAATCATAGTCGAAGCACTGGCTTTATCCCAGCTGAATGGAAAAAGGCCACTGTTATTCCCTTTAACAAAGGTGGTGCTTCCACTGACTCTGGGAACTATAAACCTGTTAGCCTGACTAGCCTTATCTGCAAGACCATGGAGCGAATCATCATGGACCTTATCATCAAAGATATAGGTAATCTCCAAGCACTTGACCTTACTCAGTTTGGATTTGTCAAAGGGAGATCATGCCTGTTAAACCTGATGGACTTCTTTGAGACAGTCATGGGAAATCTGTGCATACAGCCTACCTAGACTTAGCCAAGGTGTTTGACACTATCCTCCACTCATTTATCATTGACAAATTCACCCAGCTAGGTATCAACCCTTATATCATTAGAAGGGTCACTAACTGGCTCACTAATGTAACCCATCTAGTCAAAATAGGGGAATCCACATCCAACAGCAGACCTGCAACCAGAGGTGTTCCACAGGGATCAGTCCTGGGACTTCTACTCTTTGGAATCTATCAAGACTTAAAGGTATGTGTCTGACAAAGTTTGCTGATGACTGCAAACTGGAAGCGGTCATAGAATCTCCAAATGATGTCAACATCCTACAAAAGGGTCTTACACAAACAAATGATTGGTGCCAAAGTCATGGCCTTAAACTCAATGCAAAAAATGTATTATCATTTCTTTTGGTAAGGGTGATGTTCCTGCTAACTACCACATCAATAGCAATACCTTAAGTATGCACTCAGCGGTGAGAGACCTATGCACACAGGTTGACAGCAACCTTACCTTTGACCATGTCTCCACAGTGTTAAGAAGGCCATTCTTTTATTTATTTATTTTTTATTTATTTTACATTTGTTAACCGGGCTAGTCTAACTGGATATATTTCCATTTTCAGTTGAGGCCCGGGGAGAAAAGCTCCAGTAGTAAACAATTTGATTATAAATTTGAAATACAATACAAACGATGCAAATCCTAGGTGATACATAGTAAATGAAAGTAGTTCAATAAAAAATACAAGAAGCAGTGAATAAAAAAGGGCGATAAAATATGGTATTTACACTAATATAAAAGTGACAAAAGTATGTGTTAAATTATTTACACAAATAAAAGCGATAAAAGGGTATGATAAAATTATGAAAATAAGAATGTTTTGTGATAATCAACAGGATAGATTCCACCAGTATGTTCCATTGTGTTCACCAGTTCCTGTTCTGCTTCAAAAAGTATGCATTAGAGTTTGAAATATATAGTAGGAGGCGGAAATAATATTAGCAAAACCAGAAGGTTAGTCAGGGTTACTGCAGGGGCATAACCAGTGTGCTTTAAGGTGTCTTTTGAGGTTTTGTTTAAAGAGAGGCAAGGAAGAAAGTGACGTTAGTTCATTGGTGAGTAGGTTCCAGTTTTTTCCCACTGTGTTAGAAAACAGGGAATCACCAGCCGTGTTGTTAGTCTTGGTTATGCTAGCTAGAAGTTTGCTAGAAGAGCGTAGGAAGTTTAGATTTTTATAGGGGATTATGAGATTAGATAGTATAGGAGTGTTGCTAGGTTGATAAATTATCTTGTGGGCAATGGTTAGTTGGGAGATATTCAGATGGTTTTGAAGTTCAAGCCAGCCTAGCTGCATTAGATTTAAACAGTGGTGAGTTCTAACGGGATTGCTAGTGGCAAATCTGGCGATGCTGTTGTAGGCATGAGCCAGTTTGGCAAGGTTATTTTTTTTTAGGTTAGTGTATATGGGACAGGCATATAGAAGAGTTGAAATTAAATGGGAGTGTGCAATCTTGGTTCCGGCTATTGGAGTTAGGAAAGTTTTGATTCGATATAAGGAGCCTATTTTTCTGTTGACAGTTTTTATGGTATTATTTATGTGGATATCAAACATAAGGTTATTGTCAATAGTAATTCCTAACAACTTGGTGGTAGAGTCGGGGTATATGGTTGTGCGATTATTGGAAATGACAGAGAAATCTATAGGGGAGGACTTACTGGTGGGTGTAAAGAGAAGGAGCTTGTTTTTTTTAGCATTGAGGAGGAGGCAACGTTTTGTGAACCATGTTTCAACTGTGTTGAATACATTTTGAGTCAGTGAATGTAGTTCAGTAGGTGAGCTTGCTGAGCATATTAATGTTGAATCCTCTGCATATTGAATGCAGGTGGCTTGAGGGATTGCTACATGGAGGTCGTTGATAAAAAGAGAAAAAAGAAGTGGGCATAGAATAGAGCCTTGAGGGACTCCAAGCGTGACTGGTAGAAGAGATGATATATTATTTTCCCAGAGAACTGCTTGTTGTCTATTGGTTAGGTAGGACATGAACCATTTAATAGCCAGAGAGTCAAGGGAAAAGGATTCAAGAATGTTGATAAGAAGGGTATGGTTTACCATGTCAAAAGCTTTTGAGAGGTCAATAAAGAGTGCAGATGAGAGGTTGTTGTTATTGCGATTTCTATTTATAACATCTGTAAAGGATAACGGGGTGGTAGTGGTGCTATGTGATGGCCTAAAACCATGCTGGCACTTAGCTATTGTGTCATTTTGAGTTAAATGGTTTAAAAGTTGTTGATGAATGCATTTTTCCATGATTTTTGCTAAGGGTGATAAAAGAGCTATTGGCCGGTAGTTAGAGTAATCATTTGAGTTACCACCTTTGTGAAGGGGGATAATATGGGAGATTTTCCAGATGTCTGGAACGATTCCTTCCTTAACGGTTCTGTTTATGAGGATGGACATGGGATAGGAAATTACTTTGGCTTCTTTTTGGAGGTATTCAGAAGGTAGCTGGTCGGTAGAAGGAGTAGAAGGCTTAAGTTTTTGAATGAGTTTGTAGATGAGAGTGGTAGAGATTGGTTGCATATAGAATGCTGGTAGAGTGCTGGGTATGGAGGTGGGAAGGCTTGAGTTGTCTGGAGTAAGTTGACTAGCTAGTGCTTGTATGGTTTCTGTAAAGAAGGAGTTGAAGGCATTGGCAGTTTGATGGGGGGGTATATGGGTCTGCCTAAAGTGGGGTAGGTGTACAAAAGTGCCCTGGGGAAAGGAGTTTATTGGTACTAGACCAGAACTTCTGGGGGTTGTTTTGGTGATTTTGCTGTAGTTTAATTGTTGTTGTAATTCTATATGTCTCATCTCATAAGTAAGGGCATTGCCTCCAGAATTAAAATAAGTTATAACTTCCCTGTACTCTTCCCTCATCAGGCCAATAATTGAGTACAGCGCCCCTTTTGGTATGTACCTTTCCAAGCACCTGCTGCAATTGGAGAGACCACAAAGGTTCCTCACAAGGAAAATTCAAGGTCTTCAGCATCTGTCCTATGTGCATCACCTGAAATCACTGTCACTTTATTCTGTTTCATACAGACTACTCAGAGGTGATCTCTGCCTTGCATACAAGGCAAACTCTGGTCCTGATTTCATGGAAATGCTGCATCTCCATAGTTTAAATGATACATGGGTTACTCACTCTAAAGACCTTAACCTGGTATGTGACATTAATAGAACC
The DNA here is from genome assembly GCF_019279795.1 of Protopterus annectens. Taxonomy (NCBI): domain Eukaryota; kingdom Metazoa; phylum Chordata; order Ceratodontiformes; family Protopteridae; genus Protopterus; species Protopterus annectens. Next base: position 1,614,847,630 of record NC_056739.1, on the reverse strand, counting down.
TGCTGGAAGGACAGATTTGTCTCCCAGATATTACCACACCTTTGGAACAGACTCCCACTGCATGTCAAACAGAGCACCTCATTGGCCCTCTTCAAATGCAATCTGAACGGTTGGATGGGTAACCATAAATCCACCCCAAGGGTTCCACCTGTGTCCTTCTTGGACAGGAACAATAGGTATTGATCATGGAAATAAGGGTAGAACTTGGCTAGGCTTGTAAGGGCCATCAGCCTAGTAACTTCCTATGATCCTGTGATCCTATAAGTAAACAAACTGCATCAAAATACTTAGAAGCGATCAGACCACTATACTGTAAATATTCTGCCTGATGATTTGAAGGTAGCAGGTAAAAATCAGTGTCAGAACATGCTGTGGATGTAATTTGCACCCATTACTTATAGCTAACTATTTTGCAAACAAGTTATTGATCACCTCTGAAGTCATATCATCAAACCTGATACCTTACATTTCAGGCACTTAGAACAAAAGACAGATGCTAAGCTGTCAACTGATTGCCAGTGGGGGGGATGAGCTGGATAAAATGACTAAGGCAGTGGCTAAACCTATCAGATGATCTAGAGAATATTGCTGGGAGCAAAGAAGTATGCTCCACCCTGTATGGCCTGCTATCACTGCAGCCTTCACCAGGACAAGTGGTTTAGAAAATGGACGATAGATATTCTACAAATATTCAGGTGAGAAATCTCAGTCTCCGTAAGTCATAATGATTTACTACACATCTGGAATTATTTATTAACTTTGCAAAACATTTATTGGCAGGTTTCCAAGCCAGAGAAATGAGACTGGCTTTTAATTTTGTATAAAAGGACAATGCAGTGTCAAATGACTTCAATATCCAGAAAAAAACACAGGATTTTTAGCACTCTGCAAGTAGTAATAATAATAATCCTATCTATTAACCAGGTAGGCCCATTGGACACAAAGTTCCTCTTCAGAGGTGACCCAGGAGTAATGTCTGGTTAAGCGACTTGCTCAAGCTCACATGGAAGGCAAATGAGGTATCACAGGAGCTACAGCTCACAGCCTTAACCTCTGCTCCAAATTACAGACTTTGTGTACATTCTGCTTATTCCAGTCTGTGTGTTCCATTTCTGTCGAGACATTATTTAGTCACATTTATTTCATCCCACCCCACTTAGCACTAAGCCTAAAGCTGCACTATAGTTTCCTGTGATCCCAGAGATTTATTGCACAACTTCATCTATGAAGTGAATTAGCTTACTCATGCAGGGCATAGCAATTTTGGATGCCTACGCACCTACTGACTTAGAATGATACACGAACATTCAATCTGTAGCGTGCTTCTTATTCTTATTAAACCATTCGCTATTAATTAATTTTTTTTTTTTTTTCATTTATTTATTTAGTTATTTATTTGTATTTGTTTACCAGATTAATCCAACTAGGCTTAGTCAAAAACATCTTTGCAATAGAGGCCAGGGGAAAAACAAAATCTATGTTTTGTATACATTTTAGGCATTAAGGCATAAAAATACCATATACACAGGTATACAGTAATTAGATTCCATTCATATGTGCTGCAGAGGAAATATACTGCTGTATTAGTTAAAATGTTGAGTTATTGAAGAGGAATGATAAGTCACAATATACAAATTTAGTAATGTTATTTGTATGTGTGGTAGTACAAAGTCATTTGTTGGTTAGCAATAGATGCAGTAGAAATGAATTTAAATTATTTTTTTTAATTTTTGTTAGCTTCCGTTAACTCGTGCAACCCTTTAGTCTGACAGAAAGCTGTTTTTTTTAATTTATTTATTTTTTTGTGGTTGCTGTTTTACAGCAGCCTTGTATCGTGTATCACTGCATCTATACAACTGATGCCTAAGTCAGGATGGAGAGCTAGCTTACATAATTTCATAGTGCTTGAATGATGTCAGCTTCTACCAAATGAGGACCTAAGCAGGACTTTCTGTTGATTGACTGGCGTCATGGCCATAAAACACAGCTATGACGCTTCTGTTTATACCAGATGGCTTGACTTGATATGGTAAACTATTAGTAAGGTAAATTACTTCTGCAGGAAATTAAAGCAATAAATAGGTCTGTAGCAGTGCACTGACAGACGTGGTCAGACAGGAGACTTTCTGAGATATTTCTTTAAGGACAACAGGGTGTGGCAGCAGTCATCTTTGCTCATGTTGATATTTATTTTGTTAGAGTAAATAAATTTGGCTTTTTTGCAGTGATCCAGAAATTGCAGTGCTTATGTTTTGTTTCTGCCTTTGGAAGCATTCCAGTGTATATTAATGCAAATACACAGTGCTGCTTACTTGCCAAGATTCTCAGGGCTCTTGTTTCAGTTTTGTCAAATATGTCAGTACCTGAACTGAGCTATATGCCTGCAGGATGTGGTTTTGCAAATGTGAATGTGCAAAACCCTCATGCTGGGTGAATTGCAAATAGTCTCATGGCATAATGCAAATGAAAGTTTTACAGCAAGAAGAGTATGTGCCTCCACAACCAGTACATTTTTCTTAGTTTTACATTATGTGGCTGACAAAGTCCATCAGCCAATCATCAGTGATACATTACCAATAATATTGTCATACAATGATATTTTAAAGTGATGTCTAAAGCACTTAAAGCACTGGCAATTATTATAGGGATATGTTTACAGTCTGTATAGACTAGCTTTATAGAACTGAAGTTCATATTTTTCTCTAACTTCTCTTGCTACTCTGTCTTCCTAGTTGCATTGTTCCTGTGCAAGAATGAGGCGTCATTTTTGAGTAAGAAATCCAAGTTGTTTGTTTGTCTTTCGGTTTTTCCCGGTTAGGGGTCGCCACAGCGGAACTCTGGTCCGCTAATGATTGGCAGTAGATTTTCATGAACGCCGAGGTACCAGCTCGACGTCCAACCTTCAATGAAGGCATGCAGATTTACACATGTCTTTCAAATGCCCACCCAACTGTGGGGAGGCACTCCCCACACTCCAGCCGAGAATCGAACGGGAGAACCTCTTGCTGTGAGGCAACAATGCTACTCCAAATCCAAGACCAGTGGATAAATAAATACAGACTGAAGAGACTTGAAATTGTTTTTGTTATTCTATATTCAGCTTTTACATTGATCCTAGGTGCAGTTTGCATTCAGAAATCACCATGGATCCAATAGACAATAATGTTATTTACTTACTTACTTATTATCTTTCTATTAACTGGGAAAGACCCCTTGGATATATTTACCTGTCATTAGGAATGTTTCAGGAGTTTTTTGCTGTTATTAACTCACTCAGCAGTTAGTTTTATGCATGCAAACATCTGTGCATTTGTATCAGGTCTGTTTTCTTCATCCTAAATTAAAAAGACATAGAAATTAAATCAGTTTACTGCAATTTTCCTTGTTATAGGTTTAAGACTTTTTATAAGTTCCTGTACCTCACTTATACCAACATCAGTCTTTAAAACATACTATCAATTTCTGTTGTATATTATTAAATGTGATTTTAAATCCACAGTCAGTAAATTAAGTTCTCCTGTAAATAGGTTCTCTTTATTGCACATAAATCAGTGTCTACTTTTGAAAAAACTGGCCCAATTCAGAAAGGTTGCCATAACTTGTGCATGAGGTATATTTGTATCTATAACCATTTTTGATTTGGAGACAGTTCTAATATGGAGCAGTAACACAACATGCATAAGGACATGCAGTGCTGTGGAGGGCTGTCTCTGTGGCCATGTTAAATGCTAATGAGGCATTGTGGGGGAGACACATATGCTAATTAGTCATGTGTTCACCCTCAGAATTACCCTCAGTAAGGTATTTACTTGGTCAAGCAATTCAGGGAATAGTTCAGTTGTATAGGTTAACATGGCCACTTGTGTTAATGAGCATGGTCAAAAGCTCTTGCTCATCTATCACAGGAGAAGCAATTGCCAGGGAGTTTGGCCTACAGGAAGTGTTGGGGAATATGTGCACGTGGGTGTATATGAGGGGCTACATGCGTGAGTGTATGTGTGAGTATGTGCCTGCCTGGGAGGTTGCAGTAGAGGGGTTAGTGAAGAGGTAGGCTAAGTTTGTGTGTGCGTGCGTGTGTGTGTGTGTGTGTGTGTGTGTGTGTGTGTGTGTGTGTGTGTGTGTGTGTGTGTGTGTGTGTGTGTGTGGGTTGGGGGATGTCATACCTCTACACTCCCTCTAGACTAACAAGCAAATCCTGCAACATTGGGTTGGGTGCAACCACCAGACATCGGGGATAACTTTAGATCATTATTGTTTAAGGGCACTTATGGGCAGAAGAACTACTAGACATCAAGGATGCTATATACAGCATGCCTTAAAAAGGACAATTTAAAAAAAAGACAACATGGATCAGGGAGAGGACCACTACATACCATGGATAACTCTTTTATATTGTGCCTCAATGGCTCTTAAAGTTGGGAGGAGCACCAGGCACCAGGAAAAACTCTGCAATATCACGACTAGACACCAGTGGTACTTTTCATAGTGTGCCATAAAGGAACTAAAGAGGGATCAAGCCCTGCACCTGCCCATCTCAAATGGAAGAGAAGTAGCCCTCTATACCACCACTAGAAACCAAGAGAGTTGCAAAATATTGGCTAAGCATGTTTAATCAAAAAAAATGTAAGGTGAAAGGTTTCAAACTTTGCACACTTACACAGGTAGTATGAGCATTAACCCACCATGCTAAATAATCTATCAGTTTAACCATTTTTTTTAATGGTAAGAAGTATAAAGCTCCAATGTCTGTCATGATCCAATACTTGTAACAGAAAATGAGTCATGAGGGATAATGGGTGTGGGGTTCAATACAAAGCCATATGGAACACAAGATGAAACCAAGACATTATTTAAACTATTACCAGGACTTGCTCAAAAAGGTAGTAGAGCAATAGGTCTACCATCGTTGTATAGGTTCTGAACAATAAGAATAAAAGTCTAACATCTGACATTATTGACTAACTGTACACATCCATGATTTATGAGGAGAGGAGCAAAATCATCAAAGGAGACATACGGACATTGTAATAATTCAGGAACAGGCAAGAAGTATTAATTGTGTGTGTCTGTGTGTGTGTGTGTGTGTGTGTGTGTGTGTGTGTGTGTGTGTGTGTGTGTGTGTGTGTGTGTGTGTGTGTGTGTGTGTGTATAAAATCCCCCAGTTAGGTATACTTGGTGGTTAGTGTTACTCAAGCTCAAACAAGAGCCTGAATTCTCTACCCATACCACCACTTGTGATTCAGGGAATTGAGTCCATAGCTCTCCACTGGCCAGATTTTCACAGAATATTTGGCTCATACGTTTGGTCTGTTCCTCGTAAAATTTGTGTTTTTTTCTGGCAAATCAGTGAGAACTGAATTCACTAAATAATAATAGCTCTTTAAGTTTCAGTCTTCCTATCTTTCAGGAAACACATGGTAACACAAAATACTTTATTTTAGCAACTTTCTAAGATTATACAAGCAGTATTTAAAATGTGTCCCTGGTTTTGGGCCTTTGCCCCCCCCCCCAATAAATTTTGGCTTTTTCCAGATTTCTTGTGCTGTGAAGTTGAGAGATTTAGTTGATCGTCGACTGGATTTTACAAGGAGCTGAGAGCTTCAGGGGAAGAGAAGTTTAATGTTGCTTATGGTAAGTTGTTTGCATTGTTAGTAGCACAAAAGATGGTGTACTTGCTTTTGATGCAGAAGGCTGTGAGTACTACTCCCACAGTATGCAGATGGATTGCTGATACTGTACTGTGTTGTACTTTAATGTGAGTGGATGCTGCAGTCCTATGAATGTCCTCATTTAGAAGAGTTACTTAGTAACTTTGAACCCGTTATTAGTTTGCCATCCATTCACCATTGTAAAATTACTAGCTTATCATTTTTTAATGCAGCATAGGCAATTTATTCTTCAAGAGCAACAGGCACTTTATTTGTAGATGAAACAATGAAATATAAAGTTGTTTGCTAGCAGCAACCTCTTCATTAGTTACAGATCCTTTTAATGTGGAATTATTTAGATGATTTATTTCTATAGAGATTTTGTTTATTTACTGATATTGGTCAATTGTAATGACAGAAGTTTGAGTGGCCTTTTATGGTTGAAATTTTCTGAAATGGGTAGTTTTGTCATTATTGGTTCATACATTTTGTTTCATTGCTCACTAGAAGACTGTTCCAAACTACAAATTTAAAACACATTCTAACAAGTGGTGCTGTATTATACAAGGAATATAATTTAATACAATCAGGTTAATACAATCAGGAAGGTGAATCAAAGAACGTATACATGTATGCTTGCTCACAGGATGCAGAGACCAAAATAGGGGAAGAGACCAGTCACCAATGGTGTCCCCCAGGGTTCAGTACTGAGACTTTTTCAGTTTGGCATACACATCTCAAAAGTAAAAGGAAATACCAAAGGGCTTTGGCTGACTAAGTTTGAGATGACTGCAAGCTAGGAACAGTTATTGAATCCTCAAATTACTTAACCATCATGCAGGAAGGGTTGTCCCAAACAATACCTGGTGCCAGAATCATGAATTGAAACTAAACTCCAAGAAATACATTATCATAGCCTTTGGGATGTCATCTACTCCAAGGAACTGCCAAATTGACAATGCCCCTGAGAACTGATCCAGTTGTTTGGCATTTGGGAACTTGTCTGTACAGTGACCTAACTTTTGACCAATATGTGCCCAGAGTCATAAGAAAGTCTTTCTATATTGCATAGCTTATAAACAAATTGATTGTTACTAGATCTAGAGATGTTATTGTTCCCCCTTTACAAAGCCCTCATTATGTCATTTTGTATAATGCCCACTTTGGCATGTATCTGACCAGACTCATGCAACAATTGGAATACCCACAGAGATACCTTACTAAAAGGATACAAGTCCTAAACAGTAGGTCTTGCATGGACCACCTCAAAGATTTATCACTATATTCAGTATCCTGCAGAGTGCTTGTCTGGCATACAAGGCATCCTCTGACCTAATACAGATGGAGCTACTGAACATCAGCAAGTCAAATGGCATCAGAAATATTCAGTCCAGTTATCTAAACTGAATGTTGTGGACAGATGGATATATATCCAGAACAGGCTATCCATTCAAGTAAAACAAAGCTCATCCTTGTCCATATTCAAATGCAACTTGGATCTAAGGATGGGTAATAGAAAATGTACTCCAGGATCACCCCTCGTGTCACTAATGGATAGAGGCAGTTCCTAAATGCTGCATCCCTTACATGGATCCCCTCAAATTATCTACAGTGTGATTACATTTATTCTCACTAGGGCTAATATACAATTATCAGCCATGGGATAGGTAAGACCAATCTGGAAATGTTAATTCAAGCACCAAAATGGAAATTGACTAAGCTTAAAATGTCCTCCAAGTGAACCTATGTTGTGGTAGTAAATAGTTTTAAAAAATTGCCCTTTTTAGATCACTAAGTGCCCCTGTCACCATCCACTGCCCCCCCCCCCCAGTCTTCAATGGCTTCCGGCACCTCTGTGTATGAGTGTGGGAGAGTGAATGAAGTGGGTGCCAGTGCCAACATGACATATTGACCACCAATGTTAACTATAGGAAAGTGTTGATGTGTTGATTATTCAGAGACGTGCAAATTAGCTAATAAAGAGGTCTTTTGTCATTGTGGTCTGACCTTACCAGGAAAGGCATTACAGTAGGGGGAGTGCAGCACTCTCCCATATTAGTGAGGACCAGATCCAGTATGGTTGCACCCCTGATTGGTGTATTGACAATCTGGTCCAGTGAGTTTGTGGTTATAAAATCCAGGAATCTCTGTGCCTGTACAGTTGATGTCGTATAGGATTCCCAGTTAATAGTAGGGTAATTAAAGTCACCCATGAATATGGTATTGGGGTGGATGGTGTGTAAGAAGCCCTGGAGTAGAATTTCTTTGACTGTCTGTTGTAAGTGGAAGAAAGCAGATCTACTTGAGGAGTTCTCCACAGTTGGATGAGTTCCTAAAAAAGCTCTGGGTTCAACTACCATTTGTGGGGATTTGCCCTGATCCTGCTCTTCTTGTCTGCAGCAATATCTTGCTCTAACAAAATGTAAGTAGCCTGCAAAGATACTTTGTGCTGGGTTGTGAAATCCCACGCTACTGTAGCTAGTTTGCAAAAGCGGTAGGATTGCTTCCCACCCACACCACCCACCACCCATCATTTGTTTAGGTACTATATCACTGTGGTGTTGTCTGTGATTACTAATAGAGGGATTGGAGCATAGAGATGATTTAGAGATTTGACAGCATTTGTTAGAGCCATAATTTCTTTGAAATTTATGTGTTTTAGTCTGTCCTGCTTGTTCCGCAGACCTTGAACTTTCACCTTCTTGGACTCAGCTCCCCAAGCAAAGCCTGAAGCATCTGTGGTTACAGACTGAGTAGAAACTAGAAGGAGAAAAAGAGAATGAGGCTGAAAGGTAACTGATTCACCCACCAGAGAGCACAATTTTTACAAACCACAGAACTCGAATCTGAGATGATAGGGGCTACTGTTGTCAGGTCCATACTGATTTAAGGAACCATTGAATTTTCCTCATGTGACATCTGCCTAAGTGAATCATGAGCAATGTAAAGACCATGAAATCCCAAATCCTGAGATATTACTTGGTAGATTTCAGAGACAGGTTGGAAAATATGAGAAACTACTACTTGTAAAATTCTAATTTGTCCTACAGAAGAAAAGGTATCATGAGGGATATATCCAGAAGACATCCCAGAAATGCTATTCTATGAGACAGAATGAGAGAATATGTCTCTGTGCTCACCTGAAATCCCAGACTGAGAAAAAGACATTTTCTCCAAGCCAGAGATTCTTGACAACTTGGAAAAGAATCTGCAAAAATAAGGAATCATCTTACTATGGGAAAATGTGAATGACCTGCAGCCTACAATAGGCTATTACAGAAACCAGGCACTTTGAAAACACCACTAGAGGTGCAGATAAGCCAAAAGGTAAAGCAGAGAACTAACAATGTAAACCAGACACAGACAGTCTTAGAAAGCATCTGAAATCTTTTAGAAGTGGAGTGTGATGTTAAACATCTTATACATCCAGAGTTATTAGAAAACTAAGAGAAGAAATGAGAGGCAACAGAGACTGTAGAGAGATTATTTTGAATTTTGGAGTTTTAATGTGAAGGTTTATAAAAGAAAGGTCTTGGACAGATCTCTGGATTCTTTCTTTTTTGACATCAGAATCTTGAATACAATTCTTTCCTCATTTAAGCTGGAGGAATAGGTTCTATAACTCCCTGAGACAGTATTTGATCTAGGATAAGAGGGAACAGGGAGGTCTGGTTGGCTGGATGCAGAAGAATCCCTTGAAAATAAGGAAGTGACTCCCACTGTCAAATGTATCCCTTTTGAATGAGTCTCAGAGGGAAGTGAAGACCTAGGCTTTGGGAAAGTTTTACTGAATTGCCACGGTGGTGACGGAGAAAACATGATGGGACATATTATCAATTTGTTTTTTTTAGATTATCTTTGATTTTGGGCAGACTCTTCCTTTTTCTTTGAACCTCCCTGCCACTGTTTTTGAAATTTTGTTTTCCTGTTCCTTGCTGAGATTGGTTACTCTGTTTCTAAAAAAGGAAACTGAACTTGAAAAGAAATTTCTACTATACTGTATTTTGGCATGGAGCTTTGAAAAATCTGAGTAAACCTCTAGATTAGCTTTCCCCTTTTATCTTTTAAAGAACTCATAAGAAGGGCCAAATAATACATCTTCATCCAGGAAAACATTCAGGAGCTCATATTTGACTTCCACTAGTAAATTCTAGGAATGTAACTTGGCAAATCTTCTCATCACTGACTCAGTAGCAGCTGCTATACGTACAGCATCAGCAGTATCATAAGAACATTTAAAGAAAATTTGATCACCTGATACACATAGGACATTAACTAATTTTAGTCTCCAAAGAAGGGAGATCAGCGATTAACATTTTCATATTGTCAAAGGAAGGCAGCAGAAACTTGAACTTGTCAACCTGATAATCAGAAGCATTGGTAGGATGGAGTGAAGGGTGAAGCCACACTGGACAGAAAATGTTAGGGGGCATGATCTTGTCTTCAATGCATTACCAGCGATCATTAATGCTGCTATTACATTTGAGGTTTGAATTGATGTTGCATTTTAGTGCTCTATGTGTGACATTAAAAAGGTCTTCTTTAAGGTGCACATTAAAACTAATGAAAACCTTTTTTCTTTTTTTTTTTTTTGCATTTGCATTAGCAAGCTTAACCGAATCACATTAGCCCTCCACGTGTGGCATGAACTGTAGCAAACCACTAAGGAAACCACTAAGGAAGAACTTTTTTATGTCACTGAACTGCTTGCTACCAGCTATCAATACAGTTTAAGGAGAATAGTTTGTAAAGAATGGATCCAGCTTGCTTCTTCAATTAAGAATGTTAAATGGGGACTCTTCCTTGGAAAAAATGATAAAATGGAAGGAAGCCTGCAACAGGGTACTTTTCTGCCCAATCTTGAAGAACTGCTATCAATCACTCAAAGCTCACAGGGAATAGAACACTTTGATGACAAGAAAGTTCTGAGGGTTTGGCATCCTAACTATTGACTTTATACCTCTCTCTTTGAGCTGTTCAGATGTTAGGGCATGTAGAAAGTGCCATAAAGCTAGACAGTTGTCATATCCTTAGCAGGTTATAATCCACATAGCTTAGGCTATTGCAGCAGTAATCTAATGATGAACATCAGATAAACTGTAAACTATGAGAAGTTAAACACTGTGTACAAAGCTAGTGAGGTGCAGCTGCAATTTTGAGAAATGTTTTTAATGAAACATTAATATGTCTTTTCTTCTAAATAATTTTTTTAAAAAGACCAAAGGGATCCATAATTAAAGGTTCACTAAAGAGGTAGGTGATGTGCTCAGATTAGGGTTGAGAATGCTGAGATTAAAAAAGAAATACTAAATACAAAATTAAGAAGGCAGCAACTGAGCAAGCCCTAGACAGACAATCAGAAGTGCTGTGGAATCTGAGTGGCACAATAAAACAGCACACTGCAGAGATAAAAAAAAAGCCCTGAGCCCAGAAACTAGAGACTACAATAGACAGTAAAAGCCACAACAGCAATATGAGAATAGGGGGTTTCCTCAAATGCAACAAGTGACATAAACTGGTGCTAGTGATACAAAAAGAGGTCTAAGCACTTTTGCAGTTGTAAGAGCCTATGCTGAATAAGAGTGTGCATAGGATAACTATTCATGTGGGCTATAACAACTTACCCAGTCATTTCACCGGCACTGATGGTATTTACGCTGTATGCCTGGCTGGCCAAATGTTGAATTTATTCTGGCCTATCTACTGAATTGTGTAAATGCCTTAAACAAAACATTGCAATTTGTCCTGTCTTCTTCAGCCATGTTTCAACAATGCCTTTGAATCTTTATTAAAACTGAATGATTTGCAACTTTGTAGTGTTAACATTATAAAGTGAAAGCACATAGGATAGACAAGTCAGTGACCTTGTGCCTACAAATCAAACACCAGTCAGGATTGTGGGAAATAGGAACACAGATTTTGATGGCACCATTTCATGCACTTATCACATACTGAATGGTACCTACAATGGAGGGAGAAAGCACGATAACTATATCACCCATGCAGCATGGAACCATGCTCATATTGGTCCACTTAGATGAGTATATTACTCCAGTTAACAAATGTAATTCCTAAATACATTACTCAAAAAAAAAGTACACTTTGGTAAGTAAACATACCATAACAGTAGATGTTCAAATGATAACTGCTGCAAGCTATATGGGTTATATCCTGCTAAGGATTTAACAGCTAACCAGCTTTCAAAGTTTTCAAGGCATCTTCCACACTTCCAAACTGTTAGCTCAAAATGAGCTCACTAAAAGTCAGATCTGGGTGCCAAGCCCTAAAGAGTTTTCATGCCAATAGAGAAAGGGAATATAAAACCTTGAGAAGACAATGCTAGGAAAATAAAACCCTCACCCTGGCATAAAAAAAAAATATGCAAAAAATAAGGGGCAATGGAGGGAGGGAGTGGCTAATGCAGCAGTGATCATTTAGTCATCTACTGTAATGGTAAGTTTACTTACACAGCATTACTATATTCTTCACATGGATCACTGCTGCAGTTTCCTACGCTATATGGTAAATGATTGGGAAATGGAAGGATGAGGAACAAGAAGCCCTTGGTAGAATGTTAATAGCAAAGCCTGTCCTAGAACTAGAGAAGACGTCCAGTTTATACTGTTTTGCAAATGTTGGCACAGAGGACAAACATTGCTGATTCTAGAATACTTCTAGAACCCAACCCTTTCCTAAAAGCCATAGAGGAAGCCAAGGCCCTGGTACAGTGAGCATTGACCCTGCCTGGAATTATTTTGCTGTGCTGGGTATACAAATGGTAAAAGCATGAGACAATCATAATCTGCTGTGATACATGTTGTCTTTTTTTTTCTTCTTTTCACAAGAAAAGATGTATTTACACTTTTACACTATTAGGAGGCAGGAAGATATGGGTACTGTAGCTAAACATGCAGTGGTTTGCAACAATTTTATATCATTCTCTTTTTCTATTTCAGAGAGGGTGGAAATTTCACCAAGGGGTGGTGACTGGAAGAATACCTTAGAAATTAGGGAACTTACATGGCAACTTAGGGCTGATGCCACTACAGCACCAGGCTTGAACGACTGTGTTTTTAAGATATGTTTTGAGGAGAAAAGCATTACGTATTTAATCTGACTAAATGTCTGTTTACAGGTTATTTACACTTAAAGTTTATTTGATACATATTTTATGGTGCTCCCATTGAACTTTTTTATTTTTTTATTTATATGTTTGCATTTTATATTAACTAGTTGCATTGCTACTTTAAGAGGGTGTGAATCAGTTGTGAATGCAGTATTTAAACATCCTTGCCATATTAAGTGGGGTATGGTTCTAAGGAAGCCTTTTAATCTTATAAGATGAAAACATTTAACCAACGCTGTTTGTTTTTATTGTTTTTCTATTAAACAAGTCTTGAACTTTAAGTGTCGTTGATCTGATTACAGCAGAGTTTTAAGGGTTTCCATATAGTAAATTTATGCTTGTTAACATCTGTTTTTTTTCCTGTTAATAACATTGTTTTTTTGTTTTGTTTTTTTGTTTTTTGACAGTTTTGATTGTACATGAAATGCTAGGAATATGTCTTCAGAGAACAATGCTGTGGTTGACAGTTTGAGTCTGCAAATTCCAGTGTTATCTTCCATAGTAGGGAATTTAATGTTGTTGGTTCAACAGCTCTGAGAAACACTTGCACGGATTCCAGAGGAGCAAAGGAATATCAGTGAGTTTAATGCTGTAAATGACAAAGATTATTGTCTTAGAGCTTAACAGCAATGCCCAAGACAATTGCATAGGATGAAAGGAAAGAAAATGTATTTGAAAATGTTTTTCCTATTAATTCATGACTTGACAAATCTTATGTTGCTGTGACTCAGATGAGGTGCTGGATCTGGGACTTTTTCTGAACAAATATCTGTCCTTGATAAAAAATTATATAAATTTGAGTCTCTGAAATTTGAGAACTGCTTCCTTCAGGAAACTGTACAATGGCAACATGTGCTTAAGGGCTTAAGGTTTTGGAAATTCCCAAGTGAGATTGAAAAGAACTTACTGCTGCATTCTGAACTGCTAGAACTTTTTGCTCCTTCTGGCCTTGAACTTACTAAATTATTGATAAAGGATGATTAGAGGAAGATGACCAAGCTTTGGAAGGAGATATCAAGTTTAGTTACTTCTGTTTCCAAAGATTTGTTGTTTACATCTTAGCAACAATAATATGTGAACATGTTCAAAGATATTGAACAAAAATGAGTTGTTGTCAAAACTCATAAGGATAAGAAACTTGACAGGGGCAATGTTGACTTTAGGAACAATAATGCATACACTTACAAGGGTAAAGCATTTTCCCAGGCCCAACTGGGCTCATCTATTAGGGTGTTATCTGACAACTGCCATGAGTTTTACAACATGGATGCAGAGGGGATCCTTTTAGAGACTGCGTTTTCTTGGCATTCCAAGAGAATTGCAAACAAGTGAATTACACCTTGCATTCTCCCAGAACAGGACAAAAATTCTGGAAAAGGAACCAGTAAGGACAATGGAACAAATAGTCTTAAGACAGCAGTGCTCATTGGGCAATGTGATTGACAATGGTTATGATGTATTCAAAGGTACTTGTGATTGACAATGATTAGGATGTATTCAAAGATACTGTGGCTGTGACTTCCTTTTTTTAATTTTAACATTTTTAGTTATACTGGCATTAAAATGGGTCCAACACATCCATTTAAATGAAGGTATTTCACTTGCTTGCGTCCTTAAACTCAAAACCTTCATTTAGTGACATCTTTGTGTTTTGCTCTATGTGATATGAGCTTCTCCTCCCCACTTTAATTCTTTTTTCTTTGTGATGGGGAACATGTCCTAGGAAAATTGCCATAATTGCTTTATGAGTTCATTTAAGACAACTATGTTAAAATCATGCAACTAAAGTTATGCGGGTGGAATTTTATTCCAAGACTTTTCAGTTTTTATGATTTTTAAAGTTTGAACATGTAACTTATTTTTATTGTTACTGTGTACTTAAGCTGAGTTATGACCATGCCCTGGCCCAGCAATCAAGGAGCCTCAATCCTCACCACTAACACCAGGGAGGTCGTCTCACAGAAGAGGAAAGGATAGCTAATACACACAGTAAAGTACAATTTCCTTTAAGTGAAGACAGAGATCACAGTCAGTCTGGGGCTGGCTGCTCCCTTGCTCACCAGGTTCCCCAATAAGACTCCCCACTGGCAAAGCTATAGGATCCAGGTCTCAGCCTAACTGGGCAAGCTAGAACCTCCAGTACCCTCTCTGTCCAACCAGTGCTTCGTGTCCCTACCAAGTAGCTGACACAACACATACATACACACACACACACACACACACACACACACACACACACACACACACACACACACACACACACACACACACACACACACACACACACACACACTTTGAGATAAATATTTATACAACTTCACAGACACTCCTGGGAAAGGCTGACACAGATTCTCCAGCTGTGCCCCTTTACCCAGACTATATGGTAGTAATTATTGCCACCACCCAGTTAATAATATCAGCTACTAAAAGGCCCTTAAAAGAGTGTCCAGTTATTATTGTGCAATATTATTATCCAATGGTAGTATGACTAACAGTCAAGGCTTACTTTAGAGTGGCCTATTACAATAACCTCTATAAATATACAATGTACTCCAGAGCTTATCTCTACACAAAGCAGCCACAGATAGAAGGTTTTAAAAATATTTAATAATAAATAATTAAACCACAAGACAAAACTACTACACCACAGAGAAATCTAAGAGTTCAGAGATCATACAGAAACTTAAAATAATACAGTAGGACAGGTCTGATTTCAAAGAAAAATACCTAATTAATCTTTACTAGCTTTAACTATTCCTACAAGAAATCACATTGCTAAAACTTACATGTGAGCATAAGGCAGAGTGCTGGTAAGTTGGATATCCAAAGTCAAAATGCTTCCAGTCTCTTGTGAGAAATAGTATTTAAAAATTACTAACAAACATGTCTCTAAGGCCCTCCCAAAATGACATTATTTTTGACACTTAGGTTTCTCAGTATTCATATTGCATCCTCTTAACACCTGGTCTGAGTTCTCAGGCCACAAACTGCATTATTTAGCAATCTAACACCTCCTCAGAAACTAACAACAATACAAGACATTTTACATGTATATGCTAGCAGAAACCAGAGCAATAAAGCACCTTCCACATCTAAACTCTAGTCATAAACTTCAGCCTTAAAACAATGGGCATGAAATCTTCATCCAGCCGCCCTGGAGCCAAATTCTAACATTAAAGAGATTTATAAGATCTTTACAACTTAAAAAGACACATTTGAAATACTTGGCTTGGTTTTCCTTACAGCAGATGGCAATGTTGCAACAATCTTGAAGTTTACATTTTACAGTGTTTTCTAACATTTAAAAACACAAGCCTGTATTTTACATTTATTTATACAATTGATAGAATTATGTATCAAATTCTACTTGACTAGGCTGGCAGCCTTCACCCATCTCTCCCCAATAGTCACAGTTGATTACCTTGTATTTTTCCTAGGCTTTTGCATTTAAATATGGCAACTTTGTTTGAATCATTACTCTGATGAAGTCTGTTGATTTTTGGGATGAAATGGCTAAGGTTTTATTGGTTTCCACAATAAACAAAGTTCTTATTACTATCTTGGATTCTGCATTGAATTTTACACTGCCTTTGAGCCTATTGAAGCGAACTGTGGTGTCCTTCTTCCTCTATTTCCCTACACTGGAATGTGTGATTGTGTAGCAGTTTAACTTAATGGTTTATGAGTGAGGGTACCCAGAAGACCTTGTTTAAACAGATTTGGTCAGGGAGAAAATAATAGCTAAATATGCTCCTATTATTAAATATAACTTTTAGCCATTGCTGGTGGCAGCATTACATCATGATAATAATTTTGTTTCAATAATTCTTTGGTTATCCAGTACTTCTTCAATGCTTCTTCAATGCTTTACAGAAATTGGAATATGCTGAAATACATCAATATAAATAGGACATGTTGGAGAGAACAGGCTCCCCATCCATGTGAAGCAGAGTTCCTCCCTATCCCTATTTAAGCACAACTTGGATCAATGGATGGGTAATTGGAAATTCACCCCAAGTCCTGTTCCTATATCTCTGATGGACAGAGACGGTCAGTAAATAACTCCCTATAAATCAAGTATAAATCAAATTTGTGGATCACATTTGGGTTGCGCAGCTAGACTTTTAAGGGCCCTAGTGCTTGTTAGCCTAGTGTATACCTGCCTATGAACCTATGAATCAATACCCCTAGGAATCTGGGAAGAATACCTCCCAATATTATTTTTAAGAGGAAGGCTAATTTAAGGAATGTTATGAAAAATGTAGGGGAACACATCTCTCTATTATAATACGTTTGAAACCACTAAATGTGGACATTGTGAATGTTGACCTTATATTAATAGACATTAGCCTACACCAATTTTTTCAGTTGTACAGAAATGGAGTAAAAAGGGAAGTATTATTCTACAAACTGAAAGGATAGTCTATCTGGCATGTGGTGAATCATGCTAATCCTTTTATAAAGAGAAAATGGAAAATTCATTACAGAAAAAGATGCATCAGTACTCTTACAGTATTAGCAGACAAGACTATAAGAAGTACTCTAGCCAAACATGCAGTGGTTTGCCACAATCGTATATCATTCCTTTTTTCTATTTTAGAGAGGGTGGAAATTTCAACAAGAAGTCATGACTGGAAGAATACTATAGAAATTAAGGAACTTAAGTGGCAACATAGGACTGATACCACTACAGCACAAGGCTTGAACTGCTGTGTTTTTAAAGTGTGTTTTGACGAGAAAAGCCTTCATCATTCCCCTCCATAAAGGAGGTACAAACTGTTCAATCTCCAACTTTCACAATATTGCTATCCTATCCCCTATCTCTAAGATACTAGAAAAATGTATTCACCTCCAACTATTACCCTACCTACTGGACAACCAGCTACTAACTCCACCCAACAAGGGTTTAGACCACGACATAGCACCACCACTGCCCTTCTTTCCTTCCTCGAAATCATCAACTCTGCTTGTGATTCTGGGAACATAGTTTCTATCCTCCTCCTTGACTTATACAAAGCTTTCGACACTGTCTCACATGAGCTTCTGCTTTCTAAACTCTCCCATCTTAATCTCTCCTCCTCTTCTATCAAATGGTTCACCAACTATCTTTCAGCCAGGGAACAAGCAGTAAAATGGAACTACTGCACTTCCTCTTTCCTTCACACCCCAACAGGTGTACCCCAAGGCTCTATTTTGGGTCCTTTACTATTTAACATTTTCATCAAAGATTTCCACCAAAAGATCCCCAATGCTAAACTGGTACAATACGCACACAATTCCACTATCATCTGCTCGGCCAAAACTCTTCCCTTATTAATAAACCTTACTCAAGAGGCCTTCTCCTCCACTAAGTCCTGGATGCTTGACAATTACCTAGCCCTAAATGCCTCCAAATCCAAAA
Organism: Protopterus annectens; assembly: GCF_019279795.1. NCBI lineage: Eukaryota > Metazoa > Chordata > Ceratodontiformes > Protopteridae > Protopterus > Protopterus annectens. The sequence continues at coordinate 1,614,829,455 of NC_056739.1, read as the reverse complement.
TAATGATCTTTACCCCTTCTAGACATACTGCTGTTGACAAAGCATCCTTCTCTATACTTAGCCTAAACAAAACATCTATTGAAATAGTTCCCCATACAAAACTTCTGGGCATTCTTATCGATGACCAGCTAAAATTTGACATCCACCTACAAAGCAATATTAAAAAAAACATCAAAAACTTGGAATGCTTTATCGACACAGACACTACCTTTCTCTGTCTTCTAGACAACTACTATCTACCACCTACCTCCTACCCTCCCTTTTGTATGGAGCTCCACTACTCCCTAATCTCCAATCATCCCTAAAATCTAAACTTTCCAAATGCTATAATAAAATTTCCAAGTTTGCCACATGATCTAAATCCTCTACTCATCACTGTAATTCCCTCCATGCTCTAAATTGGTTGGAACTCCCAGGTTACCGAAATTTCATTCAAATAACTACAGCAAACAAGCTAATTTTTAAAACTTCTAACTCTCCATCACTCTCCTCTTCTCTAAAACTTCACCAGCCACATAGAACACTTAAATCCACAAATCAGAACCTCTTGGAACTTTACAAGCCTTTACACGCACCAGTGCAACTTCTACTATCATTCTCCCTTGCTAGATTATGGAACTCTCTTCACTCTCACATTAGAACTACCCCGAACCTACCCTCCTTTAAAACCCTACTCCATTCTCACCTCTCCTCCCTCTGGGAGTGCTCCTGTACCCATCCTACCTAATTCCAGACAACTACCCCTATTCTATCATACTCACAATCTCTGCCACAGCTTCAATTCCTCTCTCTAAAATTCCTTTGTCTAACAATATATATTGTATTAAATGAACGTGAATTTATTGTCTTTGTAAATATCTTATAAGTGATTGACTCAGCTCATATATTTCAATATGTGTATAATTTTGTCTTGCTGTATATTGAATGTTAAACTGCTGGTCTTATATGCTGTACTAATACATTGTATATTGTCTTTCTGTCTGGAGCTTTTCTCCTCGGGCCTCCATTGAAAACGGGCTACCTTGGCCCAATGGACTTTCCCAGTTAACAAACTGAAATAAATAAATAAAAATATTTAATCTAAATGTACCTTTACAGGTTATTTACACCTAAAATTTAATTTGATGCATATTTTATGATGTTCCCATTGAACTTTTTGTTTTACTTTTTAGTTTATATGTTTGTTTTTATTAACTAGTTGCATTGACACTTAAAGAGGGTGTGAATCAATTGTGAGTGGAGTATTTAGACATCATTGTCATGTTTGTGTCTTTCGGCTTTTTCCCGGTTAGGGGTCGCCACAGCGGAACTCCAGTCCACTAATGATTGGTAGTTGATTTTTACGTGCCGAGTTACCAGCCCTGACGCACAACCTTCAATGAAGGTATGCCCATTCACGCATATCTCCACGCAGAAGACGCTCTAGCTGAGAATCAAACAGGACAGTGTCTTACTGGGAGGCGACAACACTACCGCAGCACCACCACCACGGGTACATTTAAACATCATTGTCATATTGAGCAAAATATGGCTCGGAGGAAGTCTTTTAATCTTATAAGGCAGAAACATTTAACTAATGTTGTTTGTTTTTACTGTATTTCTATTAAACATTGAACTCTATGTGTTGTGACTGTTTACAGCAGTGTTTTGGGTTTGGTTTTATTTTCGGAACTTATTCTGTCAAGATAATACCTGAGTTGTCTGCGGACATTAAAGTTATGGCATATCCTTTCTCACTCATTTTATGTTCAAACAAGAAGACATGGAATGGATAGCTTGGCTTTAGGTAAACATGAATACCACTTTAGGTGTATTTGAAGGATTAGCTCTTAAGGAAACCCAGTCTTTGTAGAAAATGGGATAAGGTTGACCCACCATAACACCATGCATCTCAGATACTCTTCTGACAGAGGTCAAAGCAATTAGTTAAACTGTTTTCTGTTTCAAGAACCTCGTCAGCCTGATGAGCTCATTCAGATGGAGCAAAAGTTAGTTTTTCTAATACAAAACTAAGATCCCAAGAAAGATACACCTGTTTTTTTAGGAGGATTCTCATGCAACACCCCTTTCAAAAACATTTTCACAGTAGAACCAGAGGAACTCTGAATGGGTGCTTGTTCTTTTCTTGGTACCAACTAGAAAATGTTTTTTTTTTTTATTTACTAATATATGATTGTCTAGTGGCAGGCTTAATTGCACCCATTTATGCCTGCTGTATGTTCTTAGAAAACATGTATCTAAAAGATATTAAAGTTCCATCATCCAGACAAACAGTTGCAATTGTATGGGGTTGGGATGTTTGAAATACCCCTGATCTTGTGTGAGTAAATCAGGCCTGTGAGAAAACTTGTGGTAATTGCTCATAGCCATTCCCAAAAGAAGGTAGATCCATTGTTGCCAAGGCCAGAAGGAAGTCACCACAATGACCTTTCAGGAGTCCTTCTGAATCTTCAGAATGACCCTGGATATTAGTGAACAGGGTGGAAAAGCATACAGGAGCTTTTCCATACACAGAAAATAAAATGCATCTTTCTTGCAGATCTTCTTGCAAGGAATCTTGGAGTAGAATTTTGCAAACTGATTATTGTGAGTAGAGGCAAATAGATCTATTTGAGATATTCCCACAGTTGGATCAATTCTCAGAAAACCCTTTGATTCATTTTCTATTCCAGAGGATCTGTCCTGGTCTTGCACATGCTATGCAGTTTTTTTCTGGCAGTATATAAGATGTCTGTGGAGTAAGTCTGGGCTGAAAGGTTATATCTCAGGCTACTATAGCTAGTCTGTATATAGGGTATGATCTGGTTTTACCTTGCTTGTTTATGTATCACATCACTGTGGTGACATCTGTAAACACTTGTAGAGATCCTGGGGACTATGGATGGCTGAGACAGTTGTGAGCATTTAAAACAGCGAACATCTCTTTTACGTTTATTTGTTTTGGTCTCCCTATTTTGTTCCAAAGACCCTGAGTTTTTATTGCCACAGACACTGCTCTTCAAGTAAAGTCTGAGGAGTCAGTTGTGAATGACTTGACAGGAGCAAGAGGGAAAATGGGAGACCTAAGATTCTGAGAAATTTGAAGCCTCCACCACAAAATCTCCCCTTTCAAAAAACCCAAAATCGGAATCTGAAATGTCAAGGGATGCTGGTTTTGGGACCATAAAGATTTCAGATACCATTAGATTTTTCTCATGTGGAGTCTTGTAAGAAGTATCATGAATATTATAGCTGCCATGAGACCCAGAATCCTAAGAAATTCCTTTGTTGAGATGGATGTCTTAGTTGAAAAAACTCAGGTATATATCTAAATACAGATCTATTTTTTCCTGTAGAAAAAAAGATCTTTGAACTGAGGTGTCCAGGAGACACCTCAGGAAATAATCCTGGGAGAAGGAATCAAACAAGACTAAGTTCTCTTGGAATCCTTGCCTGTGTAGGAGATCCCTTACCCAACTGGCAGACTCCTGATGCTTTGAAAAATGCTCTGCAAAGTTAAGCAAATTCATAGATTAGTACTAGGCTAACTGCCCTTGTGAGCCATTTTAAGCCTAGCCAATTATCCCTTGTGAGACTCAAACCCTGCACCTTGCGTTTGTAAGGCAAACACCTTAACCATTAGGCCACACTCCTAACCCTATTGTCTAAATAATAACCAAATTGTATAAATAAATAAATAAACAAATAAATAAATAAATATGTGAATACCTTAGAGTCTGCAGTAGGCTATCCCAGGCATCAGATACTTTGTGAATAATCTTGGAGCAGTAGATAGACCAAAAGGTGATGCATAGAATTGATGTGATCCAGACAGAAAAAAAAAACAATAAGTAATATCAAAAATTTGGATCTATAGGAATGTGATTATATGAAACTTTTAAATTTATGGTCACTAGAAAACTCATATGAGGAATAAGGGGTAACAAGTTGGGAAGAGACAGCATTTTGACCTTGGATACAACAAATTCAGAAAGGAAATATTTTCTTTTTTTTTTTTTTTTTTTTGGATAATGAACATCCTGGAGTAAAACCCTTCCCCTAACAGAGGAGAAGGGGCAGCTTCTATCACCCCTGCAAGTATATGCTGAATGACAGCAGGAAAAAGAAGAGTCTGGTCTGGGAGGGGGGAAATCCCCTGAAAAGGAGGGAGAGACTCCTGCTGCCATCTACCTAAAACTATCTGTTGCTAAAGAGAAATGGAGCTTCAGACTTTCTGGAAGGATTAAAGGACTGCCAGGGTGGGGGTGAGGAGGTTGAAAGTCCTTCATATAGTCATCCAGACTTATTAAACTGTCCTTGGTTCTGGAGGGGTACTTTTTTCTTTCTTTTTGGAACCTCCCTGTCGTTGCTTTGTAATGTTTGCTTACCAGCAGTTTACTGGACTGCTTATTTTGCTTTTTAAAGAAAATTATAGAAGGAGCATAGAATACCTTGGTAAACTGGAGAAGGACAGCTTAAAATATGAGTGACCCCTTGAATCAGCTTTCCTCTCTCAACACACTTTTTAATGATCTCTACAGCAGAAAGTCCAAATAACTAGTGCTCCACCTAAGGGAGAAGTCAGAATTTTGTTTCTGACATGCTCTGGGCAGTTTTGAGAATGCAGACAGGTAAGGCACCCAAAAGCAGTTCCAGCGGCTGCAGCACTGGAGGTGGCATCAGCAGAATCATGTGCACATGTCAAACAGTGGGTGGTCACTTGAGACAAAGAAGAAACCAAGTTACACAAAGCAGATTCCACCTCACAAGAGAAAAGAGATGCCAAAATATCCTTCATATTCTCAGAAGAGACAAGCATGAACTTCAGCGTATGAGCTTCACAGTTGAGAATTCTAGAAAAAAGTCTTGTAGAAGAATACACTTTTTTTCCCACATCTATTAAAAGCCTTTCCATCCTTGTCAGAAGGAGAGAGATTGAGATTAACCTCCTTCAAAGACTGAGGGACTTTTTATAGTCTATCTGCTTTTTGGGGGGCAGCAAGATGACTGTCAAGGAAATTGCAGTCTGTGACAAAAACATCCTCCAAAGCAGACAGAACAGAAGGAAAAGGAGTAAGTTCTAGAAATTCCAGTTGCAATAAATCATAATACTTCCTGAGGGACTGAGAAACATCAATATTTCCCACTGTAACAACTGATTCAGAGCATAGTTTCAAAGAAAGAGAATCCTTCAAATGTACCGGTACAAGCCACACTCCTCTCAGAATCTAAATCAGAAATTTGTGGAGACAACACACAATATGTGCTTTCAGAAGCAATCTTATGTTTAAACTCTTGAACCTCTTCTGAAAATAAAGAATCTTTTTTTTTACCAGAAACTTCCATACAGGAAGGGTCAAAAGCCTGCACTAAACCCTGAGTTGAGTCCAATAAATTAGTTCTGTTCAATGTAACTGAGACAGGAGAAGACATATGTTTAAGTTTTTGTTTATTTTTGACAGGTGTTTCTGTAGAAACAGATCCTCTTTTGTCAGCAAAAGCCTCACAAGGGATAGACAGCTTTCTGGCTAGGCAGGGTGATATATTCTGCCCTTTCTCTCAGAAGTGACAAGAGTGTCTCTCCCTTACTCACCAAGGGAACTCCAGCAGCCACAGAGGATGTGTTTAACCCACAGTCCATGGTGTCTGTAGAGACAACACCATAGGAACCCAAGAAAAAGATGAGAGGTCTGAGGAACCAATTTCGGATACAGCAGTCACCCATCTGCAGGTGAGGCACTTTAGCAACCTGGTTGTGGTTGCAAAGGCCATTTGAAAAAGTTCTTTTTGTGGCTGAAAGAAGGAATATCCAAGAACACAATTTGAATTTGAATTTTGACCATGGTTAAACCAAAAAAAGGTGCCTGATTCCCCAGGGGAAACTTAGAATCAATAGTCAGTAAAATAGGTTAGTTGTAAAAAGTAACGTTTTCATCATTAAAACACAGTGAAATCACTTCAGACACTTATCCAGCCCCAAAATAAAATACCGCCCCCCCTGGAAAAAATGGTTTGAAGTCAGTTTTAACAACGTCTTACCACAAAAGTAAAAAATAACACTCCTATTTAAAAGTGTGCAATAGTCATGCAATAAGTCATTAAAACACTTTCTCCTAGCTTAAAAAATAAGTTTTACAGTCAAAATATGTTTTTGTCATAAAAGTAACATAGACGTTTTTTTTCCCTCTGAAGGGGAATTTGAACAGAGTAATAGCAGAAGTATAATAGATTCCCCCTAGTTAAAAGAGATTCAGCCAGTCACCCAAAAAACTGCATGAATAGGCACTTGTTTCACATGGTTAAAAGATGATTACCTCAAACTCCCATAATCTAGGTTCATTTTGTAGATATCGAAAAAGCTGCTCGATTTTATGTGTGTGTAAATGGAGTTTATTCCAAAGACAAGGAATGTATTGGGTCAGAAAGTTTGTTTCCAGGGACTGCCTCCTGAGTGTATTTTTTGGATGTTTTGTGCTGCTGTGTGTAGGGAAAATAATTAGCCTGGGCATGTAGGGCAACAATTGGGTATACAACATATGACTTGAATTTTGTTATTTCAGTTATTCATCATGGAGCTCATTAATCAAAACAAAACCTTTTTCTCATCAATAAATATTAACAATACTCATTATAAATAGTATGTAAAAATGGTCTTCAACTTCTGGAAGCTGATGATAGAAAAATAAAATATTAATGCAAAAACTAGACTCATTTAAGGCAGTATATATTCTTAACTGAAGCTCTTTTTATGACCCAGATGACCTTTGTTTGATTATCGGTATGGGCAGCAGAGGGTATGGACCACAAAGAATGGGAATGAGCAGCCATCACTGGCCCACCCATCCTAGGAGAGTGAGAAGATACAGGCTGAGCACTTAGATAATACCTACTGGGTGTTAGATCTACAGAAACTGGGTATGCTGGGCACATGCTTCCTATGGTAGGCAGCTATACTGAAACTCAAAAGTGCTTATACAGGTGTTAGGAGCTCCAAGATGTGGGAGTGGTAGTCCACTGTGTCCAAAAGACTGACACATACTTTTCTGCATCATTCTTGCCTCTCCAGAAAATGAATTGTCTGCTAAGGCTATATAGACAGGGAACAAAAAGTCCATAGGACTTTCATCCTTGCTAGAAGTTGCATGACTCCCACTCAGACAGAGAGAAATAAATGGGTTAATGGGGCAAAGAAGAAGGCAAGGTCTAGTGGAATAAAAGGATTCACAATGTCATGACATCTTAAGCTCCTCGCACAAGGTCTGCAGTTCAAATAAGTGAATCCACTACCTTCTGTGACTGTCACTTAAATGATTATTGCATTGGATTCAGGTTCTCTTGAACCGACATATTTCAAACGAGACAACATACCTTTTTGTGGGTATATTGCCTTGGCATCTTCATTAATGTTCTTGACAAAGACAGAAAGTGTGTTTTAAGAAACAGTCCACCAGGAGGGTGCAGTGTGTACTCTCCTGTTGGAAGACATTGATTACGTCTTGCGTTACAGTTTATTTCAGACAAATTCAGTCATTCATTTTAGACAATTACATCCCATGCAGTAAAGTTTGTCCTCCTTTCTCCACAGTACAGTGTAGTACATTGTGCAACAGATTGGATCAAAGATGCAGCTTGCCAGCTGGAATGAAATACAACTGCATCAAAAGATAAGAAAGAGAAATGAAGGGGGTGCAACTTATTACAGATAAATATGTCTGTGATATTGATCTAAAAATAATGCTGTAATAATATTATATAACATGACCCAATACAGTGCATCCTAAAATGTGATCACATGATCATGACAATATTGCAGAAATAACTACTGTTGAAAACTTTAAGAAGCAGCTAAAGAAATATCTAATAGACTCCAGTAAGTACAATAGCTTTCATAATCCAGGCTGAAAAATGCAAGACCTTACCTAAATCAGTTAAGTTTTACAAAACTTCACAAAATACTGCAAACGGAACGTCAATATCCAATGAACTCTTCCAAGACTGTACAAAATACTTTATTTCAAAACGAACAACACAATTAGGTAGGTAGAAACAAATCAATCAAGCGCTTTCGCCTGTGTGCGTACCAGGCTTTTTCAAGATACAACAGCAGGTTATTTGGTTTCCTTTAAATGGAATAGTTAATTGACAAATTGATGTATTTAATTAATTTTGATTAAGGTAACTTGTGAAAATTTTACAAAACTTCAGTACAACTTAGAATAAACACAAGTAAAATACTTCTTTATATGTGTACATTACTGTACTGATCACTCAGTATGACAGAATATATTAAATCTGTGTAGCATTTTTGTCTCATTACTTTCTTGTGTTGATTGTCTTATATATCACATTTAAACATATATGATGTCTTGGTTTTCTTTTGTTGCTGATTGATTGTTTACTGATTGTTTTTGATTGATGCCATTATGTGATTCTGATCTATGTGTATATTTTTGCCTTTTCGGAAGGGTCATGTCTGAAACGGATCATCAGACTAGTATACTTGCCTTGTTAACAAATAAAAAATAATAAATAAATAAATAAAAATACTATGTAGGACTTGTATTCCCAAAGTAGGTCAACCTGTACTTTTAACTAAATATAGAAACACTCACACCTACACAGTACATTAGACTGTTACTACTCTGCTAAAGATAGTACAACATCATAACAGTTGTTTCCATAGTATATGTAACCAGTCTACAACTGTTAAAGACTACAGTTGTCATTCAAATGCCAAAGATGTCAGTTTAAAAGGTGTGGAGGAAAACAGCTACTCGATGCTATGTGCTGTCATGGATATAACATCTATACAGAGGAAAACAGCTGCTCAGTACTATATGCTGTCATGGATATGACATCTATACACAGAACAAGCAACGTTCTGCTTCTTTTTGGTGATTCCACATGTTCACAAAGTGGTCTTCCTTTCAAATTTTAGGCTAGAGAAGGGCCTCTCCATAATGTGACAAGCACAGCACTTATGACTTCAGCATTGCTAAAGATGGATTGCATCTCAGGTAATTGACAAGAGTACAGACTACTGGACAGTGGGATGAACACACTTGTGCTTCTCTCCTGTACTAAAACATGTAACAGTGGTTTGAGTCTGTCACAGATGTCATTCAGGAATTTAACTAGTAGCAGCTCTTTTAAAGAATATGTTTTTCTAGTCATTTGCAGTTTCACTGAGTGGGGCCCTAGTGACAGACATTTATGATTATTTGTTTAGAATATGTAAAATATTATTTATCTAAATTATTAAGGAGAATTGTGCTATGTACAAATCAGATCCATTGTCTTGTTCCCAGGTCCTGACTGAAAATGGGTCAGTAAACCAGGATTCCTTCTTGCTAAATGAATGAACAGTAGTGTAATATAAAGTGCACTAAAATAACTCACATTTGTAAACTAATTATGGTAAAACAAAAGTCATGCCTAAATGATAAATCACATTATTTCTGAAATTACACACTCTGAATAACTTTTGATTATAAAAACATTCAGTTTTCCATCTGCACAGTTTTAAATATATGCCAACATTTTCTTTCACCATTGCTATACGTAGCTTTAACAGGACTCTCTACCACTGTAATCATTCCAGGTAAGATTCATTTTGGAGTCACATAATTAATTGATTCAGAGACTGACTCACTGATTGATTGACTGACTTGATATTTTGATGACTAGGTTAGGCCTACTGGATGGACCCAAATTTCAAAGTGACCTGAGGAGAAAAGCCACAGAAAACAGTACTATAACATAATTTCCCAATGGTGCAACACGATAGCAAATAAATATAAGTAAAGAAAGCAAACATATTCATAAAATGTATATAGATATATATGTAGAACATGTTATACATGATAGCACTAAATTAATGTAAACTGAGAACTGTACAGGACAGATAATGGTGATATGAAATAGTTACAATGTACATATTCCTATACCTGGCCTTTCCATTAACAACTTGTAAAGTATCAGTCTGATTTAGTGATATTTATAGGTCCTGGATAGTAAATACTCAGTCCCCTTTATAATTATTCCAAATTGTTCAGTTATTTGTAAAACAGAGCAGGCAAGTAACCAGTGGCAAATGACAGCAAAAAGGAAATTATCCACTGCAGTAATTAGCTTAAGCAGAAGAATAGACACATATATATATATATATATATATATATATATATATATATATATATATATATATATATATATATATATCTTCATATTTTTTTTGGCATTCATTTTAGTGACAGTCATTTGTTTTAAGCCAAGTTGGCAGCTTAACATTTTGTCAACTCATCATTTGGTTAGTGTCCTATGGAGAAACTTATGCAATGTACACATGAAGAAATATGGCATTATAGCCCACACACTCCCACCCACACCCCTACCTCCATACCATCATGCACCCACTTCAAAACTTTACTAAAAGCTAAAACATGCATGCTGCTGCTGCCTTGCAACTCCACCTAATATCATCCACCCCATCCAACCACTACCTTTCTCCCACCAACTACTACCTTGATTATAGCAAGCTCAGATGCTCTCAAGCCAGTACTTTTTTATACAACACGAACTTCTTCTTCTTGGTTTATTTTAACTGTGGAGCTTTTTTCCTCTCGCCTCCACTGAAAATGACCTCGTGCAGTCAGTCGGACACTCCCGGTCAACAAATTAAAATAAATAAATAAAAGAAAGCATACAATTTTTACTCACAAGTGCAATTATAACATTCATGAAAATGTAACCAACCACACTGTCCTCCCTCAGTGAAATTGATCAGTGCATCTTTTGTCAAAATCTGAAAAGACAGAAATAAAGAAAGGAAAAATAAACATTTAAGCAAAAACAAGGTGCGGTATCTGAACTTTACTTATTTATGTCCAGTTTGATGACCGGGGATGTCCATTGGGTTCAGGGAGTCCATTTTCAGTGAAGGCCCGGGGAGAAAAGTTCCATGTTACAAAGTTTAGATACAGATACAATATAGAAAAGAAGAACAATTTACAATTATGTTTCATGCTAGAGAGCAGGTGTAATTTCTTAGGTACACGTTACCTTTAGATACAGACACAGTATTATTAATGAACGATTTACAGTTACATTTCATGTTAGAGAGCAGGTGTAAATCTTTAGGTACATGGTACAAATTTGATATTTACAATATGTACATATGTGTGGTTGCCTTTAGATCATAGCTAGAGAGGCTAGTAATCATAGCTGGAGAGGGGTTTAGAGGTGGAGATAGAATTATAGGACTAGGTGAGGAGAATGCAGCTGCATTTTCTGTTAGAGTAAAGGTAGGAATGTAACTGAGATTTAAAGTTTTCAGAGTTTGCACAGGTCCTTAGAGAGGAAGGAAGAGAATTCCATTTTTTTGCTAAGGAAAAGGATAGCAGGAGTTAACCAGCAGTGTGATTGGGTTTTCAGACACAGATCAGGTTTTGGTGAGTAGATATGAGAGTTCTCTGAGGGGTGTAAGGGAGAAAGATGTTGCACTGAGCAGGGCACTTAGAGGGTTGAAAGATTAGTTTGTGGGCTGTGGTAATCTGAAGATAGTCTAGATGGTTGGAGAGTTCAAGCCAGTGTAACAAATTAAGGGCAATACAGTGATGGGAGGAGTATTTGGCTTTGGTGACAAATTTAGAAATCTTATTATAACAGACTTCCAATTTTGAAGTGAGTGTGGCAGATAAGTTAGTTAATAGAGGAGTGCCATACATTAGTGAGGGGAGTAGATAGGTAGTGGCAAGCATTTGTCTGGTGGAAGGAGAGAGAAATTGGATGTTCCTGTATAGCATACCAAGTTTTATATGGGTTTTCTTAATGTTTTGCTGGATGTGACTGTTGAATTTCAGGTGCTCATCAATAGTGACCCCAAGTAGTTTGGCAAAGGAAACAACCTCTATAGTGGAGTTGTTTTGGCTAATGATTGGAATGAGTTTTATCAAGAGGGGAAGCTTTTGCGGTAGACAATAATAGTATTTTGGATTTATTGGCATTTAGTGAGAGGTGATTCTGAAGCATCCAATTTTCAGTGGTGGAGAAAGCAGCTTAGGTCAGTGTCTGAAGCTCTGGTAGGTTGGTGGCACTGCAGATTAATGTGGAATTGTCTGCATATTGTACAATTTTGGTATTGGGTATGGCTTTGTGGAAATTGTTAATAAAGATGGTAAACAGCATTTGGACCGAGTATGGATCCGTGGGAAACCCCAGTGGGGGTGGGAAGGATGGTTGAGGACTTGGGGAAGCCTTATAAATTCAAGTTTCTTTTGACAAAAAAAAATGATTAGTCTTTATCCAGAGTTATGGTCAGCAATCAAAGTGTGATTAATGGCTGCGTAACCATATTCAGGTCAATATGTTTGAATGTTTAATAGCATAAACCACACCAAATTAAACAGCAGAGGCAACCGTGTGGTTTACCTTTATAAACCCAAATCACAGTGGTGCGATTGCTCATATGAGCGTATCGTAACCACGAAAGTCAGAACAGTGACGATTCCATATGTTAGAAAATCAGCAAATTGAAAAGCAGATTCACTGATTTTCGAACATAAATATTAAAAGAAAAAAAGAAGTGTAAAGCAGGAGGCAAGCCCCCCTGCACCCCCCACGCCCCCTACTTTAATAGTCTAACTCCGAGATCACACTACAGTGGGGAAAGGGACAATTTTCTGACCCCCACTATAGTACAATCCGCCCCACAATGTCGAATGTGCAATAAGCGAATGTCACTGTGCATTTGCCCATTGCACATTCGAACCTTTTTCCGTTCGGCATTTGCAAACTTCGCAAACAGCTTTTCGAAAAATTGCTGTTCGCCTATGTGCAATACGCACACATGAAGGTAAACCCAACTATGTACAAACATATGTGCCAGTACTCACTCTGAATAAATAAAAAGTATTATTTATTGTGTACACTCGGTAAGCGCTTTCACTGTTCACTTCATCTCACCATTAAAAGAAACCTAAACTTAAACACTCATATTTATAAAACCTGTAAACCAATGAAATTAATTTGTCAATCAATCAATTCAAGCCTTAAAGTTATACTGTTCATATATACGGCAAAGTCAATAAACAATACAATGAAAACATCAAAAAAGCATCTATCTATAATTAAGACAGAACTAGATCTAAATCGTGAAACATATACATCTAAAAGATCTAATGAGTCTCAGCGGTCCAACAGTAAATGATGAAATGATACCATTTCTAACATATATTAAAAAGAGTATAAAAAACATATGACACTGTTCTATCTGGGACACAGGTACCTGAGGGAGATGATCACACATGAGTCATGTCAGTCTAACGATGTATATTTATATAATAACTAACATGCATGAGGGAAAGAGGAAACACTAATCTAGCTAGAGGAACTAAAGAGTGTAGAATATATATGAATTCAAAGATGCCTATCAACTGGTCTAACTAATAACCAGCCTCCAAGATTTCAAAGCAGGTCTCAATGAAGCTCTTTCACTGAGGCCACTACCTCGATTGGCTCTCATCCTTAAAATCCACTTCATTTCTCTTTTTTCAGTACCATTCCTTATATCACCTTCATGGGCAATAGGCCATATAACATCTATAACCATGAACTTAAAATGATGTTCATCCCCGATAATGGAACCATGTTTCACTAATGCATTGGTGAGTGACTTTATTCTTATTGTATAAAGATGTTCCCTTATTCTGTTTCTAAACTCCCTGTTCAACTTAACTGGATTTTAAGGATGAGAGCCTATCGAGGTAGTGGCCTCAATGAAAGAGCTTCAATAGCCAGTGAAAAGTGGGGGTAGTTCACTCATTGTTATTTGGTTACTGCCTTATATAAGTGGTACATTTTGGATTATTTTCTGCTTAAACTCTGAGCTTTGGCCAGCTAAGACCTACATGAAATCAAATCAACTGGACATATAAGTGAATTTAAGTAAATCTTTATCTGCACTTTTTTCAAACAGTACAGCATTTAAATTGATTTATTTGTGTTGCATTGAATACTGTCTAGAATACTATCTAGCTGGAAGTTGTGACTCTGTTTTTTCATTTAATGCTTGTTAGAATTCTTGAATAGCCAGTGATAAGTGGGGGTAGTTCACTCATTGTTATTTGGTTACTGCCTTATATAAGTGGTACCTTTTGGATTATTTTTCTGTTTAAACTCTGAGCTTTGGCCAGCTAAGACCTACATGAAATCAAATCAACTGGACGTATAAGTGAATTTAAGTAAATCTTTATCTGCACTTTTTCAAATAATACAGCATTTAAATTGATTTATTTGTGTTGCATTGAATAATATCTAGCTGGAAGTTGTGGCTCTATTTTTTCAGTTAATGTTTGTTAGAATTCTTGAATAGCCAGTGATAAGTGGGGGTAGTTCACTCATTGTTATTCGGTTACTGCCTTATATAAGTGGTACATTTTGGATTATTTTCTGCTTAAACTCTGAGCTTTGGCCAGCTAAGACCTAAATGAAATCAAATCAACTGGACATATAAGTGAATTTAAGTACATCTTTATCTGCACTTTTTTCAAAAATACAGCATTTAAATTGATTTGTGTTGCATTGAATACTATCTAGCTGGACGTTGTGGCTCTGTTTTTTCAGTTAGTTCCCCACCCACTCTTCCTGCTTTTGTTTTGGTGTTAATCTTGGTGGCTTTGAAACTGCCCGCCCCTCTTGTAAATTTGCATTTGGGTACTCCTCCTGGGCCCATCTCATTTGCTCACTCAAAAAAAAAAAAATTGCACTTTTTCATCTGCTTTTACTGTATTTGTGTTTCTTCCTACTTTATTTTGCTTTTGCGTCATCTTAAAAGTACTCAATTGTATTTATTAATGCTTGGTGTAACTATCATTCTAAGCCTTTTGGTTTAAGCACTTGGGCTTCAGATCAGTTGTTTTACATTAAGAAGGTTTGTGGTCTGCACTGTTGTGGCAGGACAGGTAGCTTACATCCTTCTAAGTTGGGAACTGCTGATTGAAGGCTCAGTGTCTGTTATTCTAAAAGTGTATTAGTTCTGGTTTAAGCTCTTGGGCTTCAGGCCAGTTATTTTACATTAAGAAGGTTCGTGGTCTGCACTCTTGTGGGAGGAGAGGCTGGACTCTGCCCTTCTGAGCTGGGAATTTCTGGTTAAAGGCTTATAGTGCCTGCATATTTGAACTGTTTCTTACTGAAATTGGTGCACCTTGTTTGCTGTAGCATAGACTAGATCCAGACCTGCTGAATTTAGCTTTGTTTGCATAACTTGAGCACTAATCCAGGCCTTCTTAAAAGTATTCAATTGTATTTATTACTGCTTGGTAGTAACCTGATTAAAGTGTAGCTATCATTCTAAGCCTTTTGGTTTAAGCACTTGAGCTTCAGACTAGTTGTTTTACATTAAGAAGGTTTGTGGTCTGCACTGTTGTGGCAGGACAGGTAGCTTACATCATTCTAAGTTGGGAACTGTTGATTGAACGCTCAGTGTCTGTTATTCTAAAAGTGTATTAGTTCTGGTTTAAGCACTTGGGCTTCAGGCCACTTATTTTACATTAAGAAGGTTCGTGGTCTGCACTCTTGTGGGAGGAGAGGTTGGACTCTGCCCTTCTAAGCTGGGAATTTCTGGTTAAAGGCTTATAGTGCCTGCATATTTGAACTGTTTCTTACTGTAATTGGTGCACCTTGTTTACTGTAGCATAGACTAGATCCAGGCCTGCTGAATCTAGCTTTGTTTGCATAACTTGAGCACTAATCCAGGCCTTCTTTTTTGGAGAAGGTTCCCCTGCACCCCAGTGGCAGGAGTGTGCAGTTAGAACTTGTCTGATTGAAGACTACAGGAAAAGGGCTCAGTTGTGAGATGTTTTTACTGGTTAATTGGGTAATTTGTTTAAAAGCCTTTTCTGATTGCTGGTAGTCATCTAAATCTGTTTTAAGTGTATTTTTTACTGTTTGTAGTCGTTTAAAGCTGTTTTAAATGTATTTTTTATTGTTTTTGCCTTATCTTTAAAAAAAAAATTTCCTTGTTTCCCACCTTTCTAAGCTAGTATAGTCCAGTTTTCAGGCTAGTGCTGAATTCAGGCCTGTGTTACAATTTTCTGAGTTGCCCATACCTTACTTGGATAGAGGGAGGTTTCTCTGTTCACCTGTGAGAGAGGGAGCTTTGAGCAGCCATCTGTCCCTGGAGAAGTAGTTCCAGTCCAGAAGTTAGATGTTTATAGGCCATTTTGCACTAATTTCTCTCTCTTTCATTTCCCTGCTGTAAAAACTGCATTTGCATGGTTTTGCACATCCAGGCAGCGCCAGTTAGCTAGGGCTAAATTTATCCTGGCTCCACCAAGTCTCCTCTTCAGTTTTTTTCCCTTGAAAGTAGTCTAACTTTCAACCTAAGCACTTAAAAAGCATCCTACAGTCCAGCACTTGCTCAGACCTAATAGCAAGCACTTATATACCCCGGCACTTGATTGCCCAGCAGGGCAAGGTTCATTATTCACCCCTCACCAACCAAGTGACTAAGCAGCTCACGCTACTATTCAGGCATAACCAAAGGGCAATTTCAGCTATACTCTCCAGTCCAGCTGGTGAACCTGGGTATCCTGAGGCAATGTTACAACTGCCTCATGTACACAGACAACCCTCTCCTCCTACCACAAAACATTAACATGTGCGAGAGATGCAATTATATAGCTAAATTGAAGGCTAAGCTCTCTCCAGCCAAGACTGGAACAGGCAATCATGAGGAGAAGGTTAACACTTGCACCACACCTCCAGCCTCACATAGACATACTAAACCAGCACTGGCAAAAAAATACACATAAATATATGAAATCATACTCAGAGGCTCTAAATAAAAACCTGCAAAAGCATCACAGACCTCCAAAGCAGACACCCTAAAATGCTGCACCTCCCGTCATAAACCAGACAACACATAAGACACAAAATCAGTGTGCCACACCATCACAGCCCTTAAGGCAAAATAACATACCTAACACACTAGTAATAGGAGACTGTATAGACAGGCACACTGACATCCCACTCACTAGGCTGGACAAGAGAAGGTTACTGTTAGCTGCCTGTCAGGAGCCAAAATCCACCACATAACACAAGCACTCAGGTCGCTCCAGAACAAGTACAAATATGACTCTGTCATTGTTCATGTTGGTGTGAATGACCTGAAATGTACCTCCCTGGACTACATGAAAAGAGACATGGAAGAGCTCTCTGATCATGTAGCTCAGTCGGGTATGACCCTGAGTAGCATCCTGCCCTCACCAAGAATGATACCGCAGTATAAAGAAAAAATTATCAGTTTCAACAATTGGCTAAGCTTCTGGTGTCATTCAAAGGGGATCCAGTGTCTGTCAGCCTGGGACGACATGCTCAACAGGCCTAGTTGCTTTGCAAGAGATGGCTTGTACCTGTCACCCCTAGGCTTTCGAATACTGGCCAAGGCTCTTGCTGCCCCCATAGTGCCTTTTTTAGGCAAGGCTCAAATGTCAAACCCACCTCCATAAACACCACAAATAAAAACAATGAGGGTTATGCTACTCAACGCCAGGAGTTTAAATCTGAAAATGAACGCGCTCGAAGCACTCCTCAGTATGGAGAATGTCGACATCTGTGCAGTAACTGAAACCTGGTTCAAGGCTCCACAGAGCACCCCAGCACTACCGGGCTACAACTCATACCACACATTTTGGCCACAGAACATGGACCAAAATACAAAAGGAGGGGGTGTATCCATATTCATCAAGGATACCTACACCTCCAGGTTAGTGGAGCAGCATGATACTGCCGAGATCATCCATGTGCAACTAACATCAGGCAAATCTGCAATGCAAATTGTGGCCTGCTACAGATCACCCTCCATGACCCAGGACCACCACTCTGCCTTTCTGGAGACACTGGAAAACATGAAGGTCCTACCGAACACCCTGATATTGGGTGATTTCAATTACCCTACCATTAACTGGAAAAACTACTCAAGTACAAACTCCCAGGTCCAGCGCTTCCTGGAATTTATCAACTCAAATGCCCTAGACCAGCAGGTAAACTCCCCTACCAGAGGTGAAAACATACTGGACCTGGTCATCACCAACATGGGCGACAGGTGTTCCACACCGGAGGTCAACCCGTCACTGGTTAGATCAGACCATAAACTAATCACTCTGGATGTCCACACCACACCACCACCTCCAACCAAGGAAACCACAGTGAAAAACTTTTCTATAGCAAACTTCACCTTACTTAAGACAGAGGTGGTAAGTTTCACAGCCCCCATGCTAAAGGATAACAGTGTTCACGATGCAGAAGCCTTTACAAATGCACTCTATGAGCACCTACAAGGATGCATGGATCGTGCCATCCCTAGCAAAACCAAGACTCTGGTGGACCCCTGCCATAAACAGGCTATACAATAGGAGGAGGAAACTAGTTCAGAAAAAAAGCAACTCCCAAGAAGGAAAGACATCCCTAATCAGTATCAGTAAGAAACTAAGGTCCTTCATGAAATCCTCCAAGGCTAACTCTGAAAGAAAAATAGCCAAGGATTCGAAAGATAACCACAAAGCCTTCTTTAGCTATGTCAAGAATCTAAGTGGCAACTCGCAGATATGCTCTGAGCTAGTGCAAAATAGCACAAAATATACTAAATCCAATGATATTGCCAACATCCTGGCAGATAGATTCAGTGCAAACTTCACCCCCTCTCACCCCCAAAAGGGCCCACAACAATACCGGAAAAGTGTAGTGCCCCAGAAATTACAGACGCACAGGTGAAAACAGTCCTTTCAAAAGCCAAAAGCACAGTGTCAATGGGGCCAGATGGTGTCCCAGGCTGCGTCTTGCATGAATTACAGAATGAACTAACCTCCCATCTAAACACACTGTTCAACCTCAGTCTCTCCACAGGCTACATGCCCATAGAATGGTGCACAGCAACAGTTATTCCACTCCACAAAGGAGGGGCCACAACTGACCCTGGTAACTATCACCCCATAAGCCTGACTAGCCTGGTCTGCAAGGCTATGGAGCGCATCATCGTGGAACTCATTAACAAAGACATTGGGAATCTCCAAACACTTGACTCGACCCAGTTCAGCTTTGTTAAGGGCAGATCATGCCTACTAAACCTGGTTGACTTCTTCTAAACAGTCACCAAGGCCATAGATGAGGGGAAGGTAGTTCACACAGCCTACTTTGACCTCGCCAAGGCTTTTGACACCATTCCCCACTCGGGAATTATAGAAAAACTCACCAGCCTGAACATAATCCCCTACATCATGGGATGGGTTGCCAACTCGCTTACAGACAGAACTCATACGGTAAGAATAGTGGACTCCAGGTCCGACTCTAAACCAGTCACAAGTGGTGTCCCACAAGGCTTGTTCCTGGGACCCCTTCTGTTCAGCATATACTTCTCAGAAGTACAGGCAAACACAGGAGGACTATGGCTAACCAAGTTCGCCGATGACTGCAAACTGGGAGCCATAATTGACTCTCCGGCTGACATGGACATTCTCCAAATGGGCCTTACTGAGACGGACACCTGGTGTCAAAGTCATGGTCTCAAGCTAAATGTCAAAAAATGTAGTCATCCCATTTGGGAAAAACAAAACACCCATGAATTACCACATAGGTGGCAGCCCCCTTAATACAGAAGAGGTAATAAGAGATCTGGGGACCCAGGTAGATAGTAATCTCTCCTTTGACAATCATATTGCCAAGTAGTTAGGAAATCCTTCTTTGTAGCCCATCTAATTACTAAAGGATTTGCATCTAGAAATAAAGAGGTTATAGTGCCCCTCTACTCATCAGTCATCAGACCCATCAGAGAGTACAATGCCCCATTTGGGATGTACCTCACAAGACACTTCCAACAGCTGGAAAGACCACAAAAGTACCTCACCAAGAGGATTACTGGCCTCAAACATATGTCCTATGCAGCCCGACTGGAAAAACTCCAGCTGTACTCAGTGGCATATGGCTTACTCAGAGGTGATCTCTGCCTGACTTACAAAGCCATGTCCAACTCAGAATTGATGGACATGCTCCAGCGAAAGAAATCCAAGTCACTGCGAGCCAGTCGCTCTTGTGAGCTAAACCTCACCGCAACAATAAATAGAACATGCTGGAAGGATAGATTCTTGTCACAGAGACTCCCAATGCTTTGGAACAAAATTCCTAAGTACATTAGGCAGAGCCCCTCACTAACACTCTTCAAGAGAAACCTTGATGAGTGGATGGGTAACAGAAAATACACCCCTGGGATCACTTCATTGGTTCTTCTTGACAGAGGCTCAGTTAATTAATCAATGGGGTGGCAAAAGCTGACACACACTGGCTAGGCTTATAAATGCCCTCGGGCAGATAGCCTAGTACCTACCTATGAACCTATGAACCTATGAGACCTGTTTTGAAATCTTGTAGGCTGGTTATTAGTTAGACCAGCCTGATAGGCATCTTTGAATTCATATATATTCTACACTCTTTAGTTTCTCTAGCTAGATTAGTGTTGCCTCTTTTCCTTATGCATGTTAGTTATTATATAAATATACATCGTTAGACTGACATGACTCATGTGCGATCATCTCCCTCAGGTGCCTGTGTCCCAGATAGAACAGTGTCATATGTTTTTTATACTGTTTTTAATATATGTTAGAAATTGTATCATTTCATCATGTACTATTGGACCGCTGAGACTCATTAGATCTTTTAGATGTATATGTTTCACAATTTATATCTAGTTCTGTCTTAATTATAGATAGATGCTTTTTTGATGTTTTTTTGATGTTTTCATTGTATTGTTTATTGACTTTGCCATATATATGAAGAGTATATCTTTAAGACTTGAATTGATTGATTGACAAATTAATTTCATTGGTTTACAGGTTTTATAAATATAAGTGTTTAAGTTTAGGTGGCTTTTAATGGCCTGATGAAGCGAACAGTGAAAGTGCTTACCAAGTCTACACAATAAATAAGACTTTTTATTTATTCAGAGTGAGTACTGGCATATATGTTTGTACATGGTTGCCTCTGCTGCCTAATTTGGCGTGGTTTATGCTATTTTACATTATGGAGTCGTGAGGCGTTTATCCTCTGGAGTGCTGCTTATCTTGTTATGCTTGAATGTTTGTTTTTGCCATGCACAGTCTGGCTGCCTAGTTAATTTGTTAGGGATCTGCATTTTTGTTACAGCTTATGCATGTTTATCTCATTCATTAATTATGTCTATCATTACTTACGTGGCCTTTCTCCTCTCCTTCTTTTCTTATTTAAGCCTTTTACCGGAGCAGCTACTCTCTTAAATATTTAGTTAGGTACTGCCTCAAAGTAACTGATTAAGAAATGGTGTACACATTTGTAAGAAGGGTATAAGAAACTGATTCTCTTTACTTGATATGTTAATACACAGTCTACGATTTATAGGATTCATTAGAGTTTCAGGACAATTTCATTTCATGACCATCAGTGCCTTGCCAATACCCTCTCTAAAGCCGTACCTCCCTTCACAAGGAGGGCTAGGCTGGGTCTATAACAACAGATCAAATGCACTAAATATCGAATGGCCAGAAAATCGAAAACGCAGGTGATAGAAACCTGTTTTGTTGGGGACTGTGCCCCCCCACCCCCGCTAAATATATATATATATATATATATATATATATATATATATATATATATATATATATATATATACAAACTCCGAGATCGCACTACAGTGAGAGAAGGGCAAATTTCCTGATTTTCACTGTACCGTGATCTCATAAAACAGGTTTCTATCACCAGCATTTTTGATTTTCCAGCCGTTCGATATTTAGTGAATTCGATCCATTGTCATAGACCCGCTAGGCCAGTTAGTCCTGGAGTGTATTTGAGATACCCTTCCAGTCATTCAGGTTTTGTTAGAAGACTGTTAGTGTATCACCACTGCTTAACTTAGTGGGGTATAAGTTAATCACTTAATCAGACAGTGCTACAGGGGCACCCTTGGAGAGGAACACTTTGTCTAGAGTACTTGTACAGAGAACAAATAGTAAAAAAAATGTTACAGACTAAATAGAGGTGATTTGATCATTATTTACATCTATCTTAGGAATGAATAACTGATGTCTATTCTGGATGTATCATTTAAGTCTCATCAAGTTGATACTAGGAACAATATTACATTTGTAAAGCTGCCTTTTTGTGTAGTTAAACCAAAAATAAACTGTTTTTTTGTAAAGAAGGAAAGACATAGAATATTTTGCCTTCTTCTGAAACACTGGATAACACAAGAACAAGCTTTAAGAATTGTTTAGAAAACTGGTACAGGAAAAAAGTATATTGCCTATTATTTTTTGGGGCTTTGAGTTTGTTGTCCAGCTATATTGAACCAATGAAACACAGAAATCTGGACAGTGGAAACCTTTGCAAAAGAATGACACAGTCTGGTTCTTTATTAGTACAATTTGTATTGTGACTTTTCTTTTATTAAGAATGTCCTTTTTTTCCCATTCTAGTACCATGGGCATTCATCTGGAAAAATGATTCACTGCATTATTTCTTCTTGCAATACAACCTGGAGCAGGTATATTAATAATGTTAAATATTTTAACTGTATTTATTTATTTATTTATTGCTTTTTTTACCAGGAAAGTCCTACTGAGAACAAGACCCATTTTCAGAGGAGGCCTCGGGAGAAAAGCTCTATAATACATATTGTTATATTGAACATATAAGGGCAGAGTCATCCATATTGTATAACGGAGGCATGTTTACAAGCTCTGTGGAGATCATTAATGAAAATGTTAAATAGTACAGGGCAAAGGATAGATCTATGAGGAACTCTTACTGATATGAGAAGAAAAGTAGAGAAATGATTTTGCCATTTCACTGATTTGTATCTGCTGCTGAGGTTGCTATGGATCCATATTAGGGATGAGTTACTAAGTCCTTTAAGTTTCAGCTAAGAGAAGAGTTTATTGTGGGAAATGGTGTCAAAGGATTTGGATAAATCAAGAAACAGGGCTGATACTAGAGTGCCTTCATTTTGATGGGTGGTAGCTATGTTGGAGAAGCTAAGTAGTGTGATTGTGGTGCTGTGAAATGGGTAGAACCCATGGTGGGATGAGAAGAGGAAAAAAGTTTTGGGTGATATGGTTTAGTGACTGTGATTTTATGCATTTCTTAGGAACTTTACATATGGGAGAGAGGATAGCAATAAGTCTGAATTTGGTTAGTTTAGTGGAGTTACTGCCTTTAGGAAGTGGTATAATGTAATTTTTTTTCCACAGTAATGGCACCTGAGAATCTATGATAAAGTGGTTAATCAGGATTGAGACTGGGCATGCTTTAGTCTTGGTGGTGATTTTAAGGTATTCTTTTGGAAGGTTGTCACGTACAAGGATGGTTGGCTTTAGTTTCAGAAAGTACATTTTTTAATAAGAGTGAAGTCTATAAAAAGTAACAGTCTGTATTTATTTTTTATTATTTGTTGCAATTAGGAATGTTCTCAGTCATTGCTGCCTCCTCATTTAACAGTATTGACTATATTAACTTGTTATATGTTTAATATATGAACAGATATAGTGTGCCTTCTTGTCTCCAGGTAAAAACACTGATAAAGCTAACAGCAGTGAATGTGCTATATAATCTGCATTATTTCTAGTAGAAACATTTGTACTCCCATAGCTCTTCTCAATGCATGAAGCCATAGTCTAAAGTAAAACCTCTAGTAATATTTCAATGTGTGAGAGACAAAGAGAGAGAGAGAGAGAGATACAGACCCAGACCCAGATACAACCATACACTTACACAGTCACACACGTGCACGCGTGCTTGCACACCTGTTTAAAAATATAGCGGTTTGACTACAACCAGACTGCTTTGCACATGCGCATTTTCATATTACTATTATTTTTCTAATGTTATGAAAGAAGAGGCAGAAATACAGTTTGTGAGGCAAATTGGAATGAACTGTATTTGATATGTTACTATCAAATCCCCATGCGAGGGGAGAAATGACACAGAATGAGTAAAAATTAATGAAAATGAATAAAATGAGTAAAACTAAAAACCATGTATTATTAAAACTTAAACACATGCCACTCAACTGCTATAATTCATTTATAGAGTCAATTATACTACTCTGATTTAATTTTTTTAATTTAGACCTATGTAAGAGTACATGCATTGTTATGGGGTCTAGTTCTTTAAGAATTTCTGATCTAAAATAATCATTTTTATGATACTTAGCTATATTTTTTAAAGCTAAAGTTTAATTTTTCGTGCTCACAAGTTCAGAGATATGAACACATGACTATTCAATAATTGATTATAAACGATAAATATGAAGCCTTTTTTTCAAAAAATAAAAAGAGAAAGATTTGACATCTGAAAAGTGTATCATGGTAGTTGAATGAAACAAACCTTAACATTTGACATCATGCATTTGCATAGCTCTCAAACTCTTGGCACAAAAAATCTGGACAAAGCCCCAAAAGCAGGGACACATTTTAAATATTGCTTTTATAAACTTAGAGAGTTGCTAAAATAAAAGGTCTTATGTTACCATGCATTTTCTGAAGGATATGGTCTGAAATTCAAATCCCTGTCATTATTTAGGGAATTCAGTCATCAGTAATTTGCCACAAAAATACAGAAAACTACAAATTTTATGAGGAACAGACCACAAATATGAAGCAAAAATCTGGACATTCTGTGAAAAATCTGGACAGTTGAGAGGTATCAACATTTGACATTTTGTATTTATGAAACAGCAACTAAAATTTGGTTTACAAGATTATTTAAAAGAATGACAAAACAAATTTATAACTTACACCTACATTCTCATTTGAATATATACATTTGTTTTAGTAAATAAACTTGAGTGGGAATGCTAAACAGTTGATGAATAGACCATTCTTTTCTTTGAGCAAGTAATTTGTATCGATCTCTTTGAATGGATTGTATATTTATTGCAAAAGATAAGGAAATGATTCACTGCTGTTATAAGACTGTTTCTGTACAAGTGGATATTATCAATAACATTTCAAGGACTGTTAAGCAAAAGACTACAATTTTTATGGAAATTTTCTGCTGAGAAGAAAACATCCTACCCTGAACAAGAGAAACATTTATGAGAAGGAAAGTGAAAATTATCAAGTTATAGAAAGGATATTATGGCAAAGGCAAGATAAGAAGATACTTCGGATTGTAAAACTGTTAAATTGCTACTTCAAAGACAATCACAGCAGGTCTGCAAAGGTGATAAGATCTGAAATCCCTTTGTTTATTTATATACCACATCACTGAGGTGTCTGTGAAAACTTGCAAAGGTCCTGGAGAAACAGAGATCATTTAAGGTTTTTAAAGAATTGATAACTGTCAAATTCTGTTTGATATGACTGTCCTTGAAACTTTACAACCCTGGCACTATCATGCTGTTTGAAACTGCTCCCCAAGCAAAGTCTGACACATCTGTTATAACAGGCTAGGAAGAAGACTGAATGGGAAGGGGACTGTTGGATAACTGGCACACCCACCATAGTAATTTCAGTCTGACAATTCCCAGAAGTAGAATATGAAAATATAAGGGATGATGATATTGAATCCAGACTGATCATCAGAACCACTGAATTTTTCTCATGTGAATTCTGGCTAAAAAAATATGAGAATCTCAGAGGTTATAAGAAGTTCTCTGAAAAAAGCCTGTAATTGACTGGAAAAGTCCAGGAAGATTTCCTTGCACTGTTCTGCTTTGTCTAGTAGAAGAACAACACTAATCACGAGACACATAACTCTCCTAAACAGTGTGCCACTCAACCAAAGCCCCTAAGGCAAAACAACATGCCCAACACACTAGTCATAGGTGACTCGACAGTGAGGCACACTGATGTCCCAATCACTAGGTTGAATAAAGAGAAAGTAACAGTCAGCAACCTGTCAGGTGCCAGGATCTGCCACATAACACATGCACTCTGGTCCCTCAACAACAGGTACAAATATGACTCTGTCATTGTACATGGAGTGAATGACCTGAGATGTACCTCCCTGGACTACATGAAAAGAGACATGGAGGAGCTCTCAGATTATGTAGCCCAGGCGGGTATGACCCTACCCCCGAGCAGCATCCTACCATCACCCAGAATGATACCACAGTACAAGCAGAAAATGATTGATTTTGAAAATTGGCTAAGTTTCTGGTGTCATTCTAAGGGGATCCAGTATCTGTCTGCCTGGGATGACATGATTATCAGACCTCGATGCTTTGCCAGAGATGGCCTGCATCTGTCACCCCTGGGCTTCCGGATACTGGCCAAGGCTCTTGCCACCCCTATAATGCCTTTTTAGACAGTGTTCCAAAGACCAAATTACCACCGTAACAGCTACAAACAAATGCAATCTGAGGGTCATGCTGCTCAATGCTAGAAGTCTAAATCTCAAAATGCACTTGCTCGAAACACCCCTTTAAATGGAGAACATCGACATTTGTGCTGTAACAGATACCTGGTTAAATGCAGCAGAAAGCACCCCTGCAATACCAGGCTATAACTCATTCCACACCTTTCAGCCCCAGAATTTGGACCGAAGCTCCAAAGGCAGTGGTGTTTCCATATTTATAAAGGATGCACACACCTCCAGACTAGTAGCCCAACATAACGCATCAGAGATACTTCTACTTGCAGCTAACATCGGGTAAGACAGAAATTCAGGTCATAGCCTGCTATAGGTCCCCAACCATGTCCCAAGACTCACACTCCATGTTCCTAAGCACCCTGGAGAATATTAGGGTCCAACCTAACACTCTCATACTGGGTGACTTGAACTACCCGTCCATTAACGGGGAAAACTACTCATGTACCAGTGCACTTGCCCAACGTTTCCTGCAATTCATTAATTCCAATGCCCTGGACCAGCTCATTCTTACCCCAACTAGAGGTAACATAATCCTTGACCTGGTCATTAAGAACATGGGCGACTGTTGCTCTACACCAATAGTCAACTCCTCCCTAGTTAGATCTGACCACAAACTAATCACCTTGGAAAGCCACATCCCTTCACCCCCCCACCCCCGCAAAGATAACTACCATGAAAAACTTCTCCAAAGCTAACTTTGGGCTCCTAAAAACAAAGGTGGCTAACTTCACAGCACCCATGCAAATGGAGAATAGTTGTATGACTGCCAAATCATACAACAATACACTGCACATACACATACACAAATGCATGTATCTCGCCATACCCAATAGAACCAAGATGCTCTCCTCCATAAAAAGGAAGCCAATCTGGTGGTCCCCTGCAATAAACAAACTCTACAACAGAAGGAGGAAACTGATGCAGAATAAGGTGCAGTCCCAGGACTGGAAAAACTCCCTTAGCAGCCTCAACAAAAAGTTGAGATCCCTCATCAAATCCTCTAAAGCTAGCTATGAAAACAGTATTGCAGCAGATAGTAAAGACAGCCACAAGGTTTTCTATAGTTATATAGAGAATTTCCACAACAATACCCAGATTTGTTCTGAGCTACTGCACAATGATACCTCCTATACTAAGCCAACAGATATTGCCAATATACTGGCCGACAGATCCAGTGCCAACGTTATCCCCCCCCAAAGGAACAATCACAATACTAGTAGATGCCTGGCACCCAGTATTACTGCTGCACAGGTTAAAACAGCACTGTCCAAGGCCAAGAATACAGCTTCTATGGGACCTGAAAATATCCCTGGCTGTGTTCTACATAAACTACAGAGTGAACTGGCACCTCACCTGTGTGCCCTGTTCAATCACAGCCTCATCTCAGGCTTTGTCCCTACTGAATGGCACACTACTACAGTCATCAAGGCCTTTGATACCATTCCCCACTCAGGAATCATAGAAAAACTCACTAAGCTAGGCATCAACCCCTATATCACTAGGTGGATTGCAAACTGGCTCACAGATAAAACCCACAGTGTGAAAGTAGCTGACTCCAAGTCAGACTGCCGACCAGTCACGAGTGGAGTCCCACAGGGCTTGGTCCTGGATCCTCTCCTGTTTGGTATCTACTTCTCTGAAGTCCAGGCCAACATGAAGGGACTCTGGCTGACAAAGTTCACAGACGATTGAAGTTGGGAGCTATTATTAACTCCCCAAGTGATGTTAACATCCTGCAGAAGGGCCTCACTGAGACCAGCAACTGATGTCAGAACCATGGCTTTACGCTCAATGCCAGAAAATGTGTCATCATCCCCTTTGGGAAAAACCCAGTTCCCATGAATTACCACATCGATGGTAGTTAACTGAACACAGAAGGTGTTATAAGAGATCTGGGAGCACGGGTTGACAGCAACCTCTCTTTTGACCACCACATTGCCACTGTGGTCAGAAAGTTCTTCTATGTGGCACATCTCATTACTAAGGGTTTTGCATCCAGGAAGAAAAGGTCATTGTCTCCCTCTACTCTTCCCTCATTAGGCCAATCATCGAGTACAATGCCCCATTTGGCATCTACCTCACTAGACACCTGCAACAACTGAAGAGGCTGCAAAAGTACCACACAAAGAGGATCCTAGGCCTTAAACACTTGTTCTATATGGACAGACTCAAAAATCTCCAACTATTCTCTGTCTCATAATGCCTACTTAGAGGCAATCTCTGATTGACTTACAAAGCCATGTCTGACCCAACTCTGTTAGAAAAGCTACATCTAAAGAATTCCCAATCCCTGCATACCACACGGTTTAGAGACCTCAACCTCATTACCACAATCAACAGAACATGCTGGAGGGACAGGTTCATAACCCAGAGACTGCCCATACTATGGAATAGACTTCCCATCCATGTCAAACAGAACACCTCACAAGCCCTCTTCAAGAGAAAGCTTGACGAGTGGATGGAAAATAGAAAATTCACCCCGGGGATCACTCCAGTGGCTCTACTCGACAGAGGCACTGGGAACTAAGGTAGAGTGGCACGATGCCAGGGTAATCCTATGGGCTAGACTTGTAAAGGCTCCAGGGTCGTTAGCCTAGTACACACCTATGAACCTAAGGGATGAATCTAGAAGACATCACAGAAGAACTAGATACTGGGAAGGGATTAGAGAAGATTTCTGTAAGTTCAATTGAAATCCCAGATGGAAGAGGAAGAGTTTTGTGACACATTTCAGAGAGTCTCAATAACTGGAAAAAGTGTCTGCAAATATAAGACAGTCACCTATATGTGGAAAGATACAAATGCCTTGCAGTCTGCAGTTAGGAGTCACTGGAGCCAAGCACTTTGGAAATACACTTGGCACAGTGGAAAGCCAAAGGGTAAGACAGAAAAAAAGGATAATGTGAACCAGACACAGAAAAATCTTAAAAAAATGCCTGAATTCCTTGCAATCTGGAATGTGAAGATAAACATCTTAGGTCTAATGTTACTATGAAGCTGAGATGGGGGGTATGAGGGGTAACAGGGTTTGAAGAGTTAACATTTTGAATTTGGGAATCTTGACAACATGAATTATAAAGAAGACATCTTGGACTGGTCTCCAAGTTCCCTCATTTTTTTGGAACCAGGAAAAATTCTTAAATAAAAACCTTTTCCCATCTGAGTTGAGGATACAAGCTCTATTGCCTCTTCCAAAGCCCTTTGCATAAAATAGGAGGAAACAGGGATGTCTGGTTTGCAGAATAAGGACCAAACCCTTGAAATGAAGAAAAGGATTCCCACTGCCATCTGTATCCCTGTTGAATAAGTCTCAAAAACACACTTGTGTGAGATAATCTCATGCCACTGTGGAAGATAGTGTCCTAGGCTGAGGTAGAGATTTGAACGATTGCCAGAGTGGAAAGGAGAAGGGGACTGAAGAGGGGAATAGTTATCCCAATTTTTGAACTGTCTTTGGTTCTAGGAGTCTCCTCCTTTATCCTTTGAGCTGCATTGCCACTGTTTTTTGAAATTTTGCTTGTATGAACTTTCCTGAGACTGCATAATCTTTTGACGGATAAGGAACCTGAAAAGGAAAATACAGTTGTGTAAATAAACGTACCATAACATTATATGTTTGAATGATCACTGCTGCAGTAGATTAGGCTAGAAGGGGGTAGATCCTGCATAAGACATAAGAGCAAGCCGTCTCTTCCAAAGCTTCAGGGCACCTTTGACACACCCAAACTGTTAATCAGCTTGAGCTGAACTGATGAAAAGATTAGTCTGGGTGCCAAGTCCTTCAGAGCTTTCCTGCCAGCAGACAGAGGGGAGTCAGAGTCCTGAAAGGACATTGCTAGGAAAAGAAAAATACATGTCCACACCCTGGCATAAAAAACACACCACAAAATAAGGGGGAATGATGGGAGTGGCTACTGCAGCAGTGATCATTTCAACATCTACAGCTGTACTATGTTCTTTATACTGATCACTGCTGCAGTACCTATGCTACCGGGGTAGATTACCATAGCTTAGAACAACTGGGAGGAAGAGGAAGGGGAAGTGTCCAGGAACCCTCAGAGAATGATCCTAGCAGTGCCTGTCTTAGACCTAGAAGACGAATGTAGTTTATAGTGCTTTGTAAAAGTATGCACAGAGGACCAAACTGCTGTTCTAGAATTCTTCAAGTCCAACCTTTTCCAAAAGGGATAGATGAAGGCAAGATCCTGGTAGAAAGTGAATTGACCCTGCCTGGAAAAGGTAATAACCTGAGACAACCATTTGAAAAATACCCTGCTTTGACATGGGTTGTCCATTCTTCTTATGTTCACAAGCAATGAACAACTGAACAGACGTTCTGAAAGATTTTGTTCTGTCAATATAGTATCTGAGTTGTCTGTGGACAGCCAAGGTATGAAGCATCCTTCATCCTTCATTTTTGGATTCTTGAAAGAAAACATGGATATGGATAGTTTGGCGTAAACTAGGATGTCAATATAGGCATAAAAGAAGGCTTAGTTCTCAAAGAAATCATGTCTCTGTGGAAAATGAGGTAAGATTGACCCACCAAAACAGCTTGTAGCTTGGATACTGTTCTTGGAAAGGTCAGAGCAATCATCAAAACTATTTTTCATGTTAAGAAACTCAAGTCAGCCAGATGAACTGATTCAAATGGAGTAAGTGTTAGATTTTTGCTTGTTATCTAGCACCCGTTTCAAAAACATTTTGATACGAGAATGCATTAAAAGAGGGGAATCCATGGGCAGACATGCTGAAATGGCTGACTAATGAACCTTGACAGATGTGTAAGACAGATCATAGGATAGTAACTCACACAAATATTGTAAAACCATAGAAAGATTAGCCCTGAATAGATGCTGGTTGTTTTATTGACACTAACTAGACAATCTCTGCTATTTACTTATATATATTTTCTAATAGCAGGCTTTCTTGCACCATTAGTACCCCTCGCATGTCCTCAGTAAACAAGTGCCTAAAAGGTATTGAGACCATATGATCCAGGCAGTCAGTTGTAGTTGCTTGCAGTCAGTATTTATCAAACACCCCTGTTGTTCTGTTAGTAAATCCAGCCTGTGAGGAAGCTTATGGTGATTGCCCCTGGCCATTTCCAAAATAATGGAGAATCACTGTTGCCCGAGCCAGAAGGGAGTCACCACAATGATCATGCAGAATTCCTTCTTAACCTTCCGAAGCACACTAGATATCAGTGGAAAGGGAGGAAAAGCAAACATGAACATTCCTGTCTAAAGAAAAGAAAAGAGAAGAAAAGAAAAGAAATTCCTATAGAAATTTAAATACTCAGCAGCAACTCCACCCAAACATTATTCTCAAACCAAAGTCCAAGCAGTTATATTTACCCCTGCCCCAGAGTCATTCCTGTTGGTATCATGGACCAGCTGTTCCCCACAAATTCTCTAACTAGCCTGATTTGAAATGGCTGCCTTGAGACAGTGTGGGAATTGTCTTATGCTGTCTGCTGATCATCTACATATTACTCAAACAGCATAACACAGTGTATGAGAGATGCGCATATATAATATCCTTGGAGGCAAAATTCTCATACGCAGTAAACTCAAACACGAAAACTGTCAACAGTACACCACACATCACATCTTTCCAAGGCTATCGCAATTTACATAATCTATCATATGCTGAGTTTCTAAAAATTAACTTGTCTAAACCTCAAAGTCCTCCAAAACACTACACAGGCACAAAACGCACCCAGTATATTAAGCCTACTTCCTCACGTAGCACAAGGAGTCCCAAAATCATAGATGCTGAGCCTGTAAGGCAGACATCGACTCAACCAAACATTCTTGTTATAAGTGACTCCATTATAAGACATACAGATGTGCAAAGAGCAATGGATAAAACCAGCCCAGAAAATAGACAACTAATAATACAAAAGTTAGTTACATACAGATATGCCTGTTACCAGGCTGAGCAAGGAAAGAGTGATGGTTAGTTGCTTTTCTGGTGCCAGGATCCATCAGATCACACATGCACTAAAGTCCTTGAATAACAACTACCAGCATGACTCTGTCATAGATCATGCCAATGTCAATGACCTGAGGTATACATCCCTGGATTATATGAAGAGAGACATGATGGAGCTCTCAGACTATGTGTCCAAGGCAGGTATCAGCCTAGCATTGAGCATCATTCTACCTTGTCCAAGGATGATGCTGTGATATGCAAAAAATAATTGACTTCAATAATTGGCTTTGTTTTTATTGTCATTCAGAGGGGGTCCAATATTTGTCAGCCTGGGAAGATATGATTGACAGAGCATGCTGTTTCACCATGGATGGCCACCACAGTAGTGCCCTTTTTAGGCAATTTCAACCTGATAAACCTGCCAACATAATGAAACAAGCAAAGAAAAATATGAAGGTGTTATTGATCAATGCTAGGAGTCTAAACAAGAAATGCTACTCCCTACAAGTCCTTCTCACCCTGGAAGGCATTGACATCTGTGTAGTGACTGAGA
The DNA here is from genome assembly GCF_019279795.1 of Protopterus annectens. Lineage (NCBI taxonomy): Eukaryota > Metazoa > Chordata > Ceratodontiformes > Protopteridae > Protopterus > Protopterus annectens. The sequence continues at coordinate 1,614,796,595 of NC_056739.1, read as the reverse complement.
TATGGTTACAATAGTGGAGAGCACTCAAGCTGTGCAGGGCTATAAAGCCTTCCACACATTTAGACCAACTAGTGTGCAAGAGGGGGAAATGGTGGAGCTGTATCAGTCTACTTCCAGAAGAGACTCACATCAGAAAGGTCGTGAACCATATATTAGCTAGTTATAGAACTCCCTCTGACAAAAGAAAGCCACACTGACTATGAACAAGAACTAGAATCCCTCAGTAATAAACCCTATACAGTATCCTAGGTGATACAACTATCCAACTGTAGACTGGGAAGCCTACATCACCACTAGTGCACAAGCGCAGAGATTCCTGGACTTCGTCAATACACATGCCCTGAAACAATTAGTCAGAGTACCCACTAACGGGAATAAAATCTTTAATTTTGTCCTTACTAATATGGAAGCATCGTGTACCATCACTTGGATATCTTCATCACTTGTTGGGTCTGACCATAAAGCAGTTTCCTTTGAAATAAAATTGAAACCAGAGATCCCTTCCACCCATGGTACCTTTAGAAAATTCTTTAAACAAACTACCTACTCCTAAGTGATACATTGGCAAGCTTCAAATCCCCACCAAACCCAGTTAAGTCCACTGAAGATGCATAAATGTACACCACCACACTATACCAGCATGTAAACAGCTGCAGAGATGCAGTAGTACCCTGTAGGAACAAGCACAGGTAAACCCCAGAAACAAACCCACATGGTGGAACCATAATATCAACAAGCCTTATAATAAAAGCAAAAGAATTGTGTCCATAAATAAGAAGAGCAATTCCCAGAATGTGATAACCCTTGCCACTGAAATAAATAGACAACTCAGGAGCTTAATAAAATCCTCCAAATTCGAGGCTAAAATTAGAATCCAAGCCAAAGACAATCACAAGGTATTGTTTAGTTATGTTCGTAATCTCAAATGTGCAAAGCAGCGATGCACTGAGCTGATTGTGAAGAATGTTACCTACACTGAGGCTAAAGATATACTGAGCCTACTGGCCAATACATTTAGCTCTAACTTTTCCCCTCTCTCCACTCCATCTGTCCCTCACCATATACCTGAAACTGGCTCACCTCCAGCTCTCACACAAGTCCAAGTCCTAAAAGTGCTCTCATACAAGACCAAGTCCTAAAAGTATTATCAAGAACTAAAAATACTGCATCAATAAGTCCTGATAATATCCCTGGATGCATCTTAAATAGCACAAAGCATGATTTAGCCAGATCTCTAACAACACTGCTCATTCTCAGCCTCCACACACATTAGCACTAAGTGAATGGAAAACAGCTGCAATCATTTCCCCTGCATAAAGGAGGGCCTTCCACACAGCCAGGCAATTAAATATCCATTAGTATGATTATTTCATATGCAAAGCCATGGAAAGCTGTATCATGGAATTAATCAATCAGGACATAGGGAACCTTCAAACTCTGGACCTTTCTCAGTTTGGATTCATCAGGGAAGGTCATTCTAACTCAACCTGATAGATTTTTTTGAAAAAGTCACCAAAGCAATGGATGTAGGCAAAATGGTACACACTACATACCTCAACCTGGCCAAAGCTTTTGACACCATTCCTCACTTGGGTATAGTAGAAATGCTAAATAAACTGGGAATAAACCCCTATATCACCCACTGGATTGCCATCTGGCTCACAGATAGGACACAGATAATCAAAAAAGGGGAAGTTACCTCCAAAAAAGACTAGTCACCAGTGCCGTCCCACAGGGTTCTGTGTTGGGACCTCTCCTGCTTGGCAACTACTTTTCTGAAGTAAAAACCTTTACCATAGGGCTCTAGCTAACTAAGCCTGCAGATGACCACAAGCTAGGAGCAGGGATCAAATCCCCAGATGACTTAGCCATCCTGCAGGAAGGTTTGTCTCAAATAAATAACTGGTGCTAAAATCATGGACCAAAACTAAATGCCAAAAAATGCATTATACCATTCTTTGAAAAGTTATCTACCCCAGGAACTACCACACTGACAACACACCCTTAAGAGTTGATCCAGTTGCTCTGGATTTGGGAACTTATGGGGACAGGGACCTAACGTTTGGCCCAACATGTGTCTATTGTTGTAAGAAAGTCCTTCTGTATTGCACAGCTTATAAACATAGGAGTTGTGTCTATATCTATGGATGTTTTTGTCCCCCTTTACTCAGCCCTCATTAGGCCAATCATTGAATATAAGGCCTCCTTTGGCATGCATCTGTCCAGAAACACCTGGAATGCCCGCAGAGATACCTTACTAAAAGGATACAAGGCCTAAACAAGATGTTCTGCATGGACCGACTTGGTATCCTACAGGCTGCTAAATGGTGACCTGTATCTGGTATACAAGGCATCCTCCTGCACATTACTGATATATTTACTGCACATCAGCAAACCAAATCAGAAATACTCAATCTAGGGATCTAAACCTCTTCTACAACACTACCCAGAAGTGTATACTACCACACTATGCCAGCATGTGTTAGCTAGCTATAGAACTCCCTCTATGACAAAATAAAGCCACACTGCCTATCTAGAAGGACAGAATGGTTTGAAAGGACAAGTGTATCTCACAGATGATATTACTGATGTGGAACAGACTTTCCATTCACATAAAACAAAGTTCATACTTGTCCATTTTCAATTGCAACTTAGATCTATGGATGGGAAACAGAAAATTTACCCCAGGACTGACCCCTGTACTACTAATGGACAGAGGCAGCTCCTAAATGTTTTATCTCATGCACTGGTCTCCTCAGATTATCTATTGTATAATCCCAGTTATTCTCATTAGGGGTAATATATAATTACCTATAGTTTCTTTATTCAAGGAATCTTCTATCTTTGGAATAAGCTTCAGTTGCATGGCAAACAATGTAACACTTCAACCTCCTTCATGTTCTGCAAAGGCAATGCGACAAGCCCCTACAACATAAAGAAGGCCTTTTCCAACATAAAAAAAGGCTTAGTATGGAACTTATCAAAACAAAATTTGACTGTACATGAACAAAATGTATTAAAGAAGGGTTTGTCCTTAATTTTTATTTATTTATTTTATTTTACATTTGTTGACCGGGCTAGTATGGCAGTAGCGTTGTTACCTCACAGCAAGAGGTTCTCCCGTTCGATTCTTGGCTTGGCTTGGGAGTGCCTTCTGCGTGGAGTCTGCATGTCCTCCCCACGGTTGGGTAGTGTTTGAAAGACATGCATGTGTAAATGGGCGTGCCTTCGTTGAAGGTTGGGCGTCAAGCTGGCACCTCGGCGTTTCGTTAAAAAAATCTACTGCCAATCATTAGCGGACCGGAGTTCCGCTGTGGCGACCCCTTACCAGGAGAAAGCCAAAAGACAAACAAACACACAAACAACAAGTTGACTGGGCTGGTCTAACTGGATATATGTCCATTTTCAGCAGAGGCCTGGGGAGAAAAGCTCCAAGTGAAAACATTAAACATTAATAAACAGAGTTACAAATATAGCTCAGAGAAAAATAATAATAGCATGAGCATAATTTTACAGTGGCGACAATAAGCAATTAAGTACAAAATAGAAGGTGTTCAAACTGAGCATGATAGCAGAAAAGTAAGTTTTAGTAAAGATTTGTATGCATGATAAATGAGAGCACTAGGAGCAAATTGCAAGCTAGTCAGGGTTAGTACAGGGGCAGAGCCAGTGAGTTATGAGGTGAGTTTTGAGTTGGGATTTGAAACTGGGAAGAGAGGAGATAGCAGTGAGTTTGGAAGGAAGGGAGATCCAGGCTTTTCCTATTGTGTTAGAGAACAAGGAGTCACCTGCCAAGTTGTTGGATTTACAGGTTGATATTAGAAGTTTGTTAGAAGAACATAGGCTTTTGAGGTTACAATAAGGACTAATAAGGGTAGTAAGTATATTATAATCTAAAAAAAAAAAAAAAAAATTGTATTTTTGTTTATCTCTCTGTTATTTGATATTAACTTCAACCTACTAAATGACTTATTACTGTTTTGTTCTTACCAACATAGCCAATGGACTGTAACTTACTTGACTAATACTATACATTGTATTCTTTGTCACTGCTAGTGCTTGGAGCTTTTCTCCCCGGGCCTCTACTGAAAATGGACATATATCCAGTTAGACTAGCCCAGTCAACAAATGTAAAATAAATAAATAAATAAATATAGGAGTGTTGGTAGGTTTGCAGAGGATTTTATGGGCTAAGGAGAGCTGGTGAAATAAGATCAGATTTTGCAGCCAACAGGTATGTCAGATTTCACTGATGTGTTTGATATAAAGATGTTTGCACATAATTTAATGCTAAAGCTTATGTTCAAAGACACTGGGGCAAATTCACGAAACCTCCATGTAAGAGTTAATATGTCTTACACGGAGGCTGAAGTCTAACGGTATGACGTCAGCATGCCATGCATATTCATGAAGGCATGCTGAATCATACCCTAGGCTAACACGGTCCATGTAGGAAAGTAGGGGGCGTGTCCGAATGCCGAGTTCTGCAAAGGGACACGCCCCCAAAAGAGTCAGAGTCCTGAAAGTAAACACCCATGAGCGAGTCCGCGGAAATGTCAAGGAACACAACACCACACATGCCCTCACAGACTATAAACTCAACTGTAATGTAAAACGTAAAAATAGCAGTTTAATTTTTTTTTTTTATAATTTCCAAAATGTTTGCCCATAGTTGCGCTTGTTTGCACGGGTATGCCCTCTGCTCAGCCACAGTTAGCAGACATTGAAAAGCATATGAGATCTAAATATGCAAATTAAGCCAAGTAGCAATAGCGTAGCGGTAGAGACTTTGGCCAAAGAGGAGGTAGTCACGGTTCGAGCCCCCACAACATCATTTTCCATTTTTATTTAAATAAGCATGAAACAATCCTCTGACATATATATATATATATATATATATATATATATATATATATATATATATATAAAACTATAATTTAAGTAAAATGTAATGAAATGGGCCATGTATTTTTGAAGAAATCCGACATAATAAAATATAAAAAAAAGATCATAATTGCCCATAGTTTATCAAGGCTTTAGCAAGCTGAATATGGGTGCCCGTAGGTGAGCAGCACTTTAACAAGCTGAATATGAGTGCCCATAGGTGAGCAGCGCTTTAACAAGCTTAATATGAGTGCCCGCAGGTGAACAGCGGTTTAACAGGTTTAATATGACTGCCCGGAGTTGAGCAGCACTTTAACACGCTTAAAATGAGTGCCTGTACTTCAGCAGCGCTTCACCCAGCATAATATGAGTGCTCATAGCTTAATAATGCATTACCCAGTGTAAGCCGTTTGCACGAAGCTGCGCAGCGTGCCAACCAGCTTACTGTTGGGCAACATTGGGCAAGCTGTATCAAAGCCGCCTTTACACAGACACACCTCCTAGCCTGCCTAGACAGTAGTAAAATAAAAAAAGCAATGCCCAGGGTTGAACCTGGGATACTGTGCACCATAGTCAAAGTACTGAACCACTAAGCCATGACAGTTGTACTGAGAAATGCAGTATTAGCATATCTATAGGAATGAATGGAAATAGAAACATGACAAAGCAGGTTTTTTTAAGCTGATAAATATCCAAAATGGCCAATCATAGATAAGTGCGGGAAAACCGGCATATATAAGCCCCATAGGCGGGAATACACAGCATAACTGATTGTGGCACCCATTTGCAGTCAGGATGGCAGGTGCAGGAGAGGGAAGTTGCTTTAGAGCACAAAGGTGGGGTGTTGAGGAGTCAAAATATATGGTTTGGCTCCTAGTCCATGATCATGAAGCACAACTCATGCAGGGCCAGGTTCACTGGGGTGCGTACATGGCAGAGGCATGGAACCGGTTGGCACATGATCTCACCAGTGCCACAGGCATTCCGAGGACTGGTGAACAGGTCCGTCACCACCATGCGGACCTGAAGCGATGGAAGGAGGACCAACTGAACCATTGGATTCAGGAGGCCCGCCAAATGCCCAATGCCCCACTACTGAGTAAGTATACATGTAATTAAGTATGTAAGAAATGATATCCTAGCTTATAGTATGGAGACGTATGTTCCAATATTACTTCCTTTATATTACAGCTGCAGGTGTTCGTTCCATGAATCAGTGAGCCTATGCTGATAGGCTGCTGAGGTTGCGCCACCAGGCAGGTTAGTAATTATTTAGCTGGTATTGTCATAGAATATAAGTGAGACAGATTGTAAAAGAGTTCAGTGTTGTAACCCACTAATAAAGGTCAAATAAGCCTAGAAGAAAGATTCTGCTAGTATTGTAAGATTAGATAAGTGATGCAGCCTGGAAAAGAGTGTAATGCAATCCAGTAATAAAGATTAAACAAGTCTCAAATAGAGTTTCCACCTGTATTGTAATATCAGATAACTGCTGCAGCCAGAAAATGAGTGGTAATCAATCAACAAAGGATAGACAAGTGTCAAATACATCCTTGTAAATTCTGCCATATGAAATAAGTGAGTCAGCTGGAAAGGGTTGTTGTAAACCAGTAATAAATGTTAATAAAGCCTAGAATTAAGTACCATTCTGAAATGTAAATATAAAATAATTGAGAGAGTGTGAGAAAGACAGTTTGAAGCTACCAAGAAAGCTGTAATAAGTCTGGAATAAAGGTATACTGCAGTCACTACATAATGAAATGAATGAGACAGCCACAATCAAAGAGTGTAATGTGTTAAATAAAATACAGAACATGGACTGTGTCCATCCCACAAATTGGATATGTTGCTGTACCCTTGCATTATGGAAATAGTATGGTTGTATGAAATGCTGAACATCCACAGTTGTCTAGACCCATATAAATCAAATGTAGCAGGATGCTGTACCTGAACACAGCCAGATATGAACATATATGAATAAAAATGGAATGTATATTAATGTAGCAGTAACATCCCCATCACCAACATTCCTAAGGTTACATACAGGAAACTGTACTAATACATGTAGGGGATATATATCTGCATCTACTAGGAATGTACAGTATATGTATAGGTAGTTTTAGTTGTTAATGTAAAATTTCTCCACCTTACCCTATTTTCACAAATGATGCCATTCCACACCAAACCGGGTATGTGTATTCACAATTAATTCCCATGGACATTTGTCCTGTTGGTTCATACATATCTGCATGTACGTTGATGCATGTGTACCATTCACATATCCAAACCTGATGGCCTGTTGCCACAAATCAACCCTGCATGCTGTTGGAATGTGCACTGTTGTTCTAAATATGCATGTGTTATGCTTGCTGCTCAATGTTCGGAATTCATGGGTGTTTGGTTAATGGGAATACTGATGCATGCTGTTACAACTAATTTTCAATGGTGTTGTTTGTTACTAACCCAAAATGCCATAAAATACTGCTAAACATAGGACAACAGGGAAGGCGGGTTCCAGCGGACCCACCTCTCCCACCTCAGCTGGCGAGTGCACCTGGCACCAGTGCCCAGGCCGGGACCTCCTCCTCCGGTGGCCCTGTGCCACCTTTATGTGGAAGCGCTGCAGGGGATGGGGCTCATCCCCCCTCTGCAAGCGTGGCTGGAGGAGAGCCTCCACTCACCCTCCATAGGGTCCGGTCTGTGGTGCATAGTGAGATCAGGCGTTCTGTGACTGATCCCCTACGCCAGCTTGAGGCGAGGGTGGCGCAACTCACGGGTGTGCCTGCCCATCCTATCCAGCCCCCAGCACAGCCCAGGCCTGGGCTGTGAAGGCGCAGTGGTAACTGCTTATGGGTGGGGATTTCAGTTCCACTGTTGCCATCTGTGGGCTCATGGGCTTGCAATATCCAAACATCCATCCTCGTCATTTGTGTTTACCCCCCACATGTGTCATACTCCATCCCTGTATGCATCTTGTTTGTCTTGTCTGTTAACCTCCCCAACCTACCTCCCCAAATATACCTACTTCCTGTACCTCACATTCCACTCTCACCTGAAAAAAAAATAAAAAAGGGCACTCTGTTCCCACAAAAAAATTACGCCCCATACATAGCTGCCCAATTCGCACACATGTCCACTGGACATGTAAACTGATAATTCTAATTGGCAGTACAACATATTTTGTTGTCCTCACCCTCTCTCAGGGGTGGAAGGTTTCAAATTTCACACCAAATTTCACACATATGCACAGCTGTTGCTGATAAAGAAATGGGCAGCTATGGGCCTTCCCTACATCCTTCCTGCACATCCCGAGCTTGTTTTCCTACTGTCCTACCCTCTTTGTGCCCCCTTTTTCACCACTTTCCTATCTCCCCATTTTCTTTTCTTTAAAAGAAATTAGCGCGGGTGTTAGCGGGAGTAAGCACTTTTAAGCAGTAGTCAGCGAGTGTGTGCTTGTGTGTGCTTAGCTAAGCATAGATAAGCGTAGCTAAGCATCGCGCAAACTCACGCAAACCCACTTACAACTGCTTAAAAGTGCCTTAGCACTCTGTATGACAAGGCCTGTAGTCTGCTCATCAGCAAAATAAAATACCCCTGTCAGTCTCGAACCCCAGACCTTGGAAACACTAGTCTGCATGAATTACCACTGAGCCATGGCAGATATACAAGAGCTTGGTGCTGAAAGAAATATATCATGAAATACAAGGAGTGAATGTAAAGAGAATATAGGAAGGCCATTACACAAAGCTTGTTCCCTGAATCCTTACTGGCAATTCTTGTGGAATTGCATTACATTAGTGTGATAAGAGAAACAGCCATGCTAGGAGGTAATAATGTTACAGTAGCACCTTACAAACCCCACACAGTATCAGAGCAGGATAAACACTGCCATATTTGAATAGGTATGAGGCCAGACTTCCCAACTGTGACTGATTTACAGGGATGTCCCTGATTTGCAAAAAATGTTACCTGTGCCCCACTGACTCCCTGTGAAATGTACTAACAGTAGGCAGAAAGGTGGGGTATCCCACGTAATGGTGACTGTCAATAAGTTAAAGTAGACACTACTTGCATGTCAGAAATGGTGTAGTAATACATATGCTCAAAATACCCCACAGTCACAACTGCAGAATATCTGAAATATATCACGGGTGTATCCCACTGATATGTACCTTTCCCTGAGGCTGGTCAAATATATACCTGAGAGTATCTGAGGCCTGCAAGTGTCAGAAATACACAGGCATATCAGCCTGTCTGCTGTTACACACTCTGTGAATAGCTGTAGAATTACTCCCACAAGCACACCCTCATGTAGGAGTACAACACAGAAATATCAAAGGATGTAGCCATCTAACAAACTAATGACAGTATAGCAGTTTACAAGCACTGCATGTGCCTGATATTCATAATTGTTAGTACAAAATACAAGGCCCTAGTACTGCTCAGCAGCAAAATAAAATACCCTTGTAAGTGTCAAACCCCAGACCTTGGGCTCACCAGACTGCATGCAGTGCCACCAAGCCACAGCAAACATATAAGAACTTACTGCTGAAAGAAATATATCATGCATTACAAGGAGTGAATGTAAATGGAAAATAGGAAAGCCATAGCAACACATTCCAGTAAAGACAAATATCAGGCCTTCAAGGAGTGAATGTAAAGGGAAAATAGTGAAGCCATAGCAACACATTGCAAGAACTACTGTTGTATACCAGTTAATCCACAACTCCCACAGGAAAGTACATACTCCCATGTAAACAGTGTTAGCATTAGCAGGTGTGAGTTAACATACACACTGAGAAGAGTGAACTGGAAAAGGCAACAGTCAGGTTTCAGTACAACATGCATTTCAGTGGCTACAACACAGCCTTAGATATGAGAGACATACCAACCTTCTGACTGACACAACAGTGTCCACAGCAAACCAGCATGGTCCCCACCTTGCAAAACTGAAAGGCCTACACCTACCTAACCTAACATTTTATAGCAGTGTCCTGAAATCACAGTGAGAACTGCAATTACCACACAGCAGGCTGCATGCAATTAGTAAATGCTGGCCACCAATTGGTGCAGAGGCCATCACATGCACATGTGCAGATACCTACAAAAGCAGCCTGTACTGCCAGTCCACACATGCAATAATATCATTGCAGCAACTGGAGGGAGAGAGAGAGAGAGAGAGAGAGAGAGAGAGAGAGAGAGAGAGACAGACAGACAGACCAAAATAAAAAAAAAAAAAAAAGAAAAACCAAGCCAGCCAGCCATCCAGGCATCCAGGCAGCCAGCCATCCAGCCACCCAGGCAGCCATCCAGCCATCCAGGCAGCCATCCAGCCAG
>NC_056739.1:1614576374-1614783874 GCF_019279795.1 Protopterus annectens | reverse complement strand
CACTGTTTGGTGTGTTACCTGTAGTCTGCACAGATTACATACCTCATGCATAGGTATCTGTAAGTAGGGGCACACAGTACTATAAGGTACACAGTTAATGCTCATCTGTGTCGTCATACATTTGTGTGTTGTATGTATGTGTAATGTGTGTGTAATGATGCCTGTACCATGGCCGCAATCACATGTGTGTTACAGGGTATGTGTGTGTACCTGGCAGCATGTATACTCTGTGACAGCAGTATGCTGGCTTTAGTAACAACTGTGCATGTATGTCAGGTAGGGGTATGGCATCAAAGACTAGGGTGGATTACCTTTGAAACTGTACATGTGTATTGCATTCATTGCATGGGACAACAATATTCTTCATCCATTAGCTTGATACATACCCCAGTGTGAGGTTGTGCATTGTATCCCAAACAGTGTGCCGAGTGCTGGTGTATACTAGTTTGTTGTATGGAGTGTGGCAGGCACTGTCAGACAGTTGTGGGCTGAGCACTGATATGTGGTATCGAACATGTGTATCCCCTGATAGACAGACAGATGCTATATATGGCAGTGAAGTGATATCAGTACATTTGAATATTGTGTGCCACATGACTTGCTCACATATTTTTCTTTTCCTTCCTTCCAGGGTGATGGTGCATCAGAGAAACCCACCTTATACAGCAGCAGAGGATCAGGAGATCCACCAGAGCCTGGTGCAGAATTACTGTGTGCTGTTTTCCAGGACCAGCCAGAACCAGCATGAGAGGGCTGCACTGTGGCAAGAACTTGTCCATCGGGTAAATGACATAGGCATGCATAACCGGACATATGAGCAGGTATGCCATCACTGCAGTGATTTAATTAGACATGTCCGGCAGCGTGCATCTGATATCCACAGACAACAGCTTGCCACAGGTGGTGGGGTACCTATCCACCCCCCCTCACCAGTGTGGAGGAGCACCTCCTAAGTGTTGTGGCTCCAGGCCAACAACAAGAACATCCACAAACATGTGTCATCATGGAGGCTGGAGCCACCCAGCATGTTGAAATGGAGTGTGCAGGTAACATGCCATATCTGTAGTTGACTGTTCTCTGTACTGGTAGTCTATGCATGTGTGAGATGTGTACTGTTTGTGTAGCTGTTAACCTGCCCATTCTTCTGCAAGATTGATATTCTGAGCATAATCTGTACACCTGTGAAAGCCACCTGTTGTACTACTGTACTTTATCATACTCACAGTATCAAAGGCACAGTTGTGGCCACTGGCAATCACTCTCATATGTTTGCAGGTCCATCTGGAGTGACAGCAAGGCAGCCAATCCATGCTGGTGAGTGTGTAATAACAATACTATTGCTAATGACATGTGCATGTCATATGGAGGTGTAGTGTGTGCACATGTAACACACCTACACATAATGCATGCTGTGCATGTTTGCTGTGAGACTATGCATATCCCATTATTCTCAGTAGCTGCCTCACTCACATGCAATACACAGAGCATGACACACATGTGTGGCAACACAGTACTGGACATTGTATAGGCATACCAGATACACATGTACACAACACACACATGTTTGGCATACACACTACACCTTAGCCTGCTACACATGTCCAATTATGACATCTGCTGTATGGCCAGCCTTCAGCATCCCACTTATCTACGCAGCACACATAATATACCCGAGGGAGAGGCCTATCATGTCTTTGTGCAACAGTCTGGAACAAATAATACATTCATGTTAGGCAATGCTCACTATTGGCCACCTTACACACCCATGTAACAAGTGGCTGTGTAATTGTGGATGTAGTCATGTTACTGCACTTCAGGTACAGCATGCTAGCTGCCTGTCTGGCACACATTATTATTGTTGACTGACCACAAGAAGCATGTTGATCATGGCTCACGTTACTACACCACATCCAGTTCCACTGACCACAAAAGTACACATAGCTGTTATTGTAGCACCGTCATGTGTTGTGTGTGTGTGTGTGTGTGTGTGTGTGTGTGTGTGTGTGTGTGTGTGTGTGTGTGTGTGTGTGCAAATCTATGCACCCACAGCTTGTAACACTTGCACAACATTGTTATGTCCTTGTACACATTGTGTCCCAGGGTGGAGACAATCACTGAACAACTACACACAAGCATCAAGTACACGTATACTGTTATTAACAAGGGCTGTCTACACTTGCACTGCATGTTCCTGTGCAACACATAACCTGCATGCTGACACGTGTGCAGTGATGTTTTTCCTTGTGAAATGGTCACCCACCCTAAAACAGTATTGTGTATGTGTTGGATTGCAGGTGTGTCTGTGTTTGTATCTGCTGTACTGAGGAGTGTGCCTGTGTGCTTGTGTGCCTGTGTGCATGTGTGGCTGTGTGTGTGTGTGCATGTGTGCATGTGCCTGTGTGCATGTGTGCATGTGTGCATGTGCACCTGTGTGCATGTGCGCCTGTGTGCATGTGTGCATGTGTGCATGTGTGCCTGTGTGCATGTGCATGTGTGCATGTGTGCATGTGTGCATGTGTGCATGTGTGCCTGTGTGCTAATATCATGTACACATTTGTAAACTGTGTTTCCTATCTTCCTCTCACAGGTTCTGATGTTGCTCTGGTGGAGTGCAGCAGGGAACCTGAAGCCACTGCTGGGGATAGTGCTAATGATGATACATGTGTAATGGCACAGGGAGGTGTGACAGGGTCTGTCGTTGGTCATCCATTTGACAGTACACAGCAGTCAACCCCATCAATGCGCACAGTCATCCTGCCGATACATCCATTGTCACCAATGTCCTTAGCTGAGGGACAGCATACAGTGGGCATTGACCAGGGTAGTGTGGTATTATTGGCACATGCATCCCCTCACAGCAGCCCTGGCCAGATTCCTGACATGGTACCATACAGGCAGATGTCCAGGGGTTCTCGTGGGAGCATCCGTGGTTGTACTGCCCCTGTCAGAAGTGCCCACAGAGGTCCATCAACCTCAGCTATGTTCCGGGCTGTAATGCAGGCACAGGCACGTATGGAATGGTACACCAGACAGGGTCTGAGGGAGCTTAGAGCACATCGCACCGCTATGAATGACACTATGCGTGACGTTGCGTCTGCCATCCGTAACATCAGCGAGGTCATTGATAGACGTTGGGGGACACATTAGATCTGTTCCACAACTACATGTCCAGGAGCCAGGACAGTGCAGGACAGTTGAGGCATCGACGTGGATGTCTGCCAGCAACATTATCAGCTGCCAGTCGTCACGGATGACAACAAACCCGCAGCCGCTCCCATAGTGCCAGTACCAGCCCCAGCAATGCTGGGTCTGTGCTGTCATTAGACCGTCCTAGAAGACCACGTGCACATGGCTCTGGACAGTCCCAGCAGGGACATGTGTCCAGTCAACAACCCACTGCTTCTGATGACAGTACCCAGTCTGGCTTAGTACCTGATACTGTCCGTAGCACCCCTGCCAGGCACAGGTACCATGTCCTTGGCCAGAGACAGTGACCTGTATGACCTGGCAGGTACAGTCTGTGGCTGTCCACAAACACCCGTATATGGCAGCCACATGGTGGAACTGTGTGCATGCATACACACACACATAATGCTAACACCTAGGGCTAACACATACACACACACATCGCAGCAATGTTGCCCCATCTTGTACTGTTGTCCCTCACTAACACACACACACATACATGTCGATTGGATGTGTCAATGGCAGACTCTGGCAAACCAAGTACACACCCTGTGCATATGATGAAACTGTGCCACCTCCTGCCATCTGTAACATTGATGCTGGAACAGGATAGCATGGTACTGATGCACAGGGTGACTACATAGCACTGTAGTAATATTATCATGTTGTTAACAGTACAGTGTAATGATATTGTTGTGGGTATATTCGAGCATGCATGATGCATTAACTATGTTTGTCATTGCAGTTTTGTATACACCAGTGTTAATTCCCAAAGTGTACTGTCTGCACATGTGCCACATGGCTGTTGTGTGTACCTGTGCCTGCATGTGTTGGGGTGTGGACAGTACATGTGTGATGTTTGCATCACCGATTTGCAGGTGTACATTTGTGAACATGGTCAGCATGGAACATGACATGGTTTGACAGTATGCTGTGGGTGATACGGTTTCCACATGTCAATGGTCTGCATTCTGGTAGTATACACAGCTTACATAGCCTGACATTCAGTGGTCATTACATGGTGTCTCCTCAACTGATACACAGACGTAGGAACCTGGTGTCAGTGATATCCCTGCAGTACTACACTATACCAGTAGCCATTGTTACTGAGCCCCACATCCATGGGAACAATACCCTTTGGCATATAGCAGTCTCATGTACATGCCAACACACTATGGATATGTCCATCCATGACTGCAAATACATACAGTGGCCTACAATGCATTCTACACATGACACACCTAACCACCACAAGGGTATCATATGGACAGATACCTGTTGTCCAAGCCATGGTATATTGCTGTAATGCTACTGTGGCATTGTCATCGGCATGTAGTTAACATAGTATTCCAACAGTACCATGTAGGTGGTAGCACCCATCATGTAGAACGGGTAATGGTGTGTACATGTGGACAGGTGTTATCTTGTCTATCCTGTGATATTCACATTTCCAAAGGTATTCTGCAGTCCCTCTGTGTATCACCTAAGCAAGAAGGTGTCTGTATGCATATCGGCAACAGTTGCCATACACCTACACTGGATGGCCATCACTCACAGACTTTGCTGTGTTTTAACATGTCTGACATATACTGCAGACATGAACCGTCACCCACATTAATCTATCAAAGCTTTCATGGGTGTGTGTCACATAGTTGGCCTAGGACACAGATCACTGCAGTAGCTTGCATTGTCACCAACATACATGTATGGCCTAAGGTCTGGTAAGCTGCGGCACATGGCGGCAAAGGTAACAACTGTATTCATATGGGGCAGGCTTCACACATAGGAACTATTAAAGGTCACAGGTACATATCTGTATGTGGCAAACACATACCTGATGTGTGCATGGCAATTACTGTTATAATAATATGTCATACAATAATGAAAGCAAAACACACAACACATTCACAAACTGTGTGACAAATGCACACATGGCATTTGTAGGATTCAAACCCCTACCTAACTAGATTATGGCACTTGAGAGAGATGCATTAGCACAGCACGCTATTCGCATTACTGGATGATTTTCCTTCTCCTGCTGTATTTATAGGGTGCTGACATCATCAGTCTTTCCAAAGAAGAATGTACATCTTTTAGTGTGTTATCCCAGTCTTCAAAATGGCCATTTCTTTCACAAAGAATTGCAGACATACACAGCATTTGCAGGATTCAAACCCCTACCTATGTTATGATACTTGAGACAGACGCATTAGCACAGCACGCAATTCGCATTACTGGATGATTTCTCTTCTCCTGCTGTATTTATAGGGTGCTGACATCATCAGTGTTTCCAAAGAAGAATGTACATCTTTTAGTGTGTTATCCCAGTCTTCAAAATGGCCAATCCTTTCACAAAGAATTGCAAACACACACAGCGTTTACAGGATTCAAACCCCTACCTAACTATGTTATGATACTTGAGACAGACACATTAGCGCAGCTCGCTATTCGCATTACTGGATGATTTCTCTTCTCCTGCTGTATTTATAGGGTGCTGACATCATCAGTGTTTCCAAAGAAGAATGTACATCTTTTAGTGTGTTATCCCAGTCTTCAAAATGGCCATTCCTTTCACAAAGAATTGCAGACATACACACACCACTGCCCCCCCACACACACAGCTTTTGCAGGATTCAAACCCCTACCTAACTATGTTATGATACTTGAGACAGACACATTAGCGCACCTCGCTATTCGCATTACTGGATGACTTACCTTCTCCTGCTGTATTTATAGGGTGCTGACATCATCAGTCTTTCCAAAGAAGAATGTACATCTTTAACTATCCCTCAGTATGGGGGATAACAATATCTGTGCATTCACAGAAACCTAGTTCAGGGTCACATATGCACACTGGCACTGCCAGGTTATGTTCTATACCATGCTTCATGACCACAGGACTTGTGACACAGAACACAAGTAGGGGGTGTATCCATATACATCACAGATACACACACCTCTGGGTTGGTCCCACTGCACTAAGCATGACAGGCCATACATATACACCTACCATTGTGCAAAACTGCCTTTTGGTTTGGTGTGTAGTTCAGACCACCCACCCATACCCAGTAACCACACTTGGCTTTCCTGGGAACAGTGTCGGATATGAAGGTCTTCACACACACCATTATAGTGGTTGACTTCAGGTACACAAATATTGACTGGGGATACTACTCAAGCCCTCAACATCACCCTACAGCCACTACAATTTGTGAATCCATGTGCTATGGCACAACCAGTCACCACACCCACTGGGGGAATACATATTGGACCTGATCATCACCAACATGGGGACTCTATGTTCCACACCAGAGGTAGAACTGTCATTGTTAAGATCAGACCATGATCAACTTTCCCTGGACATCCATATCCCGTCCCCACACCCAGCCAAGGAAATCACTGTAAAGAATTTCTCAAAAGCAGACTTTGCACTTGTGAAGACTGGGGTGGAATACTTCAGAGGCCCCATGCTGGAGGTTAATACAGACCAATCTGCAGAATTCTTTACAAACGCATTGTATGAGCAGCTGCAGGTATGCATTGATCATGCTATCCCACATAAAACCATGACTCCTCCAAAACAGGAGACCTGTCTGGTTGACCCCAGCCATATATAAGCTGTACAACAGAAGGAGGAAGCTACTACATAACAGAGCAATATCCCACAGACCCAGATAGATCATAACCTCTCCTTTGCTAATCACATTGACAGAGAGTCATTGCTAAGAACTTTGTATAGCCCTCCTTCTCACATGGGTGTTTGCATGTAGATCATGTGAGGTCATTGTGGCCCTCTACTACTCACTCATCAGGACCATGTTTGACTACAATGCCCCTTTTGGGGTGTACCTTACCCAACACCTGTGGCAACTACAGTGAACACAACAGTACCTCCTCAAGAGAATCATGGGCTACACACAGATGTCCTATGCAGCTCAGCTAAAGGATCTCCAGCTCTACTCAGTTGCTTAACGCCTACTCAGAGGTAATCTATGCCTGACGTACACAGCCATTTCAAACCCAGAAGTAATGGACATGCTCCACCTCATAACATCCAAGACCCTTACAGCTACACACTCCAGGGACGTAAACCCCAGCACAAACATAAATAGGACATGCTGCAGGGACAGATTCATTACTCACAGGCTCCCCTCACTCTGGAATTGAATCCCAATTAAAGTTAGACATAGCCCCTCACCAACCCTCTTCCAGCAAAATACAGCCGCATGGATGGGAAATTGCAAATTCACCCCTGGGATCTCCACTGTGTCCCTGCTTGACAGAGGCACAGCAAAGTAGCCTTAAAGGGTGCCTTCTGTGACCTACTTTACAGAGGCACAGTAGGCTACTCTACTGGGAGGCAGATGCCAAATACACTCTGCCTAGGCTTATGAATTCCCTAGGGCAGACAGCCTAGTATTCACCTCTGCACCTATGTTTATGTTTGGGATGCACAATATTTGTTGCTGCTACTGTTTGCAGGTCTTTATTGCCATAGCTTTCACAGTTTCTGTGAACAACTTGTGTATCTGTGTAACATGTTTGATCATGACAGGGTTCCAGTATATTAATATATGTGTCTGTTGTCATTTAACTGTGTGCACAGGGTGGATTGCTGGATCGTGGGAGGTTCCTGGCTTAACACATACAACTGCCAGATATGTGTGACTGACTGCTATACTCAGACATGGCCTAAGTGTGTGAGCATGCCCAGTTCAGGCTTTCCATGGTTTGTTGCCTGACATGTGTCTCATTTATCCAAGTGTGTGAGCATGCCCAGTGTGACCTTTCCATATGTTGTGATCTGAAGTCCACTACATTTGTGGTTGTGTGTGAACATGACCAATATTGACATTAATACTGTGTGTGTTGGAAGTCATGTTGTGTTCTTACTGCCAGACTCCTTTGTGTCATAACTCAACAGGGATTATGCTGTGCTTGCAGGGTTTCCATGGGATAGTTTGCAAAGACTTGGCAACATTCTCTCATACTGGCTGAACACTGCAATGCGGTCATGGTGTAGTGGTTCAGTACTTTCTCTATGGTGCACAGTATCATGGGCTTGAGTCCCATCACTGCTGTAAATGCTCATACTGACTAGACTGGTTAAGGGCCAGTTGGGCAACTATGAGCATGTTGCATTTTGTTCAGCTATGGCCTACTTAAACCAGGCTTGTCCGACATTGCTGTGTATTCACCAACTTGGGTGGACATTGGCAAACATTACTCCACAGTGACCACAGTTGTACTACTTGGTGTGTGTGATTCTGTTCATAGGTTCATACTAGGCTATCTGCCCTAGGGCATTTATAATCCTAGCCAGAGTGTGTTTGGCTTTCAACACACATTGTAAGTGGAGTTTGCCATTACATTTTTCATGGTTAGTATACTGTGCCTCTGGCTAACAGTGACATAGAAGTGATACCCAGGGTAAACCTACAATCTCCCATCCACTCATCAGGATTCCTCTTGAAGAGAGTCAATGAGGGACTCTGGCTAACCTGGAGTGGGAGTTTACTCAAGAGTGGGGGAGCCTCTGGGTTATGGATCTGTCACTCCAGCATGTCCTATTTATTTCAGTCCTGAGGTTCAGGTCTCTTGAGCGAGTAGCTTGATGGGATTCTGATTTTCCAAGGTGCAGCATGTCCATTGATTCCAGGTTGGACATGGCTTTATACATCTGGCACAGATCGCCTCTGGGCAGGCAGTATGCCACTGAGTGGAGCTGCAGTTTCTTTAACCAGGCAGTGAATGGCATGTGTTTGAGCCCTTTGATCCTCCTGGTGAGGTACTTTTGTGGTCTTTCCAGCTGCTGCAGGTGTCTGAAAAGGTACATCCCACAAGGGGCATTGTACTCAATTATGGGCCTGATGAGGGATGAGTTAAGAGGCACAATGACCTCCACTGATGTAGATGTGATTACCTTCATGATTAGGTGGGCTATATGAAATGTTTCTCTGAACACTTTGGCCACATGGTTGTCGAATGTGAGATTGCTATCGACTTGGGTCCCCAGGTCCCTTATCACTTCTTCCATACTTAATGGGTTACCACATATGTAGTAATTTGTGAGCACTTAGTTTTGACAAAGAGGAGGACTATACACTGTTTTGTGTTTAGCTTGAGGACATGGCTCTGGCACCAGTTGTCTGTTTCTATGAGGCCCTTTTGTAGGATGCTTGTGTCAGCTGGAGGGTCGATTATGGTGCCCAGTTTGCAGTCATCTACAAACTTGTTCACCAACAGTCCTTCTGTGTTGGCCTGTACCTCTGAGAAATATATACCAAACAAGGGAGGTCCCAGGACTGAGCCTTGTGGGATGCCACTTGTAGCTGGTTTGTGGTCTGACATGGCTCCAGCATTTCAGACCATGTGGGTTCTGTCCTTGAGCCAGTTTGCAACCCATCTAGTGACATAGGGGTTTCTATTGAAGCTGGTGATCTTATCTATGATGACCAAGTGGGGTACTGTATGGAAGGCTTTTGCAAGGTCCAGGTAGGCTGTGTGGACCACCATCCCCTCATCAATGGCCTTGGTGACTGTTTCAAATGACTCAACCAGGTTTAAGAGGCAGGATCTGCCCTTAACAAAGCCAAAATGGGTAGGATCCAGTGTCTGTGTGTCCCCAATATGTTTATTTCTGAGGTCCATGATGATCCTTTCCATAGCTTTGCAGACCAACCTAGTCAGGCTTCTGGGGTGATTGTTTGCAGTATCCATTGAGGCACCACCTTTGTGGAGAGGGTCCACTGTTGCTGTACACTGCTCTTTGGGTACATATCATGTGTTAAGGCTGACATTGAACAGTGGTTTTATGTGTGTGTTCAATTCTTCTTGGGGTTCATGTTGGACACAGCCCAGGACACCGTCTGGTCCCATTGATGCTGTGTGTTTTGCTTTGGAGAGGCTGGCTGTTACCTGAGCATCTGTGATGTCAGGGGGCCAGCACTCTGCTGGGATAGATATTTGCCCTTTTGGTGGGGGGGAGTTTGCACTGAACCTGTCAGCTTGGATGTTGGCAATGTCTGTGGGTTTGTTGTATTGTTTGTCATTTTGGACTAATTCTGAACATATCTGGGGATTCCCACACAGGTTCCTACAATAAGTAAAGAATGCCTTGTGATTATCCTTGGTGTCCTGTACAATTTTTATCTCACAGATGGCCTTAGACAATTTTATGTGTGGACGTTGCTTTTCAATAATACTGGTCAGAGATGGCTTCCCTTTTTGTGATTTGGATCTATCATATAGTAGCTTCCTCCTTGTATTGTATGGTTTGTTTATGGCTGGGGTCCACCAAACAGGATGCCTGCCTTTGGAGGATTGGGTCTTGGTTTTATTTGGGATTGCATGATCCATGCATTCCTGATGGTGTTCATAGAATGTGTTTATAAAGGGTTATGAGGTCTGGGCCATATTTTCCACAGACACAGGGGCTGTGAAGGATTCCACCTCAGTTTTGAGGTGTGTGACATAATCTTTAGTGAACATTTTTCACTGTGGTTTTCTGGCCATGGGCTGGGGTGGGGATGTGAATATCCAGTGAGATTACTATCTGGTGTGATTGTACCAGTGAGGGATACACTTCTGGTCTTGGGCATAGAGTCCCCATGTTGGTGATGATCAGGTCCAGTATGTTTTCCCCTCTTGTGGGAGTGGTAGCAAGTTGTTCCATAGCATTTTGGTTTATAAATTCTGGGAACCTTTGGCCTAGGGTGTTGGAGCTAGGGTAATGCTCCCAGTGTATGTTTGGGTAGTTGAAGCCACCCAATATAATGGTGTTTGGGGAGATCTTCATATTTTCATGTGTTCTCCAGTCGGCCAAGTGTGGTTCCTGGGTTTAGGAGGGTGGTCTGTAGCAGGCTATGAACTGGAAGGCGGTTTTACCCACTGTTGGTTACACATGGGTAGTCTCTGATGCTTCATGCTGTGCCACCAACCTGGGGGTGTGGGTATCTTTGACAAATATTGATACTCACCCTCCTTTTGTAGTTTGTTCCATGTTTTGCAGCTGTAAAGCATGGTATGAGGTGTACCTGTGAATGCTAGGGTGCTCTTGGGAGCCTTGAACCAGGTTTCTGTTACTGCACAGATATCAACATTCTCCATGCTGAGGAGTGTTTGGAGTGCATGCATCTTGCAGTTTAGACTTCTGGCATTGAGTAGCATTACTTATACTTTCTTATCCCTTGTGATACCTATGGAGGTGGGTTTGTCTTTTGAGCCTTACCTAGAAAAGGCACTAAGGGGTGACAAGAGCCTTTGGCAATATCCAATAGGCCACAGGTGATAGGTGAAATCCATCCCTAGCAAAGCATCATGTCTTGTTGAGCATCTCATCCCAGGCTGACAGGCATTGAATCCCCTTTCACTGACACCAATACTTAAGCCAATTGTTGTAATTGATCATCTTGTCTTCATATTGTGGCCTCATGTTTGGTGAGGGTAGGATGCTACTGAAGGTCATCAAGTTTGCATATACGACATGGTGGTAAATGCTGTTTAGCACTACCTTACATTGCTTAACACATGGCAATCATGCCTCAGGTGGTGCTGCAGGGCTGCCTATGTTGGATGCACATACTGCACTCCCTATACATGTTTGGAAACAGGTAGTGTCAAGTTAGGCATCCCTTTTACTATATGTGCGAGTCAGAGAGAGGTATAATTTCCAGGGTTCCTACTGAGCCAGTGTATGTGCTATGCATTGCCTCTTTGCCAAGGCCAAGGCATACTGGGCACGCCTCTTTCTGCCTACTGGGGCAGGCTCAGGTTGTTCCTCCTCCGAGTCACGCTCTGCCTGTGATGGCCTTGGCACTGGTGGGGGGCTGTTTGGCCCAGGCCTATGCTGGTCCTGTTGCAGCTGTTTTTGCAGGATCATATTATGTAGCATAGCACATACCATGACAATTTGGGTACATGTAGTTGGTGAGTATTGCAAGGCTCCACCAGATGTGTCCAGGCACCAGAACCGTGACTTGAGCAACCCAAACACACGCTCGATTACATTTCGTGTTTGTGCGTGTGCCTCATTATGGCATTCTTGTTCAGGTGTGTGCGTTTCTGATGGGTGTCATCAGCCACGGCTCCAGTGCATAGCCAGCATCCCCCACTAAGTGACCATGTGGGATGTCCCCATTGGCAAATGTCTGGTACAGCTGCATCAGATGCCAGATATGGGAATCATGGTAGCTTCCAGGGCAGCCAGCACACACATTCATTATTATGCCCTGGGCATCACACATGACCTGGCAGTTGATGGAGGGGAAGCCCTTGTGGTTAATGTAGGCCCTACCCCGCTCACTGGCTGGTGCTTTGATGCATATATGTGTGCAGTCTATTGCACCCACTACCTCAGGGTATTCTGCTATTTGCTGGAAGAGACGCATATTGCTGGCCAATACCTCATGGGAATTGGGGAAATATACATGATCACCGACATGTGCTGACATGGCATCCAGGAACTGGTGCAGTACCCTGGATGCTGATGCCTGTGATATCCCCATCATATCACCAGTTGGTCTCTGAAAGGTACCTGTTGCTAGTATTCTTAGGCCAACACATACCTTGGTTTCCACTGGGATGGGTTCCCCTCTGTTGGTTCTGTGTGTGAGGCGTGGCCTGCACAGCTCAACAATTTGCTGCAGGAGGTCTCTGTCCACTCTATAGTGCTCCACTATCTCCAGCTCATGTAACCCCTGGTAGGTGACCCTGGGCCTGTACACTCTTCTCCGTCTCCTCACTGTGGGTTGTCTGGCAGCATTTGCATTGTCACCACCCTCAGCATGTTGCATATGTCGTCTTATAACAGCAATGGCAGCCCCTAGCATTTTTTGTCTGAGTGAAGCTTTTTCAGTTTTCACTTCTAGTAGCATACTCCAGTGTTTCAGTGTCTCTTGTGAGAAACAAACTGCACTGTTGTTTGCAGAGTTTTAAGTGCTGGGCTGGGCTAGGCTAGTGTTCTGCCTGTGTTATTGCCTGATTTGGGTTGTTTTCACCTGCTAGCTCTACTAGTATCACCTGGTAGCTTCCTGCTATTTGTTGTGCTTCCTTTTTCCTTTCTGTTTCCTCAGGGGGGATCGACGCACATACAAGCGCAAACACACTCACAGCAGCTCACACACATGCATACATGCTTAGACGGACTAAAACTTGCTTATTCGGGCTAAAACGCGTGCACACCAGCGCAAACAAGTTTACAGGTCTTCCAACAGCCTTATACATGCTTACTCCGGCTTAAACGCGTGCACTCACGCTTCCACACATGCACTCTTGTCTTACTCAAGTTTACAGGCGCGCACACATGCGCATACATGCTCAGCAAGAAACTTTGGTGTTATCCACAGTATACACCTTCCATTTCTTGGCTTTCCCTGGCCTACCTGTTGACACACCTCTTTCCATGATGTCTAACTGACACCTAACAGATGCCACTGTCCTCCAATGAGCTGCACTACTTTCATACATACCCCCTTGTGATGTCACCTATCTCCTACTCTGTTCCTCCCCATATCCTACTCCTACACTCCACTGACTGTGCTCATTTGCTATGTAAAAGTGCGATTCACTATCCTAACACTCATTTACATAGGATTGCCTACTAATGCTTGGTTACATGTCTTAGACTGGGCTTCTCCCCTTAGCAACCCCTACTCGGTGGCCATGTTGTCTTCAGCCTGCTATTCCCTTACATTGTAATTTGACAATTTTCATAAATTCCATGTTTGTGGCTTTTATTGCCTTATTTTATGATTTTTATAGCGCACCCTGTTTGCGCGGCACTGCGCTACGCTTAAACATCGGAAATCGGCGAAAAAAAAATTATTTTTATTTTAATTTTGCATCAGGGAAACTTTCCAATGGCCGTATATTTGGCCATTGGCATGCTTCCTCAACCATATGCAACCTTTATTTGGAGCTGACAAGGCTCCATTGTGCTATTTGCAGAACTGTACTCAGTTGTCAACTGAGTATTTTTCTGCAGCTAACATGTCTCCTACTCGGGCAGGTTTCTGCTTCCTGGATCGCAAATTTACCTCATCAGAGTTGATTTGTAGCTTATTGAATATAGTGCTTGAGCACAATGTCTTTCTATTTGGCGAGACAGTTTTAGACAACGTAATGGCATAGCTATGGGCACTTTGCTATGCCATTGCAGTTATGGTTACCTGGGAGTTAGAACATCTGTTAAATGGACCATATGGAGCACATGATTTATTTTTCAGGAGATTTGTAGATGATCTCTTTATTGCATGGCTTGGGGAATCAGTAGCATTTTAGAATTTGTGAAGTACCTTAATGAGAGCACAGATTTTTTAAGGTTTACATCTAAATACTCTGATTGAGAGATTCATTTGTTAGATGTAACTATTAAGAAGGATGATACAGCAGAAATCTGTACTACGTTATATAGAAAAAGTTGCATGCTAACCATCCACTGCAGAAAGATAGTATGCACCCACCATATATCTTTAAAAATGTGGTACACAACCAAATCTTTAGGGCATCAAGATTGAATGCAAGAGAAGTAGATTTCCTGCAACAAGTTGAGATGGTCACTGGAGAATTAAGAGAGAGGGGTTATAGTGATACTATGATCCAGACCAACATAGCTGATATTGTTAGGATGAGACACACTAGAGCTAAACCCTATTATTCGAATGGTTTTAGCTTAAGGCAGGAGGACTCTTGAAAAAGCGAAAATAGGTTAAAAGTATCATTATGCTACACCAGTGATGCCTCTAGATATCTGGACATAATCCATAGACACTGGATAGCTGCAGATATAGATAGTGAACATAAGTTCCTTTTTAACAATGAAAAGTCTCTAAAGAAGCATCTGTTATTCTAGAGACAGGCCTATAGAGCATAGCACTATATGAACTTTACCATGCGGCAGTTGTTCCTTTTGTGGGGTAATAGACACCAGTTCTGAATTTGATCATCCTGATCAGAAGAAAGTATTTAAGTTTAAGGTCAATGCCACATGTGAAACAAAGCACATAGTTTACCTTTCTCATTGTTTGATCTGTAGAAAGTTTTACGTTGGCAAAACAGATAGATGTTTTAAAGACAGAATTCATGAGCATCTGTACCATAAAAATAAGAATAAAGTGAGTGCATTAGCAAAACATGTTATTAATACAGATTCAACACATACATTTAGATTTATGGCAATAGCTAGGGTGGGGTTTATATCATAACATCGAAGTAGTAAAATGTTGAATGCTATAATATCGAACCCAAAACAGCGAACGCTGAAAATAGCGAAGCTGCAAAACATTGAATTCTTTTCAAGGGAAAGAATTTTGTGGGCTCTTTCTGCCGCTTCACTGTTTTCTCCACTGTGGTGCAAAGGTTACGGACCGGGTTAAGGTAAGTGTGCGAACAGACCGGGTTAAGGTGAGTGGTGTAATGGGATAGTTAGGGACCTTAGGGTTAGGGAGCGGGTAAGGTGAGTGTGCGATAGTTGGGGACCTTAGGGTTAGGGTTTGGGTTAAGGTAAGTGGATAGATAGTAGTGTATGTATGGTTTAGTGTAGGGTTAGAAGTAGGATTTTAAGTGTATGTGTGGATTACTTTTTTTGGTGTGCTTGTTTTGTGTGTGTGTTTCTCGGAACAGCAAATTTTTTCCCTGGGAAAAAATTCGCTGTTCTGAGCTTTCGATTATATCACATTTCGACATTCCAAGTTCGAGCTTATGGTGTTCAATATTTTGGGATTTCGATTATATAATATACACCCCTAGGGTATATTTGAATGCCAGGGCAGGTGATGTTCGTAATCAAACTGAGGAGTTAGAAGCTACCTGGATATTCAGATTAAGGGGAGATGCAGGACATGGATTAAATGACCACGTCCCCTTAAGACCAAAATTAAAGTCCAGACCTCTGTTTAGATAATTATTATCATCTATTCTTTTTATATTATACTGCCATTTGAAATGTATTTTATTTTGTTTTATTTTTATAGTTTTTTGTGTTTTTGAATGTTATATGGTATTTTAATGTAGTTTTTAGTCATGTGATCAATATGGGGGTTAGTCATGTGATATGTTAATGTGCATATAAAAAGAAGTGTACATGTCCGTTTGTTAAGCACCTGATGAAGCAGTTTGTGAAAGCACTTGTGCAGTTTATTCAGTGAATAAAATGTGAATTTTAATGCTGGAGTGTGGAGCCTTACCTGAGTCCGCTTGTTTGTTTTTATTAAATAAAATATTAGCTAAGCTGCAGCCTGGAATGGATTTTAAAACAAAAAAACAAACAAACATTTTCTGTGCCTGTGTCTGTCATGCTGACAGACTCTGAGACTTTACTCAACTGCCTGTATCTGATTCCAGAGAGCTGACTGAGCTGCTGGCACATGCGCAAGTCTAGTAAAACATAAACAAAGCACTCAGAGTCTCCGACTCAGCCCTCAACTGAAATGCCAAATTCCGACAGGCTGACAGGCTGATCCATGGAACAGAACAGGTAAAGACAATGAACTAAATCCAAAAATGAGCCCCGAATCCAGGAGCCAGCAGGGCAAGACCACCCGCAGTAATGCATTCAAATGCACAGTCCAATGCACAATCACTAGAAAGTTGCCAAGACTGGTTAGTCACCATAAACACTTTATTAAAACGTAACCACAAGCACTTTCATCTCTGTCAATTCAGAGACTTCATCAAGATAAGGAACAGAACAGGAGGCAATTAGCTCTACAGAAGCATTTGAAACCACCATCTAAAACATTCATTAAAAACCATTTTTGTCATATTGGATATATCCACTTTTTATATCTTGTTGTTTTGGTTTTGATAAAATGTTTTTTAATGAATGTTTTAGATGGTGGTTTAAAATGCTTCTGTAGGGCTAATTGAATTGATAGCCTTGCAAAAGGTGTTAATTAGGGATGGGTCTATATATTGTGTGCCTCCTGTTCGTGTGGTTACGTTTTAATAGTGTTTATGGTGACTAACCGGTCTTAGCAATTTTCTAGTGATTGTGCATTGGACTGTGCATTTGACTGCATTATTGCGGCTGGTCTTGTCCTGCTGGCTCCTGGATTTGGGGCTTATTTTTGGATTTAGGCTGACAGGCTGGTCACAAAGCTGACATCATCACGTACGCCTCTGGACGCAATGACATCAGCAAAAATAAAAAGGCCGAAAAACATTCAAAAAGAAGCCAGGAAAATTTGGAATTAAGGGGGTCACTTGTAAATTTTTGGCACCTCATTATTTGGACATCAAAACCAGTAAATGCCAAAGAATTCGGTACAGTTGAGAGGTCTGAGATGATGACATGGGATATTAGCAAATGTGTGAATAATACAGTACTGCAGTTTTGCAGTAGAGGGGAAAGTTAGAGAGCAGCAGATTGAAGCTTCTGAAAGTAAGGTACAGCCTTAGAGGTGTTGCTATATATGCATGAAGACTGAATAAGATATGGCAGGTAACTGATGTAGTAGATTATGTGCGGCTGGGTGGCACATGTTGGACTTAGTAAGCTGGAAGCACTGAATGTATATATGAGGAGCCTGAGATGTAAGTGAGATGGGGAGGAAAAGTAGGAAGGCTAGGAATGTTATTTATTTATTTATTTATTTATTTATTTATTTATTTATTTATTTATTTGTTTGTTTTTTATAGTCAATTCTGATACATGTACATAGCCAATGGGAGAACAGGTGTTGTTTCAGTGAAGTCTTAAAGCATTCAGGGTTGCTAGATAGAATAAAAATTAATAAATACTCAGATGTCATATGATACTTTTTGGGACAACTGAGGACCTGTATCATAAAAAGTTTTGCTGGTTTAACACATTACCTGTGTATTCCATTAGTCTCTGTTAGGGAAACAACACTACACTTTTCTTTTCTTTCACCTTTTTGTTAATTTAATTGTAAGTCACCCTGTTTGGCGATTACTTCCAAGCTTCAGATCTGAAAGCCTTTTTTTCATCTGTATCTAAGAACACTGGTTCTAAGACTCTTCTTTTTCTGTCTTTTTTTGTCCATCTCTTCAATACTTATAGACAACACACACACACACACACACACACAGACACACACACACACATAAACACACACACACACACACACACACACACACACACACACACACACACACATCTTCTATGCAAACACAAATGCATATAAACATATACAACACACACTCACACGCACACACACACAGACACACACACACACACACACACACACACACACACACACACACACACACACATCTTCTATTCAAACACAAATGCATATAAACATATACAACACACACTCACACGCACACACACACAAACACACACACACACACACACACACACACACACACACACACACACACACACACACACACACACACACACACACATCTTCTATGCAAACACAAATGCATATAAACATATACAACACACACACACACACACACACAAACACACACATTCTTGTAGGTTGCACTACTAACTCTGTGAGACAAGGTTCACAAGGAAAGCATGGACAATTTCATTCACACAAGTTAGCATCAGGTATACTTAAGTGTCACATCAACAATATCTTCTTTTTATCCTAAAAACTGCAGGGATAGAAGTATCTTAATGATTTTTTTTTTGTGAAAATATAGGCAGATTTACTAACTACAGTTAATTAAGTAATGTCAAACACAGCCATTGTATTTAAAACAGGTGTGCATATACTATTGAAGTTTGTCTGCCTGACAGTTAAACATCATGCAAGAGTACAATTTGTGACTTTTTGGCACTTTACTCACAAAGGGTACCTACTCTTGCTCTATTGTGATTTGCAAAGCCTGTTTTACTTCCATTTCTATTACTTTTCTGTTGCTTCTCTTTTGACAACAAGCCGTTCTTCCTTGTCTGTGCTTCATATCCCCTCATTCTCATTGTACAGATGTTGTACTGATGGACAGAGTGATAGTCCCAAATGTTCATGATTAGATTACATGCAGTGGTACTCATCACTTTTCAGTTTTATAATCTACTCCTTTTATCCCATTCCTGTACATGTTGATTAATTTTTTTTCTATTTAACTTCACTTTTCCCAGCCCTGGATTCCTATTATTAGAGTTTTCCTCACTAACCTCTCAATATATATTGCTCTATTAGGACATCTTCAAATTGCGTATCCAGTCCTTGAAAAGTAAGAACATTAATTGTAGTCTTCATTCCTCTCCAGCTGGATAACCTTCCAAAAAATAATTCACTCCATCACCACATTATGGCTACATGCCGCGGTGGTGCAGCAGTAGCATTGTTGCCTCACAGCAAGAGGTTCTCCCATTTGATTCTCGGCTGATGTGCAGGGGAGTGCCTTCTGTGTGGAGTCTGCATGTCCTCCCCATGTTCGAGTGGTGTTCCGATGCGTGAATGGGCATGCCTTCGTTGAAGGTTGGGCATCGAGCTGGCAACTCAGCACCGTAAAAACCTACTGCCAGTCATTAGCAGACTGGAGTTCCGCTGTGGCGACCCCTAACCGGGAAAAGCTGAAAGACAAACAACAACAACCACACTATGGTTACACATACTGTAAATGTAAACTGTAGGCAAACCCAGATGTACACCGTTAAATGAAAAATGTTAACAGGGATATAAATGTCTCAGCAAAAGGCATATCATATGCCATCAAATACATGATAGCAGTGTGTAAGGAAACAGGTGTCAAAATACATTTTGTGATGGCATACAAGAAAGATACTCATTTAATTTACTGTTAGGTCTTACATCTTTTTTTTTCTAGCTTGACTAACACAACATAAATGAGCATTCATAGTAACAATACATAATTCAGAAACAGATTTCCTGTGGCAGCCTCAGACAGATTTCATTTCTGTATATTAAGAAATCATATTTCCTGTTTGAATAACAGAACTATTCTTTCTAGAAGTCAGCTGTTAGGACTTCTAACAAGGACATGTAGATATATCTCATCTCTGTCATTTGTTCGTTGCACTTGCTCTTAATTCAGTTTGATATTAAGTTCAAAATACTTGCCATGGTCTGCAAAGCACATCATGGTCTGTGACCTGTCTACATTAAAAAGTTTTTGATGCTTTCTAAGCCTTCTAGTAAACTCCTGTCATCTGCCAGGGGTTAAAAGCACTCAGGCTTACACGAGTCATATGGATTCAGGTTTTGCTTTCTATGCTCTAGACCTACAGAACATGTTTCCATTCCTACTTTCTGAGTCCATCTCTTTGCACCATTTTAGAAGATGCCTCAAAACATACCTCTTCCAAAACACATTTTGGGATGATAACTGACTTCTTGACTGTGCATGTTACAGAGCTATTAAAGTCTCAATTTGTAACACAATTTTGTACACATTAATATTTCTTTATTTAATTTAAATAAACCATGATTTTCTGTATCTGTTATTTTGGACAGTGTAATTGCTTCACTTTATGTAAGCTGTTTATTACTTGTACTGTAACATTGTTTTGTCTTACAGGGAAGTGAAGGTCGATTGATTGGCTGACTACAAAAATCACTAATAAAGTGGATCTAGAGAACCTTCTGCACTAGTTATTCTATTAAAATGTGTGTTTTATTAAAATTGACACTAAATATTGATAGCTTTACTCTGCTTTACTCTGAAAGCAACTAAAATTCAAGGAACATAAAATGCTAATACTAGATACTGAAGGAACATCAGCCAGACATCTCGCATGGTCCTTCTCATATCACTTCACAGATCTGGAGCAATAATATGTACAGATGAACTTGGCAGCTTAGTTGGACAAAATCCTTACAATGGTTTTAGCATTTAAGAAAAGATGACATGTAATAAAAAGGAGTATGTATTTGCAAAGTCAGTATGATCATATTGACAAATGTGATAGATTTGCAGAAGTTAGTAGACTTATTTGAGCTGTATTATTTTTATAGGCCTGGAGAAGATAAAGGTGCAGCACTTAATGAAGTAGCCCAAAATCGAATTACTAAAATGGTACCATAAAATAACTAAATGGTGTGAATAATGGGAGACATAAGCTAAGGGAAATGCATGATCTACAACAGACAAGGGATGATGCGTCAGCGTATGGTACGGTAAAGTGTGAAAATATGAAAAAGGTAGATGAAGGGAGTTTCATATAATATGAAAGATTAGAGGTACAATACATCACAAATGCATGAATGACAGTATTCTGTTTAGAAATGAACGAGCAAATACAACCTCCATGGAGAAAATAGTGGATTCATTGCATGGCCTCCCATACTCACTAGTAGACTATGATATGGCTGAAGTGTTTAAACAGGGCAAGGATGAGTGTTCATAGATGAAAGCTAAGTATGACAAAAATAAGAGAGGATTAACTTCATGGGGAAACCTGCATTATTAGGAATTATTAGGAATACTTGACCGATCCAAGTTTCTATTCATCTGTATCCCAGAATGTTAGTATATCTAGGTATCAGAGTTGAATCTTGGTCAAATGGGTCCTAGGCACAATAATAGACCAGGCCTCCCTCCCTCTGCCATTCCAGTGTCCTTTTACTTGTCTCTCTCTCTCCAGTTGCCATGAACACAGTTCAAATGTGTTGGTGTGCATATCACTTTCCTTTTACTTTTAAAATGATTGCAGAGATTTGGATTTAATTTAAAACTTTCATTTCAAATTTCATAGCACAAACAGTGATGGCCATTTGTTAGAAAAAAAATTGTTCACATTGAAAAGAGACTTAGCATGAGCAATAGTAATCTTATCTTCCTTTGTAATTCACATTCATTGAAAATGTATCTGACCAGTTGCAGATTAAGTGCACCTTGGGCCCTTGGCTGTTTTCAAACCATGGGGCCCCTGCACAGATTTTTAGGGCTATCCATACATGCTTGTGTTCTTTGATTCACCTTCTTGATTGTTTTAAATTATATTTCTTCTTTAATTCAGCAACAACTACATTTGTTGGAGTATTTTTTAAATTTGTAATTTTGAAAATTTTTCCAGTAAACAGTGAAACAAAATGTATGAACCAATAATGACAAAGTACCCATTTCAAAATACTTCAATTATAAAAGAGCACTCAGACTGTTGTCATTATAATCAATCCATATCCATATTCAACAACTGCGGCCATGTTATTGACTGTGTATACAGCACATCTCTGATTGTGATTAAAACTGACCACAATAAAGTATTCCAATTTTCTTTACACAAATGCACACTAGTTCTGCAAAAAGAGACTAATAACTTTTTAACTTTATCAGCTCAGCAGGATCAGTCATTTATATTCACAGACACCCCCCAAACAAAATTATAGCTACATTGTTAACTACATCCTTCTGAGATGTCTATGTCAAAACAATTAATAACAATAATGATGACCAAAGTCACATATTTCAAATTTGTTTCACACAAACACACAATAGCTAACATATTCCAACTTAATTCACACACACATGCATATAGTCCTGCAAAGCCAGATTAAAGGCTGTTTAAAACTGATCAGATGATAAGAGCATAAGATTATTTCATTCTCAGAGATCCCCACACCCCTATCACTAGCTGTAGCCACTTTGTTGACTATGTACACCCCTTATTGATTTAAAGAAATAAATTACATGTACTTCATTGGTAGCTTTGAATGAACTACATGAAATTGCATAAAGATTACTATCATCAGACAATAAGATCTAGCCATGTGTAGCTGAGTTTAACAAGTATAAGACATATTTACAACCTGTTAACATATGCTAAGTCAATTCAGAAGTAAAAGTTATCTGAATAATTCAACATTAAAAAGAAATATTACTAATGTAGAGGTTGCTAATAGCAAACAACTTTGCATTTCAGTCCTTCATCTACAAATGCAGTGCCTGCTTCCCTTGAAGAATAAATTGCCTAGGTTACATTAAAAAATTGTTTGTTGATAATATTTCCAGAATATCTCCAGAGCTAGATCAGATATGCATTAAGGAATAGGTGGCAAACAACGCCAACAGAACCACAGTTACTAGGCATGCAGTCTTGGAGACAATTAAGGATCCTAGACCAAATTCTGATTGCTCCAAAACACTGGCTGGTTACATGACTTGCTGAATGTCCTACAGCAAGTAAATGAAGGTAGACTAAAAGTTTTTAACTAAATGTTGAAATCATTTATAATCTTATCTTGCAAATAAGACTGTATCACAGTAATATGTAATAATGACTACATAACTGATGTTGAAGATCAGCCAGTTCTGATCAGCATTCCAAACAATGCAGACTATATAACCTGACAAATGTCAACCCCTTTGAAGTGGCGGGAGTCTGTAAAGAAGGTACTGCACAAATATATTACTAAAATGCAACATGTTTACACCACTAAAAAGAACATATTTAGACTGCATTACACAATCCAGGCTTATTAATGAATCAATTAATTCTTTATTGAAATGAATAAAGCAAAACAATTAAAGACAATATAATACTGCATCAGCTTTTGTTCAACAGCCCACAAGTCATACAAAAATCAGAAATATTACTGCATGCAACGTTGTATTCTTTTGGAGGACACCTACATCTCATTTTGACTTTCCAATGTCTTCTGTGTCATCAAGACTATCTATCCCATCTGACATCACTCAGCACAAGTCTGACCTGACTGAATGGCTAATAATGCTGTAGTGTTACAGCATATATCTCCAGGGCCATCAGAGCTGGATCATGAACAAATGGGAGCTTATGCAAGGTAATGAATCAGACCACACCAGCCATACCTTCTTCTTCTTTCGGCTTTTCCTGGTTAGGGGTTGCCACAGTGGAACTCCGGTCTGCTAATGATTGGCAGTAGATTTTTATGGTGCTGAGGTGCCAGCCTGATGCCCAACCTTCAACGAAGGCATGCCCATTCATGCATGACTTTTGAACACCACTCGACTGCAGCGAGGACATGCAGACTCCACACAGAAGGCGCTCCAGCTGGGAGAACCTCTTGCTGTGAGGCGACAACGCTAACGCTGCATCACCACCAGCCATTCCAATATCCCATTACCTGTCTGTCTCTCCCTAATTACCATAAGCACTGTTCTTACTAATTCCTTCTTTACTTTTACAAATATCGTAAACCTTTGGATTTCATTTACAAATGTTATTTCAAATTTTAGAGAAAAACAAAGAGCTATTTTCTAAACAAAGCAAAACAAAACACTCTCATTTAAAATAGGATTACCATGAGAATCCATAAATTTCTCTTCCCTTGGAACTTACATTTAGTAAACATGTATTTGGCCACCCATTAAACTACAAGAGATGTGCTGGGATTCATTTTCAAATAGCATATAGTGAAGTGCTAATTGGTGTCTAAGCGAAGGGTGCAGGAATTCGAAAGACAAATTGTAGCACGTTTGCTACATCCTGTGACAGCTCACTGGACACAAAGTGTCCCTTTTCAGGAGCAGTCCAAGAGTACAGACTGGTGAAGTAACTTGGCAGAGTCATACAGAAGACAAATGAAGACTGTGGGACTCAAACTACATACTACAAGAAGTAGTTATTTAAAAGCTCATAGCTTTAGTCATCTGCATTAAGCGTTAGGCAATCTGTTGTAGTTCAGACTTCAAAACTATGTAACTCTATGACTGACAGACTGTAATCCTCAATGATTTATTAAAAGAAAGATGAAAAAAGTAATTAAAGGAGGCCTGGTAGTCGGAGTGGAGGATTAAGGCTCTTGCCCCCCATACTAAAGGTTTAGAGTTTGACTCTGAGCTAGTAACTTAACAACAGAGTCCCCTTTAACTGGGGTATTTCACACACACACACACACACACACACACACACACACACACACACACACACACACACACACACACACACGTATGCACACACACCTCTGACTGCAGAAAAGCATCATCAGTTCATAGGTGTTTACTAGGCTAAAAACCACAAGGGTCTTTTTAAGCCTAGCCATGCATCCCAAATCTCTGACAAGTTCTGATACCCTTGATAAGTGTAAGTATGTGCCTGGGAGATGAACCATTTACAGGTTACCGCTGTCCATTAGAGACATAGGTGCTAAACCAGGGATGAATTTCCAGTTTTCCATCGAATTGTCCAAATTGCATTTGAATTGGGTTAGGGAGGAACTCTGCTTCACATGGATGGGGAGCCTATTCCATAGACAGGGTAGTCTATGGGATACATACCTATCTCTCAAGAAGGTCCTATTTATATCACAGGCAAGGTTTAAGTCTTTAGAATGGGTAATTCTGGTGCTGTTTGTTTTGTGGAAATGCAGGAGGTCCATCAGAGTGGGGTCGAACGATGCCCTGTATGCCAGGCATAGATCTCCTTTCAAAAGCCTGTAAGAGACAGACTACAGGGATAGGGCTTTGAGGCACTCTACACAGGACATATTACTTATGCCTTGCATTCTTTTAGTGATGAACCTCTGTGGACGTTCCAATTGTTGGATATGCCTGATTTGGTACATACCAAAGGGGGCAGTGTACTCAGTGACAGGTCTGATGAATTCCAAATACAGAGGAACAATGACTTCCTTGGACTTAAATGCCATGCCTTTGTTTATAAGTTGCACAACATAGAATGATTTCTTCACCACTGTAGACATGTGATGATCAAAGGCTAGATCACTATCGATGTGTATCCCTAAGTTGCTGACTACTGGATCAACTCTAAGTTGTCAATATGATAGTTACCAGGGAAGGATAAGATACTATTATGCATTTCTCGACATTTAGTTTTAGTCCATGGCTCTGACACCAGTTCTTTGTTTGTGTCAGCCCCTCCTGTAGAAAATTTGTGTCAGTGTGAGATTCAATGACAGCTCCTAATTTGCAATCATCTGCAAAGTTAGTCAGCCAGAGAACACTGACATTGGCCTTGACTTCTGAGAAGTAAATGACAAAAAGGACTGATCTCTGAGGGACTCCACTTGTGACTGGCCTCTTTGTAGAGATGGACCCCCAATTCTAACTTCCTGGGTCCTGTCTGTGAGCCAGTTGGTTATCCACTGGGTGACATATGGGTTTGTACCTAACCTCTTGAGATTTACTATATCTGTGTTGATCATCTGTTGATCATCTCCATGATAAATCTTTCCATGGCTTTGCATATCAGACTACTGAGATTTATGGGTCTTTAGTTTCCAGGGTCTATAGATGTCCCACATTTGTGCAGAGGGATGATTGTCACCTCTCTCCATTCATGAGGCATGAAGCCTGTTTGGAGGCTACAGTTAAATAGTAATTCCAGAATCCCTGATTGGTCACGTTTCATGCTATTTAGAAGGCATCCTGGGATATTGTCTGGGCCCATTGATGCAGTGTTCTTGGTCTTAGAGAGAGCATTAAGGACCTGTTCCCTAGTGATAGTAGGGGGGAGTTATAGTTGATGATATTTCCTGAAGGAAGGTTGAGGGGAAGGGGGGGGTAAAGCTGGAGCTGCAGTTATCAGTTAGGAGGTTTGCTATATCTTCTGGCTCAGTATAGGTGGCTTCATTTACAATGAGCTCTGCACACAACTGTGTATTGCCTTTGAGGTTGCGGACATAGCTAAAGAATGCTTTGTGCTTGTCCTTGGTCTGTGAGGCCAAACTTACCTCAAATTTGGCTTTGGTAGACTTTATTTGTCCTCTGAGCTGTTTGTTTAGTTTAAGAGAGTGCTTTTATCCTGCTGGGTGTTGCACCTCCTATTTTTTGCCATGATTTCCTTCCTCCTGTTATTCATCTGATTGATTTTGTGATTCCACCAGGGTGGCTTGTTTTTTGAGTTAGTTCTGTACTTCTTCCTGGTGGGTACAGCTGCCTCTACGCAGCTATTAACATGCTTGTACAGTGTTTCTGTGAACAGTTCTGCATAGGCAGAAGTGTTCTCAAGGTTTATGGGGGCTTGAAATGTTGTCAGGTTCTCACTTAATAGTAGGAGGTTAGCCTTAGAATAGTTCCTGAATATTCCAGGTTAAGCTGGGAGTCCAAGTTTTATTTTTACTTCAAAGGAGACCATTCTGTGGTCTGACCTTACCAGGGAAGGCATTACAGTAGGGGGTGTGCAGCAGTCTCCCATATTAGTGAGGACCAGATCCAGTATGGTTGCACCCCTGGTTGATGTATTGCTATCTGGTCCAGGGAGTTTGTGTTTACAAAATCCAGGAATCTCTGTGCATGTCATTTTGGTGTCATATAGGATTCTCAGGTAATAGTGGGGTAATTAAAGTCACCCATGAATATGGTATTGGTTTGGATGGTTAGTGTTTCTAATAAGTTTAAATACACGGTATGGTTTTCCTGGGTAATAGGGGGGGACCTATAGCTTGCAAGCTGCACTCTCTAAAGCCAAAAACACAGCATTCATGGGACTTGGACAACATCCCAGGCTGCATTTTACACGAACTTCAGAACAAACTGGCTCCCCACCTAAGCACCATGTTCAATCATAGTCTCACATCAGGCTTTGTGCCCACCGAATGGCATGCAGCAACAGTTATCTCACTCCACAAAGGGGGAGCCACCACTGATCCTGGGAACTATCATCCTATTAGCCTGACGAGCCTGGTCTGTAAGGCCATGGAATGTATCATCATGGAACTCATTAACAAAGACATTGGTAACCTCCAAACTCTGGACCCCACCCAGTTCAGGTTTGTGAAAGGCAGATCATGCCTCCTGAATCTGATCAACTTCTTTGAGGCAGTCACCAAAGCTGTAGACGAGGGTAAGGTGGTTCACACAGCCTATCTTGACCTTGCCAAGGCTTTTGACACCATCCAGTTATAGCTAAACTCACTAAACTAGGTATAAATCCCTACATCACAAGATGGGTTGCCAATTGGCTCACTGACAGAACCCACACTGTAAAAGTTGCAGACTCCAAATCTGACTTCAAACCAATGACAAGTGGAGTACACTAGGGTTCAGTCCTGGGACCTCTCCTGTTTGGTATCTACTTCTCTGAAGTACAGGCTAACATAGAAGGCCTTTGGCTAATAAAGTTTGCAGATGACTTCCAACTAGGAGCCCTAGCTGAGTCCCCAAATGATGTGGACATCCTACAGAAGGGCCTCATTGAGACAGATGCCTGGTGTCAGAGTCATGGCCTCAAGCTCAATGTCAAAAAGTGCATTGTCATCCCTTTGGTAAAAACTCTGTACCCATGAACTACCACACAGGCAGAAGTCTACTTAACGCCGAATGTGTGATAAGAGGCCTGGGAACTGAGGTGGACAGTAGTCTCTCCTTTGATAATCACATCGCCACAATAGTCAGGAAATCCTTCTACGTGGCACACCTCATCACAAAAGGGTTCTCATCTAGGAAAAAAGAGGTCATTGTTCCCCTCTACTCAACACTCATTAGACCCATTATAGAGTACAATACCCCTTTTGGAATGTACCTCACAAGACATCTGCAGCAGCTGGAAAGGCCACAGAAGTACCTCACAAAGAGGATTACTGGCCTCAAACAGATGCCCTACACTGACCGTCTCAAAAAACTCCAGCTTTACTCCATAGCATATCGCCTACTCCAAGGTGATCTCTGCCTAACATATAAAGCTATGTCAAACCCAGAGCTGTTGGACATGCTACACCTAAAGAAATCCCAGTCCCTCCAAGCTACATGCTCTAGGGACCTAAACCTTGTCACCACAATAAACAGGACATGCTGGAAGGATAGATTCCTGTCTCAGAGACTTCCCATACTCTGGAACAAGCTACTCATATATGTCAAGCAAAGTTCCTCATTAGCACTCCAAGAAAAATCTTGATAAGTGGATGGGATATAGAAAATACATCCCGGGGATCACTTCTGTGGCTCTGCTCGACAGGGGCACAGGAAAATAACTTTCTTGGGTGGGGTAAACCAGGAAACCTTGTTGGCTAGGCTTACTTAGGCCCTTGGGCTGATAGCCTAGTACCTATCTGTGAACCTATGAACCTAAGGAAGTGGTATTGGATTTTACTTGTGGTGATTTGAACATGTATCAGTTCAAGTGCATTGTCTTGTCTGACCAGCCTTGAAGTATATTTATTTTAGATGTAAACAGAGACACCTCCACCATTAGTCCCTGCCTGTGAAGTAGCTGACCTAAATGTGTGGAAGACATTATAACCTTGCACTGTTAGTGTGCTGTCTGTGGCTTTAAACCATGTCTCAGTAACCACACAGACATCAGCATTCTCTAGGGTACAGCGAGCTTCTAGGGAGTGGAGTTTTTTGTGTAGATTCCTAGAACTGAACAGTAATACCTTTAGATTTTCTTGGCTTTGATTTGCTATGTCAGAAGTACTTTCAGTTTGTCATTACCTAAAAAAGGCACTTTGGGGGAAGACAATGTTTTAGCTAATATTCAAAAGCCTAGAGGGGAGAGGTGCAGACCATCCCTGCCAAAGCAGTATGGTCTGTTGACCATATGCTTCCATGCTGACAAATATTGCACCCCCTTAGAATGACACCAGAAACTAAGCCAGTTATTAAAGTTAATCATTTTTTGTTCATATTGTGAAATCATCCTTGGAGAAGGTAAAATGCTGCTCAATGCTAGGCTCATACCAGCCTGAGACACATATTCTGAGAGCTCCATGATGTCTCTCTTCATATAGTCTAGGGAGGTATATCTCAGGTCATTTACTCCTACATGGCCTATGGCTGAGTCATATTGGTAACTGTGGTCCAATGACTTGAGTGCATGTGTAATGTGATGGATCCTGGCCCCTGATAAGCAATTGACCCTAATTTTCTCCTTACCCAGCCTCGTGAGAGAGACATCAGTGTGTCTCACAATGGAGTCTCCGATGACTAGAATGTAGGATTGTGTGGTGACTTGCCTTATGAGGTTACAGGTAGAGGCTCCATGAGATGTAGCTCTATGTGTTGATGTGGGTGTTGTTTTGAAAGAGTGTATTTGGGACTGCTGAAGGTATTTGTTATGTGTACTTTGTCTAGGAGGTCTTTGTGGTTTAGGAAGGTTACATGTAAGTGCCTCAGCATATGCGGTTCTATATGTCTGCTTTGAATTTTGAGTGATGGGTGCAACATGTGTACTACTGACAACCTTATTGACATTATGAGTACTTTTATGCGAGAGCTTTGCCTCCAGTGACATTGTGTAAATACATCTCTCACATACCATATCAGTTTTTTGAGAATTAATTGGTTGTCAGTAAACATGGAACAATTTCTACATTGCTTCAGGATGCCTATATCCACCAAGCCAGTAATGGAGGCAGTAGGAAAGTTCATATCCATAGCAACAGACCCTTTTTTATTGATTAGACAGTTGAAGTGCGAATATTAATCACTGTTAGGAGTATCCGGTTTGCAACTATGTGGACAGTGCTTGTCACTGCAAACTAGTTGTCCTGTATGCAACTAGGTATTGGAGAAATTTCAATTGTGCTTTTACCAGAAAAATGTCACTCAAGGTGTCTGAGTCTGTACAGAGCACCGCCAAACACTTGAAGGGAAACTAATATGTAGACCTAGAAAATTTAAGGATGAAGTATTTAGGCAGATATTCTAAAGTTAGAAACAAATCAAGCAGTACTTACTTAAAAGAAAGAATTAGCTTGTCAAGAATAATGAAAAGAGGGGAGTCACATGAATGGGTACTGCCTGACTGCTACTAATACTGGTCTCACCACAGCTTCACTCTGTTGGGATACAATGCTCCTTTGCTTCTTCTCTCACCAGAAGCAAAATGTTAGCATCAATCCCAAGAAAAGAAGCAGGCCACAGCCTGTTTTGTGATCTACAGTCTTATCCTAGATGATGCAAGACTGTGAAGGCTTATAGCATTTCTCTGGTAGATGTTTCAAATAGCAACCAGACCAAATAGGTTTGTTAAGCACAGACTCTCACTCTCCAACCAGAAACAGTCAGGAATCAATGCACTCTGCACCTTCTCTCACCAGGATCAGAATATAAGCACAGATTCTAAGCTGTCACCCATAAAGCAATTATTAGGCTTTCTGGTGATCAGCAGTCTCCAGGAAATAATGTTCCTTTGCTCCTTCTCTCACCAGGTCAAAACAGAAGCACTAATCCCAAGATGACTACTGAGAGGCAGAATGTGGGCTCTCCAATAACTGCTAGTCTTGCAATAGATACTTAAATGTAAGATAAAAAAATGGTGCATCCTAAACACTGCAGTGTGCACTAAGCAATTAGATATGAAAGTGATAACTTAAGTTTTAGCTGTCTAAAAAGTTAAGTTTTAGTGGAAAGCCACTTTTAGGATTGGCACATGTTCTGACTGACACAGACTGTCAGATTTTGATACACATTTATGATCTCATCTTTTATATCAAGATCCGTGTTTATTTCTAAATGTATTTATTTAATTATTAGATTTGTTAAAAGAGACAGGGCATTGATCCAAATGGAACTATACCTGGCTCAGCCCAGAAATAAATCGGGTCTATATTAATTCGCCGAAATGTGATTTCAACGAACACTTAAACATCAACTGCACTTCAGAGAAAATCATTTCAGTGATTCACTGAATTTACCAAGCGCAAGTAAATACTTGTCCTGCAGCACAATGGACCAACATGTAAGTAAAATGAACCCACCTATGTGGGGGGCTTTGCCCCCCACACCCCCTCTAACTCTATATACCAACTCGGAGATTGCACTACAGTGGAGAAAAGGCAAAGTTAAGTAGATGACCAACTACTTCTTTGCCCTTGGTAGAGTCAGTGAATCACTGAAAAGATTTTTACTGAAGTGTGGACTATATTCAGGTGTTTGCTGAAATCGCATTTTGGTGAACTAAAATAGACCCAGAAAATCAATAAAATCAATATTAAAAGCAGAATGCAAACTTTACAAGAAGAATACAAGAAAAGATAACAATAATATCAAACCAGAAGGTAAATACGTTTTACAATAAAGAAGAAACATGCAATGAACAATAACAATAACAAAAGGATGAAGACAGGAAAGGGAAGGTTAGTGAAGGGTTATGAAGGAACTTCTATAATTTATTCAAAAAGTTTTCTCAGTCATGCTGTCTTTCTCAATAGAGCTCTGAAAAGAGGTGAGCTCCAACCTGAAGTAGTCAGCAGTTTTCAACAATTAGACCTAGGTATTACCTTTGTTCTTTCCTTAACCTCTCTGACCCACACTGACAAATATCAGTTTTGTCTTGCTGCTTCATTGTCATACAAAGGACACAATTAAACCAGCAAATCCACATTTCTGCCTACTATAACAGCACCTGCCACAGTGTATAATTATTTACGTTATTCTTTCCATCACCGCTCCCTAAAATTGCAACTTAGGTGATCTGCTCTCTGAGCCATAGGCATTTCATGATGTTACCTACCTAATCATATCAGTAGGAACAAGAATCTATAAACCTAGACACACACGCGCACACACACACACACACACACACACACACACACACACACACACACACGCACGCACGCACACACACACACACACACACACACACACACACACACACACACACACACACACACACACACACACACACACACACACACACACACACAATAATATTACCAATATATGTCCTACAAAAACTGCATGTCATCTTATGTTGGCCTGTTGAAATGTAATGAAAAAGTACAAAGTCTTTCAAGTTACAGAGGAGTGACTTTCAAATATTACCGTGCACACTTTAGTACCTTGATGCTTTTTTATTAATTTGTTAATCATGTAAGTCAGTCATGCACAAGTATCTCTTTTCAGGGGCAGTAAAGGAGCACTGACTGTAAAGTGATCTGCTCACAATCACACAGTTTGCAAGATGAGCTTGATGGCATCAAGCCCAGCATATGGTATGAAGCATATCATCTATGTATATACAGGTCCACCACCCTCTGTTAGTAAATGTGTATACCATTATTTATTTATTTATTTATTTATGAAAGCTATAAGTTGAAACCGGTCTGGTTCTCTCAATAAATCTTCACCCTCCCAAGGTGTTGGCTCCCCTTGTGTTTTGTCTCTTATGACCATGGCCTGCTTGGTACATTTTGAGACCCAGATACAGGTTTTTGTTTTTACTCTTTTGCGGCGCAGAGGAGCATGATTTTTTAGGACTGTTAGGAAGGTTAAATTAAAAAATTCAACCTCTTCATCTAGGGGAAGGGTTTTTAGTATGTTCCAGTTTATAGATTTTAGATGGTCAATAAAAATGTCTTGGTTGAAATTAGTAAGGCTCCGCCCTAGTATATAATGATGTCGGTTGGGTAGTTGGGATGTCTCACATATCACATAGGCTGGGCTGTGGTCACTGATATTGCAGGGAAGGGCACCTGTTTTACAGACCATTACCTAGTTAAAAGTAAGTCCACCTTATTCCCTGGTCACCCAGAGAACCGAGTGCTCAATTTTGTCTTATGTTAGCCATTGGCTTCTCTGTTTCTGTAGTAGTTAAATGTCTGCACATAATAGTATTCGGTTCCATATGTGCCACTTCGCACACATTACTACATTATATTTATTCACTCAGATTTGAGGAATGAGCCTTGATGTAGAATTTCCATCCTATGACCTCGACCTAACATTTCACATTCATGAAAAAAGTAATTATAATCATCTTTTGAGTATCTGGTCCGAAAAGAGTAGGTCATGCACAAAAGATAAACCCACAAATACTAAGTAATGAAGTTGGAATGACCTGACATGAATGGTAAATCACAGTTCAATAACACTTCCTGGTAGTCTTGTCATATTGTTTATCTGACTACTATGCAACTCACTTCCCCTTTGCCCTTCTCCAACCTAAGAGCAATATAAAAAGAATATTATCTCATACTGTTTGTAGGCAGTCAAAACATTGCTACAACCCTTTCAGAGACAGTTGTGGGAAGTCTTCTTCCACATTTTCATATCTTGAATACTAACAGTTACTAGTTTATTTAATTATTTTAAATTTGTATAGCAGGTTAATCCCACTGAGTCAGAGCTCCTTCAACAGATGAAACCATGGGAAACATATTCCATAATATACATACATTTAATTCATTCAAGGCATAGATACTCA
Organism: Protopterus annectens; assembly: GCF_019279795.1. Classification (NCBI taxonomy): domain Eukaryota; kingdom Metazoa; phylum Chordata; order Ceratodontiformes; family Protopteridae; genus Protopterus; species Protopterus annectens. The sequence goes on along the minus strand of NC_056739.1, from coordinate 1,614,749,712 downwards.
TCAGCTTGTTCCTCTTTGTCAGGAAATGTGTGACCTTTGTAAAATAAACCATGTTGCATTTTTTTATTGTGTAGTATAACCTTCAGCTGTTATCATAAACAGAAATTTCAAAACAAAGTATTAGCACCCTGCCCTACAAGTTTTTTGCATTATCTGTACATTGGCTTATACTAATTCATATAATCTACAGCTGCAATGCAACCATAAATTAGACTTGTTCAAACTGTGCAATGTGCTGTTTCAGACATCTCAGTTAAAACAACATGAATACAATACAGTGGAGTTTGAGCACTGCTGTTCATAACGTAATTTTTTTCTCATGGCATACCAGAAACCACAACACATTTAACACAGCAGCATGTACAGCGCCCAGCAGTAATAATTTTCTGTGGAAATCAAACTCAGGTCAACAGGATTTCGTTCATTTGCAAAACATTGCTTGAACTCAGTAGACTACACTGTCAAACTAGATAGAGCAAGCCGTTCACAGAAAAAGGAAGTGAAGATATTAAGGCTGATTTTATTATAATGTGTAGGTCAAAAATGAGCTCTCCACTCCCTCCTGCCCTTCCTTCCTCCTTCTTCAGATGTGAAACAGTGCACACTCAGGGCAACTCTGCATCTGCTTCTGAATATTACAGCTATAAACTTGGGAATGGGCATGCATGATATAATACAAGTACTCCAACCAATAAATTCTAAATCCCCTTAAGCTAAGTTAAATGCAGAAATTCAAACATCGATGATTAGTTTTTAAACTATAAACATACTGTCCTCTGCCTTTGTTTTTTTTTTTTTTTTTTTAATTCAGACAATAATTGTTAAAATTCTATCTCTAAATCCTTGCTTATACTCCCTGGTGTATTATTTTCTCAGATAGAGAATGCTTTTTTTCCCTGAAGAACCTGCCAACTACCCTGTCCCAGGGCCAATGAAAGAACTCTCCTGAGGTGGAAGTGTGGCAGATGTAAAAGCAGGAAATGCAGATCAGTCTCCATGGGAACGCCATTATGTGCAAATATGTTTTGAACCTGCAAAAAGCAAGTATTCCTGCCACTTTGTTTGTGTCTGCATATGGTGATATCATCTACACTATATATGTATTCCCATGCTAGCAATTTAACCCAACCCTCAGTCTAAGTAATACAGAGATTCTACATTGTATTTTGTGAACTTAACACATTTTGCAGACTTCTCAGAAAATATTTATACATCTTTCTGTGCTTCCTAGTTCCAGTGTTAGTGAATTATCCTGAAAGTTACTATTCATTTCTTCTAAAATGGCTTAGATTTGCATTCATTTTAATATTTTAAAGATTAAACCAGCATACTTACCCACTTATACTGTCACTAGCATAATGATATGAGAGCAGGTGTTTTTAACCATTTGCAAATATGGTTCATTCTTTTTTCTAGGAACAAACTGCTGTTGTAGGGTGTCATGTGACTTTGCACATGTTCACTCTTCATACTAATATAAGAATAAGAGCAGTACCCCATTCTACAAAAGTGCTTCACCTAGCCCCTGTGCAACTGCCTCCCTTCCCTCTTCACTTATCATGCACCCATTTTTGAGTTGACTTACATGCTTCCACAGTTTCTAGCAGTTTACTATAAGAGCTTCACCATTCTGTCCTGTATGTAAAAAAGAAAAAATGTTTCCTTTTGTTCAACTTAAATAGCAGCTACTCACTAAACACATTCTTATTCCCAGAGTATATTTTACTTCCTAAAAAAGATGCCATGTTGCCAAATATAAATAAGCTATCATTCAATTATTTTCCCATTTCTATGCTACAAAACTTCTTCAGTGCTCAGAATGTTAGGCTTGTAAGAAATCTCGAAATAATTTACATGCACTGAAATCAACCTGTTCATCATATTTTATGGTTTTGGTTCAATAAAACCTATTGTAGAAAGGTGTTTGCAGGTGTTCCTTCTTTTTTTCCAACTGGAGTCATACAGCTGTTGAATCTCTGGGGATTCTAAGCTGTTTTACTACATAGTACCACAGGACAGTAGGGGAAGGAATGACAGGAAAGCTGATACAAATGACAAAATGTATGAAGGGTAGTGCCTGTAGCTAACTAATTCCAACACAAAAAAGTCTAACTTAAACATCCTTAATGTGTAATAAGGAACACAAACCAAAGAATGCCAGTGAAAAATGTTGCTGAAAATCTATCCACAGATTCTGAAGTAAGCAGGAATTCTGAGCACTGTTATTCTACGTTAGTCATCAGAACATCCTGAAAGAGAAGAATGGTTAATGTGATTTAATTTTCTGTGGACAGAGAGATCATTGTGGGAAGGAGAATACTTAGTCAAAAAAGAAAATCACAGTAGTATATTGAGCATCAGGCCATTTATTGGTAAAACAAATGCTTCTACACACTCTTACACAGAGTATTTAATTTTTCTTCTCTCTTTCTTTTTTTATCATAGATTTAGACTACACTCAAAGTTTATACAACCTGTTTCAAGATTTACTGCATATGTTATTTTTTTTTTTTTATATATGTGTATATTGATGTATATCTTGACATTGTTTAGTAGTGTAGTGAGCTTTTTTCCCTCCCTCCACTGAAAATGGACATATATCCAGCTGGACTAGCCCGGTAAACAAATGTAAAATAAAATAAATAAAAATGAAATATAATAATTATTATTATTTGCAGTGTTGGGAGGGCGCAGTGGTGCAGTGGTTAGAGTTGCCGCCTCACAGCAAGAGGTTCTCTGGTTCAATGCTGGGGTGCCTTCTGTGCAGAGTCTGCATGTCCTCCCTGTGGTCGCGTGGGTTTCCTCCAGGCTCTCTGCTTTCCTCCCACTTCCCAAAGACATGCTGTAGGTGGATTAGACACTCTAAATTGGTCCTAGGTGTGAGTGCTTGTGTGTGCCTTCTGTGGAAGGTTGGGCACCAGACTGACAACTCGACACTGTAAAACTCCACTGCCAATCATGAGAGGACAGGTGATCCATGGTGGTGACCCCTAACCGGGAAAAGCCAAAAAAAGAATATTATTATTTACAGTGTTGTAGGGATAGTAGTATGTCAGAGAGCACCAAGATACGAAAGGAAAATATTTTGTTTTCACTTTCTGACCATAGTGGTCTTTTAAAGGTTTCACCCAAGGCTGTTCTCCTATCTACTCTTCCATCCTAAATTTGCTCTCACATTATTCTCCTACAGAAACACAAAAGGTCTTGGTCATCTTCTTGGTCATAGAGGGTAGAGCAGTGACTGTGCCCCATGTTACCCTGAATCAGCTAGTGAATGGGGTGCTAGAAGATCTGGAGAAGAAGAGTGGGTAGGTGGCTGACACTAGCTCATACACACTTTGGGATGAGATGTAATTCTGTCCACTTCTTTGCTAATACTTATCCTAGAATATCATGGATGGAATGCAGCATACAGGCCATGGATGCGTGCTTGGCTCTGCTAAGCCATGCATGTGTAGCAACCCGCAGTGCATAGCAGCAGATGTGTACATGTATGGAATGCATAGCAGTAGTAATGTGCATGTCCTGCCAAGGGAGGAGTTAGGACCTAAGCTAGAATATTCCAAGGTTGCCACAGATGATGGTCTCACCAGCACTCTAGTCTTGCTTCACAAGTCTAGCCAAAGGTGAGCTACCCAAAGTTATTCTCTTTTCCAAAACTATATACATACATACATGTGTACACACACACACACACACACACACACACACACACACACACACACACACACACACACACACACACACACACACACACACACACACACACACACACACACACACACACACACACACACACACACACACACACACACACACAGATAATCCTTCTGTCCCTGACAAGCACCCACTACTGGTGTCAAAATACATCTGATTCATATTGACATCTGCAGCAAAACACTGGCTAAGAGCTTTTCTCTGGACACTGTTTTCTAATCACTTCTCTTTGTTTTCTAACTGTCAGCCCATTTTATAATTAACATAGCAGTTTAAGTTCTACTCACAGCTAGCATTAAGCTCCTGCAAGACCCATGGCCATGGCAGGCCCCAATGACCTATTGCAAAAATGGCCCCTAAGGAAAGCAACAGTAGTGGCTGGCCATGAGGAAGAGAAAGTGGGAGTACCTGTTTTCAGTGGTACTCTGATTCCGGTAATTGCATCTACCTTTTCTTTTTCCTGTTCAGAGCAGCCAAGAAAATGGAAAGGATGTCAGTAAAGTTGTAGTCCTTCAGGTCTACTTAAGTGAAGAAGGGACCTGACAGGTTACATCCTTTTTGTCCATTTTTTTACTACCTCCATGGCAGCAAGAGTAAATAGAGCAGTCATTATTCATAGGCTGAAATCAATCAGGTTCTCTTCTTGAAAGAACTGGATCTGATTGGTTGCAGCATTTTTTCACCATGTCAATTGTAAAATGTTTGAATTGCACATCTATATATATATATATATATATACATATATATATATATATATATATATATATATATATATATATATATTATATGTATATATATATATATATATATATACATATATATATATGTGTGTGTTTGTGTGTATATATATACAAAATGTGTGCAATTTTTTAATTGACATTTGAAAAAACAATAACAACACAAAAAAATAAAGAACAACACATACCACGATTAATTGACATTTGCTGGGGCTCTCTGTCTGAGAAGAAAAATGTCTGCTGCTGTTTGCTCATTGCTCTGGCTTTTCAGGGCTAACATGTTTCCTGTGAAGCAACATGCAGGTGTGACTACTTCTTGTGTGAAATTTAGCCATCATTTTTATTATAAAAATTCAATGTCTGAAGCTTATCAGAAGTGGTTATAACTGCTAGTTGGCTCTGTTGTTGTTTACTCAATTTAGACATTCACTAGTCTGGCTTCATTGGGCAAGTATTCATTTGTATAATGTAAGATGGAATACTGTCCTGTGATTACTGGGTGTTTGTGTGAAACCTGAATTACTGTGACATTATTATTATTATTGCTATTATTATAATTATTATTTACAATAATCAGACTTCTGAAGTATTTTTGCAGTCAGTAAAGTTGCTGCACTTGATATGTACAGAGGCCACTGTGAATAACTGTGTCTTACCATTGCAGTTATTTGATCAATGTTCAACCATGCTTACTTATCTGTTGTGGCAGTAGTAGTGGCACACAATATGCTTGCTGAAATCAGAGAAACTATTTAAAAAATATTTTTATATCTTATGCTTGAGTGTATGTGTGTATATGGGGGGTTTCAGTCTAGTTAACAAGTTTGCTATAATTTCTTTCACTTGATTGGTGGCTATATTTTGGAGGATGTGTGTGAATGCAACTGCTCATTGGCACAATGGTGCAGTGAGTAGCTTTACCATTTCTCTGTAGCTTTGGTTGAGTTCTCTTTGCTGTGACTTTTTCTGTGTGAAGTCTGCATGCCGTCCCTGTCACTGTATGGGTTTACACATGCCCTGACTTACTTCAGCACCCCGAAGACATGTCATAGGTGAACTGACATTCCTTCAGTTTGTCTGAAGATGAACATGCAGAGTGTGTGTGTGTGTGTGTGTGTGTGTGTGTGTGTGTGTGTGTGTGTGTGTGTGTGTGTGTGTGTGTGTGTGTGTGTGTGTGTGTGTGTGTGTGTGTGTGTGTGTGTGTGTGTGTGTGTGTGTGTGTAAAATATCACTGAGTCTTATCTGTAGAGCAATACAATATTACTGGGAACATAAGCAGAGTTTCTGGGTAGCAGTAAAAAGAAATGCAGTTAACTCTACTGCTACTCATTCTGTGGACCAATGATCTGATGTGGCAACCCCTAACAGGAGCAGCTGAAAGGAGAAGAAAAAGATATTTCCAAGAAAAAAAATCATAAAATGCATTACAGAACAGTTATTCCCTTAGAGCTTCTAAGGGCCTAGAAGCCTCCAGATAATAGTTTCTATAAATATATTTTGACATGGAGTAAGTGGTGGCCTCTGCCCTCAACCTCACCCATTCTAAAACCAGCCCTGCACAAAGGTGTGACAGAAGTTCAATGCAGCTTATGTGCGGGACTGGAGATGCTGTGGTCATTATTTCTTTAGCTTTTCCCACAATCAAAACTCAAAACTGTGCACAGAAGATTACTATAGCTTGTTTAGGGTGGGGGACATGCGGTCATTAATATTTTAACTTTTCTGAAAAACCTTAGAGGTGGACTCAAAAGGTCATAATAGTTTATGTAGGGACACTATACTGTCTGAGAACAAAAAGTTGGAATATATCACTGTGGTCATTATTTTTTCACATTCCTCACAATGAAACATAAGACATTTATGCAGGTGGCTACATTGGGGGTAGAGGTAAAAAGACCTGCTGTTTATATACATCTAACATTATTTCTTAATGAAAGAAACTCCTATTTTACTTTATTTTTTCTTGCATCTTTTCAACACACCCTAACTGGCTAAGACTACACAGTAATAACTGTATAAGATGTATTTGAATTAAGCCGGGGGTCTGGGGCCCATCAGGCCTACAGAAGCCATGTGGTTATAGATGCTCTGAGGTGCATTTTATAACATCTTTCCAAATGTTTGATTCCCTAATGGACTTAAAATAAATCATAAGTAAGGGAAGAAAAAAAGCTGTGTCCAGGGCTTAATGTTCACTGGCAACAAAACAGTACAGAGAACTGAGATCACAAAGGTTTGTGAGAATATATAAATTATTTATGGGAATAGTGTCTGGTTCTCTATTCCACCTCCTGAAAAAGACAGACACTATCCTTCTGGTGTTAGACTTGAATGAAAGTGAAAACACAAATGACTAGCCATAAATTTCAAATGACTGTTGTTATACATATACACAGCAGGCCTCCTCAACCCCATACCCAAACGGCCCCCACCTTATATGTACAACTCTGATGTCATGCTGTGGCAAAACTGAAAGAAGAATTATTATTTTTATTCAGGCTATCACTGGATGAAAAGCTTGTTAAGAAAAGGTATAAACTGCACCCTGGAACATCAAAAAAAATGGTTTATAGATGAAGGTGAAGAGTGAGGCAAAATGTGATGAAAGAAAGAAAGAAAGAAAGAAAGAAAGAAAGAAAGAAAGAAAGAAAGAAAGAAAAACAATCTATATGGTGTGGGAAAGTCAGAATGGGGGGAATCAAGTGGGAGATGTGTACAGGGAGAAAGAGTAGGCAACAGATGATGTCATGAAACCCTTCATCCATGCCACCATTTTACCTGAGGACAGCTCTGCATTTAGAGTTGTTGTGATGTAACTTCACTGAAACAAAATGCCAGTCACTGTGAATGTATCTCTGTGGGATGGGCAAACATGGTATAGTACACAGGCCTGTTGTAATGCAAGAGCTTGGTAATTATAGTTCAGTCTGTGCTTACTTATCCAAAAGGTTTCTATCTTGAATTAAAAGGTTGCTTAGAAGGGGTGGAAGCAACAGGGTGATACTTGGAAGGGTCAACAGCCCCCAACTTGACACTTCTTGGAGGTCCCCCAAGTGCTAACACAGGCCCTGGTTCTACCTGTGCTGCTGCTCACTTTCTAAGCCATTGTTTTACAATAATTTGACCTGGGTCTATATCAGTTTGTCAAGGATTCACTTCAGTGAACCTGACTTCATCGACACCAAACCACCGAACTTCACTTCTGCAAATGTTCCCATCCACAAAAGATTTAAGTAGGCAAAGGAAGCAGCTGGCCAACAGCACAACTTTGTCCTTTTCTCCAGTGTAGTGTGATCTTGGAGTTGGTATATATAGTTAAGGGGGTGTAGGTGGCATAGCCCCCCACTTGGGTGGATTTGACATACTGCGGTGTACGCTCCATTGGGGTGTTGGCTAAGTGATTTCTATCCCTGGTGAAATCTTTTTTCAATGTGAACATTTGTGGAAGTGAAGTTTGTGGTTTGAGGACAATGAAGACAGGTTCGGTGAAGTGAATCTTCCATGAACTGATATAGACCCATTTGAGCCACCTGTGCTAAAAATGCATTCTATTAAATTCTCAGACATGGAGATTGGACTAAACTGCCAGTAGATGACCAAGTTTTACATGCTCCCCATCACTATACAATACCTCTATCACAACCACACTCCAGTCCACTGGAGCCATTCTTGAGTCTAGTAAGAGGATATGATATGCACTTTACCAATTGCTATCCAAGCATTTGACAGCTCTTTAAGAATACATAGTAACCCTATTTTACCTTTATTTCCTACCACTCTTCAGCATACTGAGCTTATTTAATACCATTTTTACCTTTGTCAGTGCTTTGTCAGGCTGACTCTCCAATGACATTCCTCATCATACTAGTACTCTGCCTTCTTCTTTCTTTTCTGAATACAGAAGAGATAATTACGTTTATTAATTTAGAAGGCCACCTGGTTTCTTTATGCCCTTCCTAGTTTTTATAAGGCAATGTGTATTCACCAGCACACTTAAAAACCCCTTCATGGGCACTGACAACATTTCTAGATAACATACATACATACATACACACATACAGATATTTCATGCATGAGTAATAATGTCCTTCTAGCCTGCCAATAAACAGAAACAGTCATCCCCATAATAATTGTCCAAACCATTCTTACCTCTAGGAATGTTGGGATTATTGTGATAGCAATGTTTAATTGGGTTAATATTTATTATGATGGCAGTCAAAAAGGATCATGGTCAAAAAGAGTAGTTGAATAGGCTTCATTTTGACCATTGCGTGTTTTCTTTTTGCTAGGGATAAAGAGTATTGATTTTAGAAAACTAATGAAGGTGTGAGCTGAGAAACAATTTTGAGGGGTTTGTCAATAATAAAAGTTAACTTTAGGCTGTGTGGATTGTCAACTGTAGTTTTTATTTTTTAAATTTCTGAATTTGGTATTTCCTATAGAACAGAATATTGTTTAAGATATTCCCAGAAGTAGTTATCTCTAAGGGCCTACATACTAAGGTCTGTTCTTAAATGTCTTCAGATATGTTAGCCTTTCATAATAACTTAAACTTTCATATCCATGGATCTCATTAGTATATTTCTGGGGTAGTAACTTTATTCATGCTAGTTTTCTTATAAGGTTTCCATATCATTATTCCATACACATGCTTGAGTTCAGTGTAACTTAACCAGCAATGAGTTCATCATTTATGATTTCCTAGACTTTATATTTTATATACAGATTACAGTTGTATAACTAGCATTAATCAATTGGTTGACATGATCAGAAAAATGTAATGCTGGGTCTACCCACATACCAAGTTTCTTAAACGAATCCTTAGTTTCAATTATTGAATGCTGTATTAAATAATTACCCTTCAAGCTATGTCTCCCAAATCTCATCATATCCTTAGTTTTTATGTATTTATCTCTTTTATGTGCCCAGATGGTAAATTTATTCAAGGTTTTTGCAGATATGCCCTGTCTGTAATAGATGTAATCAGTTTTCCCATTTTCAAGTTATCTGCATACAGACTATAGAACAACTCAGATGAAAAATATAGATTTGAAAGATACAACCTAAACAAGTATGGGCCCAGGACAAGGCCCTATGGAACACCCTGACTGTATTTTACCTCTCTAATTGCTGTATGATACTTGCTATGGTATATTTGTGAGCCATGCAGCTATCCATCCATGTATATGTATATACATACATTAATACCTTGTTGTTCTAATTCATTGATTAGGATTTTTTGTATGACCCAATCAAAGGCAGAAAAATAACTCTATATAAATTACATCACAGCACACTTTTTAATTTATAACTAATATTATATTATTACAGTACATCATGTTACAGGTACTTAGAGATCTATTTTCAACATATGCATGCTGAAGTCCTAAACTTTCCGATTCTGAAAAAAGTGCATCCAGAAATAACCTTATCCATTATTTTTCCACAACAAGAAAGTAGACTTGAAGGAATATATGTCTCTGGGTTTGTCCTATTTCCCTTTCCCTTAAAAAAGTGTTTAACAAGTCCATGTCTGTACTCTTGAGGAATTTCCCCATACTTTATCTTCACATTGAAGTGTTCTCAGGTCAATAATACTTATTCCATCTCATTTCTGTTGCATTCTTCAGCTGCGTTTTGGCTTTGAACAAACCTAGCTGTTTTTTTCTGTTAGTGTCTTTATAAACAACTTATTTCCTTTCCTTATTGTCTTTCACCATTTTGGAAACTGTCTTATTTTCCAGGGATTCATGTCAGTGTACCAAACTCAAAAACACCTGTCTTACTTCTAAGGGAAGAGAAACCATGGAAAATGCAAAGTGTGAAAGGGAAAAAATCACAAGCATTTTTTCAAGAAGGATAAGACCCCCACATGCACGCACACACACACACACACGCACACAAACGGCCTTTATAACACTCTGTCGCGGAATATACATACTCTGAAGTCTCTAGGTCCCTCAGTCTTGGGTAAGATGGAATATTTATTTAACCATGAGGTTCGGCGTAATTGAAATTAGTATATCCAAAATGCTTGGTGTTAGTGGATTCTAGGCTGAATTTATAATATTCTGGCACACACAAAAGTGCCTTCTGAATTAACAATGTGCTCCCATTTTCCTTTATAGCTTCCTTTGCTGCCTCTTATCATTGGTCCTTGCCTTCCTGACATAGCCTGTTGTTAGGTAACCATTTACGATTCCGAGACTCATTATTGTGCTTTTCACAATAGTGAAATAGTGAAGACTGACCAAAAATCCAGACTTGCATATATCAAGTCAGAGATTGCTGTTTCTCAGAATATTCTTTTCTCTAAGGTATGGTGATCACACAGTAGATATATGTAAGTCTGGGGGTGTGGGGGGCTTACCCTGACGACTGTTGGTGCAGGGGGCCTTGCCCTGCAAAAAACAACTTTAAATGAGATCAGCGATGTTTGACATTCATTGCTCTCCTGTACTTTCTGACTCTTTTTTCATGTAATTCCAGGGCTTGCACTTATGAGTCTCATAATTATATTATAACAGGGAGCCATGCCATTGTCTTCTGTACACCAACAGTAATATGTCTCCATAATTCTGCAACCCTTGCCATCTCCATCTACCCTTCTAGATTGTTCCATACTCTCCTGTTCCTCAAAGTAAAGTCCAAGTCATAAAATCTGAGACCAGTGCTTTTTTTTAATCAGACCCACCTCCAAACCCCATTCAAAGATCAAAAAACCATACTGTAATATAATCATTGGTCAGGAGACCAAGCAGGATATTCTTGTTAGCTCTCTACACAATATGAGACATAGGATACAGTCAGGTATCATTAGGTTCAGAAGCAGGTTAAAAATATGGGGGAAAGGAAAATATCCACTTGTTCTGTAAGGAAAGAGATAGAAATGGTGAAAGCCTTCTTTAAATATGAATTGAACAAAAGCTGAAGACCCCAACAGGCAAAGAAGTACTTCTGACTTGGTCTTCTGCAAACCAGTTGGATGGGTATTGGTGAAGAAACCACTTGACAACCATGATGATATAATGGTATAGTTGATAATTCCCACAATAGGAGTAGAAAGGGGAAACAAACACAGAGGTTTAGGATTAGAATTAAATATTTTAAAAAGTAAATTGGGAAGCCACATGGAAGACTGACAGTGAATAAATAAAATAGTGGAGCTGTGGGGAGGAACATCAATGGATTTTAGGTGCATGCATTCATACAAAGCTTACAGCCAAAGGTCTGTCAAGAAGCTTTGCCTCGACACCCCTTGGTATTATATTAGTTACCCCCTGATAAGAAGATTATTTCTGCATTATGCAAACATGAATTTGAAGCTTCCCATCCAATAATAAAGTCTAGATTTGAAAGGGTAAAATGTCTTGGTTTGCTTGATGTAAATTGTTACCACTGGCACAGCCTGTCCACTGCAGGGAACAAACTTTATATCTCCTCAATGAGGGACCAGTAAATACCCAAAAACTATCCAGGATTCCATAAATCTATTCCAAAACAGAGGAGAAAGAGAGCATACATAAGTAGACAAAGGAAACAATGGAAAATGTGTTAATTTAATGTATCATCTGTGTAAGTGGACTAATCCATAGAACCTTTTCAGTCATGGCTCAAGCCATAAGGGAAAATGCAAATACAGTATAAATATATGTAGACAATTTAGGGTCACCGATTAGCCACCGTATGTTGTGGATGTGGGACAAAATGGGAGTGCCCAGAGAAATCCCACACAGACACAGAAAAGCATGCAAACACCACACAGTGACTATCAGAAGTAAGGATTGAACGTGTGAAACCTGGAGCTCTGAGATAGAGATCTTATTACTTTGTCACCATGTTGCAGGTTAGGAGAGTTATAAGTGGCAAAGACAAGGGCATACATAAATATGAAATGTAAAGAGAAAAGAAAAATATTTTTGGAATCATTTAGAGAAAACAAACCAATAATCTTCAGGAAAGCCAGTGTTACTGTAGAAGGAAAGAAATCTAAAGGAGTGAGATATGGGCAAAATATGTTTATCATATATGCATGAGAACAGGGGAGGATACAGTCAGGTACTGGGGAAGTGCAAAATGGTTATGAAGAGACCGGACAGCAGAAATATGCTGAATGAATTCTTTATATCCATACTTAAGAGAATTAAAGGAAAGGTGCCAGCTTGAATAAGTAGAGCAGACGTGAGTAGAGACAAATGAGCAAATGGGAAGAAACACTGAAGGATCTTAGAGAATCTGAGGGATGGGCATGGCAGGTAGTCCAAATATGCTTCCTATCAAAGTACTTAAAGACATGAAGATGCCAACAGGAACAAAAAGATGAGCCACTCCACAGTAAAAAAATGCACCTGTTCAGGCCAAATTCAATAAAACCAATTCTGGACTTTATTGAAGAAAATAAAACAAATGATAAACACTTTTGTCCAGACCACTTCAGAACTTCATCAGATAATGAATTAATTTACACAAACCATTTATATAGTACATGGGAAACTGGGTAAAAAATCATCAAAAGTTAATAAGTTATTTAAAATGACACATCCCCTTAAAGAATAATCATGTACAAACCATGCTTTATATATAAAAACTGGTTAAAATGCATAAATAAGTGTGGAAAATTCAAGTTATATTCTAAAAACATAATAAAATATATCATTTAATAGTACAGAAGAAATATAAAACTTTTTTAGAAGAAACACTGTTATCTTTCTAAAGCTTTTAGTTTCAACAGAGAGCTAATGGAAATGTGTTCATTTAAGCCTGGCCAACTTGATGCATTGAGACACAGTTGCCAGTAAACCTCTCTCCTTTCTAACAAAAGTGACCAGGCACCACCTCGAGGTTCTGTTTTAATATTGTCAATGACAGTGAAATGAAAAGAGTGATCAGTATTTTCCATAATGTGTTTACTAAGTGCATTTATATCTTTTTTTTATTTTATATCATACAAATGTTCGTAAATTCAGTTCTTTAATTTATGGTCAGTTTTTCCAATGTAAAAACAGCTACAACAGTTACATAGGGCAAAATAAATAATCTTTTCAGATTTGCAGTTATATTTTTGATGTAATTTCACTTCAATATTTTTGAGATGAAACCAAAGGGAGTGAATAATGTTGGGCACATGAAAAAGTGTGGCATGTGTAAATATTGCAAACACATTAAGGAAGGGGGCATTTTTCTGATAAACAACATTGAAGTGAAATTTGAAGCAAATTTACGAACATTTGTATGATATAAAATCAAAAAAAAGATACAAATGCACTTAATAAACACATTATAGAAAATACTGGTCACTCTTTTCAGTTCACTGTTATTGACAATATTAAAACAGAACCTATTTTTTAGACCCACGAGAATTTCCAACCCTAAGATGGTCAGAGAGAATAAAGAACAAAACTGCAGTTTCATATCAACCCTGGGAAACTCACCAGGGGAAAACTTACCCCCCAACACCCAATGAAACATGAGGGGGGATTCAATCAGAGGGGGAGAGGGGCACAGAATCATACTTGGTCCAACAGGACTTAGTTAATGATTCTTTAGACATTTTAGAGGTGTCCTCTGATTATTTACTACCCCATTGTAACATTATCACCAGTTGTGATGGTGATTTTAAAGTGTATAATTTTTCTGATGTGGTTATTGGTATTGAGCACTGTGATTATTTTCAAAAGGTTTCACCTACAACCTATGGACATTTCTAACACCCTACTTGACTTAAAATTATACACACGTAAGTTGAATTTTAGGGTCCTTTTTCAGAATTCAACACTAGAAAATGTTATCAACCCTTTAGCCATGTCCAGCACCTTTAATCCTCCCCTTCACCCCATGATTCAACTATTTGAAAGAATATGTGAACTAAATATCCATAATTTTTTAAGGATTAATCAGAAAAGGCATCTGGACAATGATGTGGGGACCATACTACAAGACATTAAAATCATTCTTGATTTGTATGAATAATGAAACCCGACAAGGGTGGTGGTGTAGTTCTTATGAACCAGGTTGATTATGCTAACAAGATGTTGCACATTCTGAATGGGAAGGCATATGCTAAATCCTCTCTTAATGAATTACACACAGCTTACAATTGAATTAGAAATTATTTACAGGATTTGTTTACTGAGGGGTCCATTACCATTGATGAGTTAAATTATCTCACTGTGTCATATCCCAAAATGTCTGTGATGTTTGGGTTACCAAAACTTCATAAGAACCTTGACCAACCACCCATGAGACCCAGTGTGAACGCAAAAGGTTCTATCGCCCACCCTCTTGCAAAACTTTTAGATACTAGGCTTAAAGAACTGGTCTTTTCTGAAACCCACATATGTAAGGACTCATGGAGTTTCTTACATCTCATCAACAACACTCCATTTCAAACCCATTATGTCCTTTTAATAAACCAAAAATAAGCAATACAACAATAAAATGAACACGTCCAGGAAGGCAGGAAGAAAACAAAATGAAACTGCTGTAGCGTATACTATTTAATTAACCGCTTTCGTAACAAAGACTTCATCAGAATAATAACATTAAAACAACTGAGTTCTTAAATACAATAAAAACAATCATGTGATTAATAGTCATGCGATTAATGAAATAATTAAAACCAAAATTGGTACAAATCAAATATATAGCTTCTAATCTCCTACATAAACATAACTGTTCTCAAACTCTAATAAAAATGAGAAAATATTGAATGACCTGCTTTGTTAACGTTTAACCTACGTTGGTTCAAATAACATTTAATGTTAACAGTCTCGTTTAGTCCGGGGGGAATATCTGACTTCAATTTAATTTGCCAGAAAGATTCCCTTTGTAAGAGAAAATTCCTGAAATCCCCTTCTCTCATGTCCTTCCTCCCCACCTCTAATACAGAAAATAAAATTTTTTTAAAATGTAAACAAATCAATGAATGCTTAAACAAAGCATTCCTATCGTCCCTTGACTTAATACTGTAAATATGCTCCCTTACACGAACTCTTAATTCCCTGGTGGTCATCCCGATGTAAAAGGCATCACAGGAGGAGCACTGGGCAATATAAATAACTCCTCTGGTTCCACAATTAACTGTACCTGGGACCTCCAGGGTCCTGTTAAAAGTACTGATGGAGATGTAAGGTCCCGTGGAAATAAAGCGACAAAAATTGCAATGGTTACATATAGTCATTCCCCTATTCTGGGCCACTGATTTAACAGCACTGTTTTGCTGTTTCTCAAAGATCCTCTTTAAATCTAATCCACTCTTTTGTACAAAAACGGGTTTCTCTCCTAATACCTGAAAAATTTCCTTATTGCCTCTAATAATGCCCCAGTTTCTCCTTAAAATATTTTGAATCTCCCTACAATCTGAACTCATTTCCAAGGAACATATCAGATTTGGATCCACTTTATTGACTGTCCCTTTTCTACCAACTATATCCACGTCTTCCATAGTGAGGTTTAATAATGGGAAATAATTAGTTTCCCTTTTTGACCAAACCTCCTTCTTAGTTCGTTCCAAAAGGTTAACATCATAGCCCCTGTTAATAAATAAGGATGAAATGAATGTAAATTCAGCATCCAAATCTGAATTTTTAGAGGTCATACGGCTTGCCCGTATAAATTGACCCCTTGGAATGTTGTTGGTAATAAATTTGGGGTGACCGCTTTTGTAATGCAGGTAACCATTGTTAAAAGTTTTTTTACGAAAAATGGAACTGTGCATTCTACCTTCCAAATGGTCCCATTTTAGGGTCACGTCCAAAAAATTCACCTCTGGTCCCCGACATCCCATGGTGAATTTCAAGTAGTCTGACGTGGTGTTAACTTCTGTAAAAAATTGGTCAACGGTGGTACTATCCCCATTAATAATAAAAAACAAGTCGTCCATAAAACAACAAAAAAGACGGATGTTATATTTTTCCGTTAACATTGGTAAAAATTGGTTTTCCCACCATGTCATTACCAGGTTGGCAAATGCTGGGGCTGCAGAGGACCCCATGGCCACCCCTCTTTTCTGACGATAATAGGATTTTCCAAAAAGAAAAAAGTTATTTTCTAGTGTAACCTCCAATAACCGACATAAAATAGAAATTAAGTCGTTACTGAAATTAGGACTACTAGTTGTCAAAAGACCCCTAATGGCTTCAACTCCCTCATAATGGGGAATACAGGTGAATAATGAGATTACATCTAAACTGAACATAGTCTGCAGTTCAGGGTTGTACCCATATGTACACATAAACTGATTTATTCTCTTAAGGAAATGCCAAGAGTCCTGAATAAAAGAAGGTTGTTCAGAAACTACAGGTCCAAGAATAGCATCTAAAACTAAGGAAATACCTTCGGTGGCAGAATAAGGTGCCGAGACAATAGGTCTAAAAGGGGGCACGGTAACAGACTTGTGTACTTTGGGTATCCCAAAGAGTACACCTATCCTAGGATGTTCTATGTTACAAAATTCGTATAATTCCAGGGAAATTTCCCCATTCATAAGGGCATCATACAAGAAGGACTGGATCAAACGGTAACGCCGTTTGATTTCAAAAAGAGGAATAATCTCATATTCTTCCTGATTTCCCAATAAATCCAACATGCCCTCTTCATACATCTCTTTTTTCATAACAACAATATTATTGCCCTTGTCGCTTTTCATAAAACGAAATTCAGTGGTTAAATGTTCTAATTTGTTCAAGGCCCGCCTTTCATCCTTTGACAAATTGTCGTCTAAGTTTGAATAATGACCTAACAAACTGTCAACTTCTTTAATACATGTTTCTTCAAAAACCTTTAGGGTATGATGTAACTTTGGGCAATAAAGAGAGGGCTTAACAAAGGTGTTTCGAGTGGAGGGTAAATCATGTAACAAGAAATGTAAATTTAGCTTCCTGGAATACTTCTTAATGTCCACAACAGTTCTCACATAGTTGGCCCTGTTGTCTGGAATAAAATTTAAGCCTAGTTTTAAAACCTTAAGCTCCTCGTTACAAAAAATATAATCAGTTAAATTTATAATATTAAAGTGTTCATTGGTGGTAATTATGTCTCGTCCCCCGATGACTGGGAACTCAAAAAAGTCCGGCTTCTTGTAGAGACAGTTTTAGTCACCATTGGGTTTTTTCGGTTAGAAACTGTTCCTGTTGTGGGCAAGGAAACAGATGGAACTGACCCTGTATCAACATTAGGGCCCACAACTGTATTCTTGTTGACAGGCAGCGGTGGGAAGTTTTCATCATCCACCGCCAAACTGTACCCTCCTTGCCCTTTATCCAAAAGGGTGTTACCACTAAGAGGCTTAAGTTGGTTTTAAAGCGATCCGATGCTTCAAACCTAATTGAGGAGTTGTTGATTACCCCACGGGCATTACTACGGTGTCCCACTCCTTTGGTGTAAACTCCGTTGTCAGATTTATTAAAATTTTGCCCTTTGTTATTGACTGATTTCAATGGTTTAACTGGAATTCCAAAGTTAGCGTAAGCAGAATTATTTTTGTAGGATTCCAAGTCACGCAACAATTTTGAGTGCTTTCTATTGATATTGTCTATGGACAGTTGTTCCGTTTCTTTAGAAACTGTCTCTAGGAAGTCACAAAACTTGACATTACCCAAAAGTTGTTTGAAAAAAGTCTCCAACTCCATAATTTCTTTCCTTAATACTTCTTTTTTTACCAAATTGTTGTCATACAATAACTTCAGGAACCGTAGTCCCGCTTCGTTAAAAAAACAAACTAGTTCGTCAAAAAACATATCACCAGTTTGAACCGCTAGCACTTAAAGAATCTTAAGCCCTTTGGAACTATCTGAAGCTCCAAGCAACGGGCAAAATAACAATTTTCGATGTGAATGGCTTCATACCTTTTAAGCAGTCTTAAAAGATGTTCCCGTTTGGAGTTAAAGTCCTTGTTGAAAACCACATTCGGCGTCTCCTCCATTGTGCCAAGCTCCTTAAAGGGATTGTCAGCACGGTCGATAAGGTCCTGAAAAGATACCCGACCAATGATGCGTTGACGAACTGGGGCTACCGGATTAACTTCACAAAAAGCCGGTTCCAGGTGAGCAGCCGTCTCTGTCTCGAAATGTAAACCCGCTGGACTGGAGGCCCTGATAGTGACTTCCGGGTCGTGGGTTCGCGAGGACAAAACCTTCAATGAATTTTTGATCTCCGTGAGAGTTGCAAATAAGAGCATGTTAAAGTTCCCCATTTCCATCGTAGGAGTTGCATGAATACTCATGTTTAATAATGGGTCTTCGCTAGCCTCAGCCATAGACGCAAACCACAGCCAATAAACCAAAAATAAGCAATACAACAATAAAATGAACACGTCCAGGAAGGCAGGAAGAAAACAAAATGAAACTGCTGTAGCGTATACTATTTAATTAACCGCCAGAATAAAGACTTCATCAGAATAATAACATTAAAACAACTGAGTTCTTAAATACAATAAAAACAATCATGTGATTAATAGTCATGTGATTAATGAAATAATTAAAACCAAAATTGGTACAAATCAAATATATAGCTTCTAATCTCCTACATAAACTTAACTGTTCTCAAACTCTAATAAAAATGAGAAAATATTGAATGACCTGCTTTGTTAACGTTTAACCTACGTTGGTTCAAATAACATTTAATGTTAACAGTCTCGTTTAGTCCGGGGGGAATATCTGACTTCAATTTAATTTGCCAGAAAGATTCCCTTTGTAAGAGAAAATTCCTGAAATCCCCTTCTCTCATGTCCTTCCTCCCCACCTCTAATACAGAAAATAAAAATTATTAGGGATTATGAGGGAGTTGAAGCCATTAGGGGTCTTTTGACAACTAGTAGTCCTAATTTCAGTAACGACTTAATTTCTATTTTATGTCGGTTATTGGAGGTTACACTAGAAAATAACTTTTTTCTTTTTGGAAAATCCTATTATCGTCAGAAAAGAGGGGTGGCCATGGGGTCCTCTGCAGCCCCAGCATTTGCCAACCTGGTAATGACATGGTGGGAAAACCAATTTTTACCAATGTTAACGGAAAAATATAACATCCGTCTTTTTTGTCGCTTTTATGGAACTTGTTTTTATTATTAATGGGGATAGTACCACCGTTGACCAATTTTTACAGAAGTTAACACCATCAGACTACTTGAAATTCACCATGGGATGTCGGGGACCAGAGGTGAATTTTTTGGACGTGACCCTAAAATGGGACCATTTGGAAGGTAGAATGCACAGTTCCATTTTTCGTAAAAAAACTTTTAACAATGGTTACCTGCATTACAAAAGCGTCACCCCAAATTTATTACCAACAACATTCCAGGGGTCAATTTATACGGGCATTAGTCAGATGACCTCTAAAATTCAGATTTGGATGCTGAATTTACATTCATTTCATCCTTATTTATTAACAGGGGCTATGATGTTAACCTTTTGGAACGAACTAAGAAGGAGGTTTGGTCAAAAAGGGAAACTAATTATTTCCCATTATTAAACCTCACTATGGAAGACGTGGATATAGTTGGTAGAAAAGGGACAGTCAATAAAGTGGATCCAAATCTGATATGTTCCTTGAAATGAGTTCAGATTGTAGGGAGATTCAAAATATTTTAAGGAGAAACTGGGGCATTATTAGAGGCAATAAGGAAATTTTTCAGGTATTAGGAGAGAAACCCGTTTTTGTACAAAAGAGTGGATTAGATTTAAAGAGGATCTTTGAGAAACAGCAAAACAGTGCTGTTAAATCAGTGGCCCAGAATAGGGGAATGACTATATGTAACCATTGCAATTTTTGTCGCTTTATTTCCACGGGACCTTACATCTCCATCAGTACTTTTAACAGGACCCTGGAGGTCCCAGGTACAGCTAATTGTGGAACCAGAGGAGTTATTTATATTGCCCAGTGCTCCTCCTGTGATGCCTTTTACATCGGGATGACCACCAGGGAATTAAGAGTTCGTGTAAGGGAGCATATTTACAGTATTAAGTCAAGGGACGATAGGAATGCTTTGTTTAAGCATTCATTGATTTGTTTACATTTTAAAAAATTTTTATTTTCTGTATTAGAGGTGGGGAGGAAGGACATGAGAGAAGGGGATTTCAGGAATTTTCTCTTACAAAGGGAATCTTTCTGGCAAATTAAATTGAAGTCAGATATTCCCCCCGGACTAAACGAGACTGTTAACATTAAATGTTATTTGAACCAACGTAGGTTAAACGTTAACAAAGCAGGTCATTCAATATTTTCTCATTTTTATTAGAGTTTGAGAACAGTTAAGTTTATGTAGGAGATTAGAAGCTATATATTTGATTTGTACCAATTTTGGTTTTAATTATTTCATTAATCACATGACTATTAATCACATGATTGTTTTTATTGTATTTAAGAACTCAGTTGTTTTAATGTTATTATTCTGATGAAGTCTTTGTTACGAAAGCGGTTAATTAAATAGTATACGCTACAGCAGTTTCATTTTGTTTTCTTCCTGCCTTCCTGGACGTGTTCATTTTATTATGTCCTTTTAACTGAGGATATCAAAGACTTATACTCTGTTATTCCACATAATACAGGTTTAGAATGTTTTCCAGAATACTTATATGAAAAAGGCATTGAGCACAACAAAGTTCACGTATATGCACACCTGCATGAACTTGTATTGAAAAACAACTTTATTCTCTTTAATCACAAAATCTATTTGCAACAGGAGGGTGTAGCGAAGGGTTCCTCATGTGGGGGTCTATATGCAAACATTGTTGTAACCCAGTGGGAAAAGAAGTTTTTGTTCAACAGTCCAATGTTTAAGTATGTAAAATGCTACACCCGTTTTTTGGACAATATCTTTATTTTGTGGGATGGACCCCCAGAACATGTAGTAGATTTAATATCATACATGAATTCCACCACCACCTTCTTGAAATTCATACACAACTACAGTATGGACCAGCTGCCTTTCCTAGAAGTTCTTCGCATTAAAGATCACACCAACAACAAATTTGTTTCAAAAATATACAGAAAGGAAACATATTCCAACTCCTTACTTCATTTTTCAAGTACACATCCAATGAAACAGAAAAAAGCTATTGTAAAAGGACAATTTGTGACGGAGGCCGAATGGTATCTGTTATGAATGATTTCCTTAGCGAATGTGACAATTGGAAAGCCATGTTTTCAAGAAGAGGCTACCCATGCAAGTTTATTACTGACATTATGTTAGAGGTAGTAAATAAAAGGGAGAGAGGGCATTTTAGCCCCTTAATAACAGACACTGATAACAGCATCACCAATACCAATAATTTTACCCAGTCTTAGTGTGCAAAATCAAGAACTTAAAAGGGACTATAAGACATATTTTATTACTATATATACCAAGGACAGTTTTGCATTAAGGAAAATCTTGGAAAAGAATTGGACCATTCTAAACCAAGAGAAAGCCATTAGACCTTTCATTGATTCACACTCCACCATAGTATTCAAAAAAGGCAGAAACTTAAAAAACATTTTTGAGATGAAACTAAAGGAAGTGAATAATGTTGTGCACATGAAAAAGTGTGGCATGTGTAAATATTGCAAACACATTAAGGAAGGGGGAATTTTTCTGATAACACTGAAGTGAAATTACATCAAAAATATAACTGTGGATCTGAAAAGATTATTTATTGTGCCCAGACTCCACGTGGGCCAGCAGAGTAATCCAGGCTGCAGAGAGCTGAATAAGCGACTTTTCTTGATACTAAGTATATTTTTTGTTGCTTTCCACATCTGAATACCTAGCAACTGTATTTCGCCTGCCTTTCTGTTACATTGAAGCTGTTTTTACTGCATTTAACTTAATATTGCACTTGGAATCCTTGTTTGTTACTATTTGACTGTATTTGTAGCAAATTCTTCTGTGTAAGCTGTAGTAGCTGATTCATAGCATTTATAAGTGTTTGCTGTACCTGTTTCTGCCTGTTTTGTGAAAAAGAAAAAAAAGAAAAAAATATCTCTTGTTTTTCCTGCTTTACTAGTTTAGTCCAGTTTCAGAGTTGCTGATTCCTGGGCTTTGGTTGTAGTTCCTGTGTACTGTTTCCTTGCCTTATTTGGGGGAAGGGAAGCTACCTTGCTTACCAGTGGGAGTGGGAAGCATTGAGCTGCCTTTTGTCCAGTTTTGTGAGGTTTCAGCCAGTAACTAGTAGTTTATTGGTCGTTTTGGGCCAGTTTCTAGCTTTTTCCAGCCCCCTGGTATAAAACTTTCAGCTTGTACCTACTCAGCACAGACTCCACGTGGGCCAGCAGAGTAATCCAGGCTGCAGAGAGCTGAATAAGTGACTTTTCTTGATACTAAGTGTATTTTTTGTTGCTTTCCACATCTGATTACCTAGCAACTGTATTTCGCCTGCCTTTCTGTTACATTGAAGCTGTTTTTACTGCATTTAACTTAATATTGCACTTGGAATCCTTGTTTGTTACTATTTGACTGTATTTGTAGCAAATTCTTCTGTGTAAGCTGTAGTAGCTGATTCATAGCATTTATAAGTGTTTGCTGTACCTGTTTCTGCCTGTTTTGTGGAGAAAAAAAGAAAAAAAGAAAAAAATATCTCTTGTTTTTCCTGCTTTACTAGTTTAGTCCAGTTTCAGAGTTGCTGATTCCTGGGCTTTGGTTGTAGTTCCTGTGTACTGTTTCCTTGCCTTATTTGGGGAAGGAAGCTACCTTGCTTTCCTGTTTTACTAGTTTAGTCCAGTTTCAGAGTTGCTGATTCCTGGGCTTTGGTTGTAGTTCCTGTGTACTGTTTCCTTGCCTTATTTGGGGGAAGGGAAGCTACCTTGCTTACCAGTGGGAGTGGGAAGCATTGAGCTGCCTTTTGTCCAGTTTTGTGAGGTTTCAGCCAGTAACTAGTAGTTTATTGGTCGTTTTGGGCCAGTTTCTAGGTTTTGCCAGCCCCTGGTATAAAACTTTCAGCTTGTACCTACTCAGCACAGACTCCACGTGGGCCAGCAGAGTAATCCAGGCTGCAGAGAGCTGAATAACCGACTTTTCTTGATACTAAGTATATTTTTGTTGCTTTCCACATCTGAATACCTAGCAACTGTATTTTGCCTGCCTTTCTGTTACATTGAAGCTGTTTATACTGCATTTAACTTAATATTGCACTTGGAATCCTTGTTTGTTACTATTTGACTGTATTTGTAGCAAATTCTTCTGTGTAAGCTGTAGTAGCTGATTCATAGCATTTATAAGTGTTTGCTGTACCTGTTTCTGCCTGTTTTGTGAAAAAAAAGAAAAAAAAAAAATATCTCTTGTTTTTCCTGCTTTACTAGTTTAGTCCAGTTTCAGAGTTGCTGATTCCTGGGCTTTGGTTGTAGTTCCTGTGTACTGTTTCCTTGCCTTATTTGGGGGAAGGGAAGCTACCTTGCTTACCAGTGGGAGTGGAAGCATTGAGCTGCCTTTTGTCCAGTTTTGTGAGGTTTCAGCCAGTAACTAGTAGTTTATTGGTCGTTTTGGGCCAGTTTCTAGCTTTTTCCAGCCCCTGGTATAAAACTTTCAGCTTGTACCTACTCAGCACAGACTCCACGTGGGCCAGCAGAGTAATCCAGGCTGCAGAGAGCTGAAAAAGCGACTTTTCTTGATACTAAGTATATTTTTTGTTGCTTTCCACATCTGATTACCTAGCAACTGTATTTCGCCTGCCTTTCTGTTACATTGAAGCTGTTTAAGCTGTTTTTACTGCATTTAACTTAATATTGCACTTGGAATCCTTGTTTGTTACTATTTGACTGTATTTGTAGCAAATTCTTCTGTGTAAGCTGTAGTAGCTGATTCATAGCATTTATAAGTGTTTGCTGTACCTGTTTCTGCCTGTTTTGTGAAAAAAAAAAAAAAAGAAAAAACATCTCTTGTTTTTCCTGCTTTACTAGTTTAGTCCAGTTTCAGAGTTGCTGATTCCTGGGCTTTGGTTGTAGTTCCTGTGTACTGTTTCCTTGCCTTATTTGGGGGAAAGGAAGCTACCTTGCTTTCCTGCTTTACTAGTTTAGTCCAGTTTCAGAGTTGCTGATTCCTGGGCTTTGGTTGTAGTTCCTGTGTACTGTTTCCTTGCCTTATTTGGGGAAGGAAGCTACCTTGCTTAGCAGTGGGAGGGGGAAGCATTGAGCTGCCGTTTGTCCAGTTTTGTGAGGTTTCAGCCAGTAACTAGTAGTTTATTGGTCGTTTTGGGCCAGTTTCTAGCTTTTTCCAGCCCCTGGTATAAAACTTTCAGCTTGTACCTACTCAGCACAGACTCCAGGGCCAGCAGAGTAATCCAGGCTGCAGAGAGCTGAATAAGCGACTTTTCTTGATACTAAGTATATTTTTGTTGCTTTCCACATCTGAATACCTAGCAACTGTATTTCGCCTGCCTTTCTGTTACATTGAAGCTGTTTTACTGCATTTAACTTAATATTGCACTTGGAATCCTTGTTTGTTACTATTTGACTGTATTTGTAGCAAATTCTTCTGTGTAAGCTGTAGTAGCTGATTCATAGCATTTATAAGTGTTTGCTGTACCTGTTTCTGCCTGTTTTAGAAAAAAGAAAAAAAGAAAAAAATATCTCTTGTTTTTCCTGCTTTACTAGTTTAGTCCAGTTTCAGAGTTGCTGATTCCTGGGCTTTGGTTGTAGTTCCTGTGTACTGTTTCCTTGCCTTATTTGGGGAAGGGAAGCTACCTTGCTTTCCTGCTTTACTAGTTTAGTCCAGTTTCAGAGTTGCTGATTCCTGGGCTTTGGTTGTAGTTCCTGTGTACTGTTTCCTTGCCTTATTTGGGGAAGGGAAGCTACCTTGCTTACCAGTGGGAGTGGGAAGCATTGAGCTGCCTTTTGTCCAGTTTTGTGAGGTTTCAGCCAGTAACTAGTAGTTTATTGGTCGTTTTGGGCCAGTTTCTAGCTTTTTCCAGCCCCTGGTATAAAACTTTCAGCTTGTACCTACTCAGCACAGACTCCACGTGGGCCAGCAGAGTAATCCAGGCTGCAGAGAGCTGAATAAGCGACTTTTCTTGATACTAAGTATATTTTTGTTGCTTTCCACATCTGAATACCTAGCAACTGTATTTCGCCTGCCTTTCTGTTACATTGAAGCTGTTTTACTGCATTTAACTTAATATTGCACTTGGAATCCTTGTTTGTTACTATTTGACTGTATTTGTAGCAAATTCTTCTGTGTAAGCTGTAGTAGCTGATTCATAGCATTTATAAGTGTTTGCTGTACCTGTTTCTGCCTGTTTTGTGAAAAAAAAGAAAAAAAAAAAAATATCTCTTGTTTTTCCTGCTTTACTAGTTTAGTCCAGTTTCAGAGTTGCTGATTCCTGGGCTTTGGTTGTAGTTCCTGTGTACTGTTTCCTTGCCTTATTTGGAAGAAGGGAAGCTACCTTGCTTACCAGTGGGAGTGGGAAGCATTGAGCTGCCTTTTGTCCAGTTTTGTGAGGTTTCAGCCAGTAACTAGTAGTTTATTGGTCGTTTGGGCCAGTTTCTGGCTTTTTCAGCCCCTGGTATAAAACGCTAAACGCTTAGCCGATTTAGAGCGATTTAGCGAGCTGCGACTGTTGCACACTAGGGTAGTGCCGGTTAAGCAGGTTTAAACTATTCGGCTACCTAAAGTCCACTCTTCAAATTTTCCCTTAAAACTACCTTCCTCGAACTATACTACTGATCAAATCAGCGATCCTATAACTAAAAGATCAACTCTACTTGACTCCAAGTAGACTATTCTCTATCTATTAAACCTAGCACTTGCTCCTACAGTACTTATTACCTTGATACGGCACTCTTGTCATAGATAGTACCCCAAAAGGCAACCCCCATTTCTCGGTCACCCACGCCCCCGAATCTTTTTAAAGTTTTTCGCCTACCCTTCTAGTATGTCGAGGGATCAGTTGCTAGTGTCCTCTCCTGCTCAGCTGGTGAAAATATTGAGGCAATGTTTCAATTGCCTCATGTACACAGACAACCCTTTCCTCCTCCCACAAAACACAAATACATGCGAGAGATGCAACTATACGGCCAAACTGGAGGCTGAGCTCTTCAACATAGGACTGGCAAGACCAGTCAGGAGGAGAAGGTTACCACACACACTATAGACCCAGTCTCACATAGTACCATTACAACCTCAAATCATACACATAAACACACAAAGACATACTCGGAGGCTCTGATCAAAATCTACCAAAACAGCAGAGGCCACCAAAGCAGACACCCAAACAACCACCACCTCAGAACACAACACCCGCAACACATAGACCTCACAGTCAGAGTGTCAAACAGTCACAGCCCTTAAGGCCAAACACAATGCCAGACACACTAGTCATTGGTGACTCCATAGTCAGACACACTGATGTCCCGCCACCAGACTGAGTAAGGAGAAGGTCACAGTAAGCTGCCTGTCGGGCGCTAGAATCCGCCACATAACGCAAGCACTCAGGTCTCTCAACAGCAGGTACAAATATGACTCAGTCATTGTCCACGCTGGTGTAAACGACCTGAGACGCACCTCCTTGGACTACATGAAAAGAGACATTGAGGAGCTCTCTGATTATGTAGCCCAGGCAGGTATGACCCTGACCTTGAGCAGTATCCTACCTTCACCAAGAATGATGCCACAATACAGAGATAAGATGATCAGCTTTAACAATTGGCTTAAACACTGGTGTCATTCAAAGGGGATCCAGTATCTGTCTGCCTGGGATGACATGCTGGACAAGCCACGCTGCTGCAAGGGACGGCTTGCACCTGTCACCCTGGGATTCGGATATTGGCAAAGGCTCTGCCACCCCATAGTGCCTTTTTAGGCAAGGCTCAAATTCTAAACCTACCACCCTAGAACACAAAAAGGAAAAACTAAGGGTAATGCTGCTCAATGCCAGAAGTCTAAATCTCAAAATGCACGCACTCGAGGCCCTTCTCAGTATGGAGAACATCGATGTCTGTGCTGTGACAGAAACCTGGTTCAAGGCTCCTGAGAGCACCCCAGCGCTATCAGGTTTTACCTCATATCATGCCCGCCCCAAAATCCGGACAATACCAAGAAAGGAGGGGTATCCATATTCATCAAAGACACCCACACCTCAAGACTGGTGGCAACGCACGATGCATCGGAGACCATCCAGGTGCAATTAACCATAGGCAAGACTGCTCTGCAAATTGTAGCATGTTACAGGCCACCCTCACAAACTCAGGAAACTCACATGGCCTTCCTGAAAACACTAGAGGGGATAAATGTATCACCAAACACCATCATACTAGGTGACTTCAATTACCCTAATATAGACTGGGAACACTACTCAAGCCCAAACACCCTAGCCCAAAAGTTCCTGGAATTCATAAACTCAAATGCCATGGAACAACTAGTCACCATCCCCACAAGAGGAGATAACATACTTGATCTCATCATCACGAACATGGGAGCACAATGTTCAACACCGAAGTATACCCTCACTGGTGAGATCAGCTCACAAACTAATCTCACTGGAGGTCCTCATCCCACCCCACCTGAAATAAAAAGACCACAGTAAAGAACTTCTCAAAAGCCGACTTCACACTTCTAAAGACTAGTGTGGTCTCCTTTCAGGCCCCCGAGCCGGCGGAAAACAATACTCAAGCCGCTGAATCACTTACAAACGCCTTCTACCAGCACCTGCAGGACTGCATGGATAAGGCAATCCCAAGCAAAACAAAGACTCTTTGTACCAAAGGCAAGCGCCCAGTCTGGTGGACCCCAGCCATAAACAAACTCTACAACAAAAGGAGGAAGCTACTACAAGATAGAGCAAAATCCTTAAAAGGTAAGACACCCTTGATCACTACAAGTAAAAAACTAAGAGCTCTCATAAAATCATCCAAAGCAAATTT
Source organism: Protopterus annectens (assembly GCF_019279795.1). Classification (NCBI taxonomy): domain Eukaryota; kingdom Metazoa; phylum Chordata; order Ceratodontiformes; family Protopteridae; genus Protopterus; species Protopterus annectens. The sequence continues at coordinate 1,614,721,435 of NC_056739.1, read as the reverse complement.
CGAGAGAAAAATAGCTAAAGACTCAAAAGACAATCATAAGGCCTTCTTTAGCTATGTTAGAAACCTAGGAGGAAACTCTCAGATATGCTCAGAACTAGTTCAAAATGATGTGAAGATTACTGATCCTACAGACATTGCCAACATACTGGCTGACAGGTTCAGTGCAAACTTCTCCCTCCCCCAAAAGGAGAGATATCTATACCAAATGAGTGCAGCCCCCAAACATCTCCAGCAAGTGAGAACTGCTCTCCAAAGCAAAAACACAGCATCCATGGGACCCGATGGTGTCCCCGGCTGTGTGCTCCATGAACACAATGAGGAATTAAACCCACAGCTAGGACAGCTGTTTAATCAAAGTCTTACCTCTGGATCCAGGAGTGGCGACTGCAACTGTGGTCCCACTTCACAAAGGCGGTGCCTCCACAGACCCTGGAAATTACCGCCCATTAGCTTGACAAGCCTTATCTGCAAAGCCATGGAGAGGATCATAATGGACCTCATAAATAAAGACATAGGGAATTTGCAGACTTTGGATCCAACCCAGTTTGGCTTTGTCAAAGGCAGATCATGCCTTTTAAACTTGGTTGACTTTTTCAAACAGTCACCAAAGCCATTGATGAGGGAAAGGCAGTCCATACAGCCTACCTCGATCTGGCTAAGGCCTTCGATACAATACCCCACTCGGGTATCATTGAAAACTCATCAGCTTAAATGTTAACCCATACATCACAAGATGGGTTGCAAACTGGCTGAGTGACAGAACCCACAGGGTCAGAGTTGCTGGCGCCATGTCAGACTCAAAGCCTGTCACAAGTGGTGTCCCACAGGGCTCAGTCCTGGCCCACTCTTGTTTGGCATCTACTTTTCCAAGTACAAGCAAACACAGGAGGGTTATGGCTGACAAAGTTTGCAGATGACTGCAAACTGGGCCATAGTAGAAAACACATCTGACACAGATATCCTTCAGAAGGGTCTCACAGAAATGGATAACTGGTGCCAGAGCCACGGCCTAAAGTTAAATGCCAAAAATGCATAGTCATACCCTTCGGGAAAAACAAGGTTACCCCTAGCTACCAAATAGGTGGCAATCCACTGAGCACAGAAGAAGTTATCAGGGACCTGGGGACCCAGGTTGATAGTAGTCTGTCATTCGACACCCATGTAGCTAAAGTAGTTAGGAAGTCCTTCTACATTGCCCACCTTATCATGAAGGGATTCTCATCTAGATCAAGGGAGGTCATAGTCTCCCTTTACTCATCACTCATCAGACCAATGATTGAGTACAATGCCCCATTCGAATGTATCTGACCCGACACTTGCAGCAGCTGGAGAGGCCACAAAAGTTCCTCACCAAAAGGATAAAGGGTCTCAAAATCTGTCCTATGCTGCCCGACTGAAAGAACTCCAGCTCTATTCAGTCGCACGCTTGCTCAGAGGTGACCTTTGCCTAACATACAAGGCCATGTCAAACCCAGATTTGATGAATATGCTTCACCTCAAAAATCTAGATCCATCAGAGCCACAAGGGCGGAGACTTAAACCTCGACACGGCTATTAATAGGACGTGCTGGAGGGATAGATTCATCACCCAAAGACTCCCTATGCTGTGGAACAAAATCCCGGTACATGTGAGGCAGAGCACCTCGCTGGCCTTGTTCAAGAGAAATCTTGACCAATGGATGGGAGATCGCAGATATACCCCAGGAATTACCTCAGTGTCACTGCTCGACAGAGGCACAGCAAAATAATGGGTATAGTTCCCCATACTAAAGGGGTGGCGTAAGCCACAAAACAATGGGCTAGGCTTATAAATGCCCTTGGGCAGATAGCCTAGTATGAACCTATGAACCTATGAACCTATGAACCTATGTAACTGTTGTCGCTCTTTTTACATTGGAAAAACTGACCATAAATTAAAGAACAGAAGTTATGAACATTTGTATGATATAAAATCAAAAAAAGATACAAATGCACTTAATAAACACATTATAGAAAATACTAGTCACTCTTTTCAGTTCACTGTCATTGATAATATTAAAACAGAACCTCGAGGTGGTGCCTGGTCACTTGTGTTAGAAAGGAGAGAGGTTTACTGGCAACCGCGTCTCAGTGCATCAAGGTGGCCAGGCTTAAATGAACACATTTCCGTTAGCTCTCTTGAAACTAAAAGCTTTAGAAAGATAACAGTGTTTCTTTAAAAAAATGTTATATTTCTTCTGTACTACTAAATTATATATTTTATTATGTTTTTAGAATACGACTTGAATTTTCCACATTTATTTATGCATTTTAACCAGTTTTCATATATAAAGCATGGTTTTTACATTTTCTTCAAGGGGGTGTGTCATTTTAAATAACTTATTAAATTTTAATGATTGTTTTACCCAGTTTCCTCTGTACTATATAAATGGTTTGTGTAAATTAATTCATTATCTGATGAGGTTCTGAAGTCAGGACAAAAGCGCTTATCATTTGTTTTATTTTCTTCAATAAAGTCCAGAATTGGTTTTATTGAATTTGGCCTAAATGGGTGCATTTTTTTACTGTGGAGTGGCTCATCCTTTTGTTACTGTTTGGCATCTTTGTGTTTTGCAACAGTTTTTCCTTTTGTCTTTTTTCAAAAGTACTTAATGAACTGACAACAGAGATTGTTGGACCAATGACAAAACTATCCAGTCTTTTCTTGGAAACTATGTTGGTGCCTGGGGGTGTGAACAATGGAAGAAACTGTAACAATACACAAAGTGAAAAAAATCTGCAAAGACAACACCCCCTCAGGACATAAACAATTGCATCTCACAATGTCTCAACCTCTATTCCCTTAAGACAGACTACCAGACAACACAATATATTGGTCATTGGAGACTCTGTAGTGAGAAACACTGATGCCCCATTCACCAGAATGAGCAAAGAGGTAGTCAAGGTAAGTTGTCTAGTCATAGCATCATAGGAGGTCACTAGGTTATCGACCTGGAGGTCATTTTAAGCCTAGCCATTTCATCCCAATGTAATACCATAGACTCTAGTCAATACCTAGGATTGTACTTATTAATGACTGCCCATGTCCAGGAGGGCTGTGTGTGCTATCCCTGGTAAGAATTTATGGTACCCCATCCACTCATCCAGGTTCCTTTTGAACAGTGTCATAGAGATGCTCTGCTTCACATGAACTGGAAGCCTATTCCAAGATGCGGCAGTCACTGAGAAACAAATCTGTCCCTCCAGTACATCATATTCAAGTTGCAGGCCATATTTAGGTTCCTGGAATGGGCAGCTCAAGTCGCGTTTGATTTACAGATGTACAGTAAATTCATTAGGTTTGGGTCAGAGATTGCTCTGTAACCCAGGCATAAACCTCCCCTAAGAAGTCTATATGATACAGAGTATAGTGACAGGGACTTCAATCTGTGTAAGGCATGTGCTGGAGTCTCTTGATCTTCTTGGACAGAAAGGTCTCTTCAGTTGCTGCAGGTGCTTTGTATGGTACATGCTGAAAGGGGCATTATACTCACTTATGGGCTTGATTAGTGATGAGTATAGAGGGGTTATAACCTCCTTTGCTCTAGAGGTGATGTCTTTGCTAATCAAGTGTAGAAAGCCTTTCTTACTACAGTAGATACATGATGGTCAAAGTTAAGGTTGCAGTCTACTTGTGATCCCAGATCTTTTACCACTTCATAGGCACATAAAGTATTGTTGTTAATTGGATAGAGTGAAGGGACATTGTTTTTACCAAAGGAAATGATGATGCATTTTTTTGCATTCAGTTTGAGACCGTGTCTAAGACACCAGTCATTGGTCTGCATAAGATCCTCCTGAAATATACTGACATCATTTGGAGATTCAATAATTGTACCTAGTTTGTAGACTTCCACAAGTTTGGTCAGCCACAGCCCCTTAGCTTTGGGCTGAAACTCTGAGAAGTATATACCAAACAGTGGGGGGCCCAGCACTGACCCTTGTGGCACCCTGCTGGTGGCAGGTCTACTGGTCGATATGGTGTCATCCACTTTGATAGTGTGTGTGTCTAATTTGTGAGCCAGTTGGAAATCCATCTTACAACAAAGGGGTTTGCATTCAGTTTGCTAAATTTATTGGTAATGCCTAAGCATGGGATTGTGTCAAAGGCCTTTGCCAAGTCAAGATATGCTGTGGGCACAGATTTGCTCTCGTTAACGGCTCTGGTCACATTTTTGAAGAAATCTACCAGGATTAACAGGCAGGATCTGCCCTTGACAAAGCCAAATTTGGTCAGATCCAGGGTTTGGAGGTTGCCTAAATTTTTATTTATGAAGTTCATGATGATACATTCCATAGCTTTACAGATAAAGCTCATCAGACTTATAGGTCTATAATTCCCTGGGTGTATTGCTAAGCCACCTTTGTGGAGGGGGAATAACTGTTGCTGTTCTCCATTCCACAGGAACAAAGCCAGTGGTTAGGCTGTGATTGAATAGGGTACTTAATAGTGATGCTAGTTCATGTTTTAGTTTGTTTAGAAGACAGCCTGGGATGCCGTCTGGTGCCATACAGACTGTGTTTCTTTGCCTTAGACAAGGCTTTAATGAACTGCTCTTCAGATACGTGGGGGGGGGGGGGTTGGGGGCAAGGTTGTGTTAAGTTTGGAGGGGATAAGGGAGTGAAATTTTTGCCAAATCTGTCCACTAGCAGGTTTGCTATCTTTGCGGGATCAGTGTGTGAGATACCATTAGTCACTAGTTCAGCACATGATTGGGTCCTACCTTTTAAGCTACGTACATAGCTGTAAAAGGCCTTATGATTGTCCTTGTCTGTGATTGCTAAGCTTTTGTCAAAGTTACCCTCGGACGATTTGACATGTTGTCTTATTTGCCTGTTGAGGCTGAGGAGTGTGCTTTTCCATTGTTTGGGACTCACCTTAGTTTTTTTAGACAGCAACTTTTTGCATTTGTTGTAAAGTTTGTTGATGCTGGATGTCCACCAGGGCCACTTTTTTTACTTGGGGCTCGGGCTTTGATTCTCTCTGGAACAGCCAAGTCTATAAACTTATACAAGTGATTGTACAGGGCTTTAGTGTAAGCTTTGGTGTAGTTACCACTTCCGGCTGGGGGTAGGGCTTGGAAAGCATTTATACCTTCCTCTAGGAGGGGTATAGTTTGCTTTGGTGAAGTTTTTTTTAGTCTGACTTCACCCTTTGTGAGTTCTGGTGTTAGTGCCAGTTCAAAGGTGACTGATTTGTGGTCAGATTTAACTAATGAGGGTCCGACAGTTGCGGTGTTGCATCTGTTTGTCATGTTAGTGAGGACTAGATCTAGTATGTTTGTTCCTCTTGTTTGTTCCAAGGCATTTGAGTTAATAAAGTCATGGAACTTTTGTGCTAAAGTTAAAGTTGTGCTGAGTTAAGGCTAGATTAGGTTTCCCAGTTGATTGTGAGATAATTGAAATCCCCCATGACCAGAGTGTTTGGCAATATTTGGATTAACTCCAGTTTGGTCAAGTCCTCATGTGCATAATCATCTATGGAGGAGGATCTATAACTAGCTGTGACTTGAATGGGGATCTTATCCTCAGTAATCTGAACATGGAGTAACTCCATGGAGTTGTTCAGTCTATCTAGTTTGGAGGTGAATTTATCTCTAATATAGATAGAAACACTGCCTCCTTTGATTCTCACACGTTTGTTTTGCAGCCCGAAAGTGGGGAAGGCATTATAGGCTAGCAAGGCCGAGGTACTCTCTGAGGACTTGAAGCAAGTTTCTGTGACTGCACAGACTTCTACATCCTCCACTGACAGAAGTGCTTCCAGGCTGTGCAGTTTTTGGTTTAAGCTCCTAGTGTTTAGCAGCATAACCCTTATTTTTTTATGGTTGGCAATTTTGTTTTTGAGACTTTGCCTACAAAAGGCACTATGGGGGAGGCAAGAGCTATTGCCAGCAGCCAAAAACCTAGTGGTGCCAGGTGCAAACCATCTCTGGCAAAGCAGCAAGGTTTGTCAACCATGTCATCCCAGGCTGATAGGAAACTGGATCCCCTTTGAATGACACCAAAAACTAAGCCAGTTACTAAAATCAAAAATGTTTTGTTTATACTGTGGCATCATTATAGATGAGGGTAATATGCTGTTCAGGGTTAAGAACTTAACTGCCTGGGACACATACACAGGGAGCTCAATCATGTCTCTCTTCATATAGTCCTGTGAGGTACGTCTCAGGTCATTCACACCAACATGAGCTATGACAGAGTCATAATAGTGCTTGTTGCCGAGAGACCTGAGTGCATGTGTGATCTGATGAATCCTGCCACCAGACTGGCAGCTGACCGTGACTTTCTACTTATCTAACCTGATGAGTGGGATATCTGTGTGTCTCACTATGGAATCTCCAATCACAATAACATTTGTTTTTTGAGTGTTATGCCTTAAGGGCTTGGTAAGTGAGACACTAGTGTTGCAATGTGTCTTGGATGTTGGGGGAACTGTGTTAGTTATAGCAGTTTTTTGTTCTGGAGGTCTCTGGTGTTTTGGTAAGTTTTTTGAGAGAACCTCTGCATATGTTGATTAATGTGTTGGATGTGTACTATTTGTATGAGTAGTGGTGGGTGAGTTGACAATCTCTTCAGTGTTACTGTTTTTATTGTTTGAGAGCAGGAATTCAAGAATTTTGGTGTAGCTACATCTTTTGCACTATGTACTAGAGTGAGTTGTTATTAGAGGGTTGTCAGTGTACATCAGGCAGTTGCTACCCTGCCCCAGGAGACCCAAGTCAATAAGGCTGGCAGAAGAAACAAGGGTAGTCCAACTGTCCATAATGCTAGTTTTGAATAACTGTTATCACAAAGGGGGTGCTTTCAGGACTGATCTAGGGGGTGCTCTGTAGATGGGTATTTCTGGTGGGGTTTTGGGTTGGTGGTTTAATAGTTCACAGCTCACTAGCAATACATCTAAGACTGGAGGTGCACTAACGATGAGGACTGCACTAATGTACTGCAGCTGCATCTAAGGGAAAAATTGTCAAAATTATCTGTCCAGCTATGGCACACAATTGCCAGCAGTGCGCTGTGCTGCACAATATGCAGACTGTGTGCAGATTCTAAAATTTATTCTCAGACACAACAGATTATAGATATATTTACCAAATATTATGCAAAACAGTTTGGCTCCACAAAAGGGGTAATAAGTTGCCCTACTGACATCCAGGTAACCTCAGATACTGGAATCAAATTAGATTATATTGAAATAGAACTGCCCAAACTGGATCCAAATAAAGCACAGGGAGGAGACGGAATTAGTAACAATGACCTGAGAATACTTCAGCAAGAACTTACGGTACCATTACATAAAAAAACAAAAACCTGGAACCCCCTTCCTGCCCACATAACTGACAACAAATCCCCATCACAGTTCAAGAAACTTATTAAAACTCACTTTTTGAATAATCAACTGTGCTCCTGTATCCCCCCTGGCTAATGCTTCATTAGAACACTTCACCTAACTTATGTAACTCTGCTAAGCCAACCAATCATAGTACTGTACCCACTTAGGACTGTTAATCTACTGCTCATCCCATCTCTCCAGGAGTTATGGAAAACTACCCCAACAATGTTGTGCTTTCCATAAGCAATTAAAACCAGGAGAATACATATTGTAAATCAATTTTTTATCCTTCTCAACTAAAACCAGGCAAAGACATATAGTAAATCAATTTGTTTCTCAAATATAGCGAGCATCATCTGCTCTCTCGGAGCCTTATTCTACGTCTCTGCTTTTACTCTGATAGTAAATCTATCACAGGAATCCTAAACTTAGGAATATCTTCTAAAATGTAATATTATATTATAGAGAATGAATGTATCCTATCTGTTAGTTAATATGTATGTCAAAGTCTCTTCTATAGAAATTGTATGTCAAAAGTCTGTCCTTAAAACTATGTTTTGTAAAAAAAAAAAAATTGTTCTCTTGGAGCTTTTCTCCCTAGGCCTCCACTGAAAATGGACTTGTAATCCAGTTGGACTCTCCCGGTCAACAAATGGAAAATAAATAAAATAAAATAAATATTATTCACTAGGTAATACAAATATGGGGAGATTCCTCAAGATTAGAGACATGCACTTATTAAACCTGTCTTTAAGGGAAAGGGGAGTAGGACAAATCCAGAATCATATAGACCCTTAAGTCTAATTTCATGTTGTGGAAAAATAATGGAGAAGGTAATATTGGATAAGTTATTGTCAAAACTGGATAGGCTGGGACTTGAAATCTTATAGCAGCATGCATATGTTGAAAACAGATCTATTACGGCCTGTATCACGATGTTCTATAACAATATAATAACAGCTATGAATGAAAAATTGTGCTGTGATGTAATTTATGTAGATTTTACTTCAGCATTTGACAGGATCATACACAAAACACTGATCAATAAATTAGTATAGCTGGGTATTGATGTACTCTTAATAAGATGAATAGCTGCATAGCTTACAAATAGGACATGGCAAGTATCATACAGCAACTGGACAGGTGAAATCCTTGGTTACAGTCAGGATGTCCCACAGGGCTCTGTCCTAGGCCCTTACTTGTTTAGATTGTATCTTTCAGACCTAAGTTTTTCATCTGAGGTGTTCTACTGTCTATATGCAGATGACCTGAAATTGGGTAAACTGATTACATGTGTTACAAATAAGGCATGTCTGCAAAATAACTCGACTAAATTGACCATTTGAGCACAGGAGAATAATATGCTAAAACATACATCAAAAAACTAAGTATATGAGATTTGGGAGACATAAACTGAAAGGTGAATATTTAATACAGCACACAGTGATTGAAACTGTAGACTCATTTAAGGACCTGAATATATGGCTAGATTCAGCTATGAGTTTTTCTAATCATATCAACCAATTGGTTAATGATAGTTATAGAACTATAGTTTGCATAAAACGACTTATAAAGTCTAGGAAATCAAAAACGATGAAGTCATTGTTTGGTAGGTACATTTGACCCAAACTTGAGTATGGAATAACAATATGGAAATCCTATAAGAGACTTAGAAATAACGAACACCAAAACCAAGTAAAAAATATATATGAAGAGGATCATCAAAGGAACACTGCAGCACTAAATCCAGTAAATTTACTAAAAAAAGTTAAGCGCTTTCATCAAAATCACAAGACTTCATTAGAATAAGAACATACAAAAAATGCCATATTTAAATACCCTAACCCTTACAGCCATTGGTTGACAAAGCAAACATCATTTCCTGTAAAATAATTAAGCAATTTAAAAAGACAGTAACACATAATCACAGTAACTGCCCACTACAACACACCAATTGCCACCTACCAACCACATAGACATTAATGTATTATGTATTGAAGTATAATTTAAAACACAGATCTTGAATAAAATCACATAAAAAAAGCTGATTTTAGTTTTAATACAGAACTAATGGATAACTTGTCATTGAGCCCAGGTGGTTGACATGCATTTAATTTAGTCTGCCACTTGAGCTCTAAATATTCAAGGGCGTCATCGTCGGGCCCCCCTCATGGACCCAGGTCTACTTGTTCAGGTACAAAAAAATTGAAATAATGTGTCAGGTGTACCTTTATATGCTTAAATAAAGCATTTGTTTCTTTATTTTTTAGTATATCATAGTTGTGTTGATATATTCTTTGTCTGAGAGCTCTGATTGTCTTTCCCACATAGTACCCCTTTTCTGCAACATTCCCATTAAGACATCACATTCTTTAACAAAATCATCCTGGTCGGACACCATTCTGGACAATCTCACTTACTGACCCTTGACAAGGGATTTTTTCTGATGCAGAGGGTGGCAACTCTCAAAATGCAACAAAAAGTTAGAATAGGTAGCTTTTCTATAAAGGTGCGAAGTAAACCTACCCTTAAAGTGATCTTACTTAATAGTAACATCCAGATAATTCAAGGTGTCAAGGTCCTTGGTCATAGTGAATTTCAAAAAGTTGGTAGTGTTGTTTATGTAAACGAAGAACCTATTCAGGGCATCTTCGCTCCCATACCAAAATAAGACCAGATCATCCAGGTTCCGTCCATATAGTACCCACATGTCCTTGAATTCGGAGTTCACTACATAGAGGTCTTCCCACTGTGCTAATACAATGTTAGCAAATGACGGTGCACAACATGCGCCCATTGCCACCCCCTGCACCTGCTTGAATAAATGCCCCTCAAAAGTGATAAAGTTGTTGTCCAGAACCATTTCCATACAGGACCTGATAGTAAGGAAAGTATCATGGTTCAATGTACTATTTAAGCATAAATAGTCATATATATGTATATATTGCAACCTGTATGGTATGTGAGGGGTACTATGTGGGGAAGACAATCAGAGCCCTCAGAGAAAGAATATATCAACACAACTATGATATACTAAAAAATAAAGAAACCAATGCTTTATTTAAGCATATAAAGGTACACCCGGCACATTATTTCAAATTTTTTGTACTTGAACAAGTAGACCTGGGTCCACGAGGGGGGCCCGACGATGACTTCCTTGAATATTTAGAGCTCAAGTGGCAGATTAAATTAAATGCATGTCAACCACCTGGGCTCAATGATAAGTTATCCATTAGTTCTGCATTAAAACTAAAATCAGCTTTTTTATGTGATTTTATTCAAGATCTGTGTTTTAAATTATACTTCAATACATAATACATTAATGTCTATGTGGTTGGTAGGTGGCAATTAGTGTGTTGTAGTGGGCATTTACTGTGATTCTGTGTTACTGTCTTTTTAAATTGCTTAATTATTTTACAGGAAATGATGTTTGCTTTGTCAACCAATGGCTGTAAGGGTTAGGGTATTTAAATATGGCATTTTTTGTATGTTCTTCTTCTGATGAAGTCTTGTGATTTTGACGAAAGCACTTAACTTATTTCAATAAATTTTTTGGATTTAGTGCTGCAGTGTTCCTTTGGAAATCCTATAAGAAAACAAGCATGAGTAAACTAGAAAGAGTACAGCGGAAATATACCAAGGGCTTCCATGGATGTGAAAATTTAAGTTATTATGAAAGACTACAGTATCTGAACTTGTACAGTGTCTCTTACAGATATCTTATACAGGCTGTGAGATCATATAGGATATGACTGTTTTTATGTGTTAATATATATTTTAAAATTTACCTGATGAAGCATAGGGGAAAAACACATTTGTATTTTGGTATTGCACTTTGGATTTCATTAGAGATTTTTATCATGTGCAGCAGTGAGCGTTTGGTTACTTTTTCACTCACCATTCAGCCCAACAGCATGTTCATTGGTGATTTCAACTATCCCACCATAAACTGGGATATATACACAACCACTAACATGGAGACTCCCTGAAACAGCTAGTCTGCACATCTACTAAGGGTGTATATATATCCTGGATCTGGTACTCACAGATACCAGGGAATGTTACCCCTAGTGTAATGTCCTCACTGGTCAGATCAGATCACAAAATGGTCATCCCTGAAATACATATAAACCCAGAACTGTCAGCAAACCCCAGAACCTTTAAGAACTTTCCCAAGGCTAACTACCTCCTATTAAGTGATGGCATAGCTAAATTCGAAGTACCTCCAAACTCCAAGAATACTGAGGCCTGTATGGCAGTGTTTACAGAAATCCTCTACAAGTATGTAAACAGCTACATAGAAACAGCATTGCCAAATCAAAATAAACTTAGGACAAACTCCAAAAACCATGGCACCTTGATAGACCACCCAATATAAATAGATTGTACAAAAAAAAAGAAAATCCTGTCCAAAAATAGGAAGTGCTATGCCAAACAGGCAAAAAGCTCCCTCATCAGGCTCAACAAGCAACTCAGGGGACTACTCAAGCCCACTAACACCAAATTTGAGGTGCTAATTGCCTCCCAGGCCAAGGATAATCATAAGGCTTTTTTCAGTTATGTATACAACCTTAAGGGCACACCTAACAGTGTGCTGAAGCAATAGGTTCATAAGTTCATACATACTCGGTTAATGGCCCTGGAGCCTTTACAAGCCTAGCCCATAGAATTACCCTGGCATCATGCCACCCGACCTTGGTTCCCAGTGCCTCTGTCGAGTAGAGCCACTGGAGTGATCCTCAGGGTGAATTTTCTATTTCCCATCCATTCATCAAGATTTATCTTGAAGAGGACCAGTGAGGTGCTCTGTTTGACATGTATGCAAAGTCTATTCCATAGCATGGGCAGTCTCTGGGTTATGAACCTGTCCCTCCAGCTTTTTCTGTTGGTTGCGGTAATGAGGTTGAGGTCTCTGGAGTGTGTGGTGTGGAGGTATTGGGATTTCTTTAGCTGTATCATTTCTAACAGAGCTGAGTCAGACATGGCTTTGTAAGTCAAGCAGAGATTGCCTCTGAGTAGGTGGTATGAGACAGAGAATAGTTGGAGTTTTTTTGAGTCTGTCCATATAGGACAAGTGTTTAAGGCCTAGGATCTTCTTTGTGAGGTACTTTTGTGGCCTCTCCAGTTGTTGCAGGTGTCTAGTGAGGTACATGCCAAATGGGGCATTGTACTCAATGATTGGCCTAATGAGGGAAGAGTAGAGGGAGACAATGACCTCTTTCTTCCTGGATGCAAAACCCTTAGTAATGAGATGTGCCACATAGAAGGACTTTCTGACCACAGTGGCAATGTGGTGGTTAAAAGAGAGATTGCTGTCAACCTGTGTTCCCAGATCTCTTATAGCACCTTCTGTGTTCAGTGGACTACCATCGATGTGGTAATTCATGGGAACTGGGTTTTTTCCAAAGGGGATGATGACACATTTTTTGGCATTGAGCTTAAGGCCATGGTTCTGACACCAGTTGTTGGTCTCAGTGAGGCCTTTCTGTAGGATGTCAACATCACTTGAGGAGTCAATAATAGCTCCCAACTTGCAATCGTCTGCTAACTTTGTCAGCCATAGTCACTTCATGTTGGCCTGGACTTCAGAGAAGTAGATACCAAACAGGAGAGAACCCAGGACCGAACACTGTGGAACTCCACTCATTACTGGTCAGCAGTCTGACTTGGAGTCAGCTACTTTCACACTGTGGGCTCTATCTGTGAGCAGATTTGCAATGCGCCTAGTGATATAGGGGTTGATGCCTAGCTTAGTGAGTTTTTCTATGATTCATGAGTGGGGAATGGTATCAAGGGCTTTGGCCAGATCAAGGTAGGCTGTATGAACCACCTTGCCTTCATCCAGAGCTCTGGTGACTGACTCAAAAAAGTCGACCAGATTGAGCAGGCATGAACTACCTTTCACAAAACCAAACTGTGTGGGATCCAGAGTTTGGAGATTCCCTATATCCTTGTTTATTAGGACCATAATGATGCATTCCATAGCTTTGCATATCAGACTCATCGGGCTAATAGGGCAATAGTTCCCAGGGTCTGTAGTTGCTCCTCCTTTGTGGAGAGGGATGACTGTAGCAGTGCGTCATTCGGTAAGGACAAAGCCTCAGGTGAGGCTGTGATTGAACAGGGCACACAGGTGAGGTACCAGTTCACTCTGTAGTTCATATAGAACACAGCCAGGGATATTGTCAGGTCCCATAGAAGCTGTATCCATAATAGCAAATGGAACTCCCAATAACAAACTGGAAGATGTAGCAAATTTGTTCATTGATAAATTTAGCTCCAGTTTTACCCCTTATCACCCCAGTTACCCCCCCCAAAAGTACCAGTCACCCCACAGAAGATACCCTCTTCCATTTCCACGGCACCTATCACAAATGAGCAGGTCCTCATTGCACTCTCCAAAACTAAAAACACTGCATCAATAGATAGGTCCTGATAATATTCCAGCATACCCCCTAAATAGTTGAAACATGGCCTGCCAGGCCCACTAGAATCTCTATTCAACCACAGCTTCCACACAGACTCTGTCCCAAAGAATGGAGGACAGTTATGTTCATCCCTTTATACAAAGGGGGCCATCAATAGACCCATAGAAATACAGACCCATACGTTTGATTAGTCTTATATGCAAGGCCACAGAAATAATTATCATGGACCTGATAAACAAAGACATAGGAAATCTTCAAACACTGGACTCATCCCAACTCAGTTTCAACAAAAGCAGCTTATACCTACAAAACCTGGTGGACTTCTTCACGAAGGTCACTAGACCCAGGGATGAGGGCAAAATGGTGCATACTGCCTACCTCAACCTGGCAAAGCTATTTGCCACAGTACTTCACTTGGGTATTATAGACAAACTCATAAATTTAGGCATAACTCCTTATATCACTGATGGATAGCCAAATGGCTCACAGAAAGGACACATGAAGTTAGGGTAGAGAAATCCACCTCCACCAACCAGCCTGTTCCTAGTGATTTCCTACTGGGCTCAGTACTGGGACCTCTCCTGTTCAGAATATACTTATCTGAAGTCAAGACAAATGTAGAGAGCCTTTGGCTGATCAAATTTAATGATGACTACAAGGTGGGTGCAATCACTGAATTCCTCCAAAGATGTAGATATCTCCAGGAGGGTATAATAAAACAAATAACTGGCTTAAAACTCAGTGCAAAAAGATGTGTAATTGTACCCATTGGGAAGATGACCATCCCTGCAAATTACAGCACTGATAACACCCCTAAATGTAGACTCTGTGCTAAGGGACTTGAGAACTCAAGTAGATGGTAACTTGAACTTTGATCACTATTTCTTCATGGCAGTGAGAAAATTCTTCTATGTGGCAAACTTATAAGTAAGGCATGGCATCCAGACTGAAGGACATCATAGTCCTACTTTACTCTGCCCTCATTAGACCAATAATTAAATACAATGCACTCCTTGGCATGCACCTGACCAGGCATCTGCAACAGCTGAATTGGCTACAGAGATTCCTCACCAAAAGCATACAGGGTATAAATAACATGTCCTATGTGAACCACCTCAAAATCATGTCTGTATACTTGGACTTCTACAGACTTATGAGGGGCAATCTATGCCTAACCTGCAAGGTATTCTCCAATCCAGCCCTGAAAGATCTTCTATACACTCACAAAACAAACAGCACTAGAATTACCCAATCTAAGTATCTAAATCTCATCTGTCATGTAAACAAAACATGTTGGAGGGACTGGTATGTGCCCCAGAGATTACTGCTTCTCTGGAGAAGGCTCCACATTTATGTGAAGTAGAGTTCTTCCCTGAGCCTATTGAAATGTAATTTGGACTAATGGATGGGAAATTGTAAATTCACCTCTGGCTTGTTACCTGTGTCCCTCATGGACCAGGAAGGTCTTAGATTCCTTAAGGCACTGGCATACACCACAGCCATTTGCCTTCTTGAGTATTGATAATTGGGGAAATTGGGAAATGAATGGCTAGGCTTGAAAAGGCTCTAGGCTCATTAGCCTAGTAACCTCCTATGATCCTATTGTCCATAGAGTAAACCAGATAAGTGAAAGTCCATTAAAGCCTCACTTCCATTCCAGAGAAAGTCATGGGATAATTCTGCAGGGGAGGCTTATAAATTTCCTGAAAGATAATGATCTTAGAAATGAGCATCAACATAGTTTCACACAACAGACCCTTTGACATTCCAGGTTGATCAATTTCTATGACTGGGTGCAGAGGTAGGCAAAGTGAATCTAGTGGATGAAGGCCTTCCATGCAGTACCATACAGCTGATTACAGGAGATTTAAAGGGTATAAGTTGAGATCAAAAATATGAGGTGGCTATAAACTGGCTAACAGATAGGAAACCAGCTGTGGTAGTTGACTGACAGCTTTTGAGTGAATGGTAGTCTCCAGTCAGGTTTTTCAGGGTTCATTGTTGGGACTAGTTTTTTTAACATATTTATGTCAAACATTACTCTGGCAATTGACAGCAAGATGAACCTGTTTGCTTTGCTGACACCCAGGTATTAGTGCAAGCTAATGTCCTTTTGTGAAGGACCTATAGAAATAAAAAAAAAAAAACATGCAGTTTAGATGGATTGTCTCTGGGAAGAATGGAAGAGACAAATGATCTGAAGGTTATAATTATTTCTAGGATGAATTATGCTTAGCAATGTGAAAGAGAAGTGGTCAACACCAGTAGAATGCTAGGATGCATAGCTAGGAGATTAGGCTCAAGGTGACATCTAGAATACTGCATCCATTTCTGGCTGCTGTCTAAAAAGAAGGAGGTAGGTTGAGCAGACAATGTACAAAGGAAATCTACAAAAATGGTAAGAGGGATGTCAGGGCAACACTTTGAAGAATGCTCCCTGCCAGATGGCAAGTGGGTGGGGTAGAACCTTGCCTGTGACTAGATCAGGCAAGATTCAGAAATGTCTCATGGGAATACTAATTGATGGAGTGGATGGTAAGGACATGGAATGTATTTTCAGATAGAATTGTGGCAGAGCATCATATGGCTGTACTGTAGCATTAGAAGGATGGAAGGAAGACAAAGGCAAGGTAATTGGGGCAGTTGTACAGTGACAGATTCAATAGATAAGATAGATAAGAGTTTTCTTCTCCAGAATCATAAGTAGCATCCTAGCACCACTCATTCCATGGAGAGGCTGTACCTCTGAGAACATTACTGCATGTATTATTTATCCAGTGACTCTCCCTAATTTCTGAAGCTACTATTGGACTTATTTCTTTCCCAGCCATATAATTTGTCCTTTTGTGTATAATTAGATCAGCTTGTTATTACTCCAATTCTCCAGTTCTTTTTTTTTTCAATAATAAATCTTTATTCTTTTCCAATTGTTAATACAATACTACAACATATATACATTATATATATGAATGCTTCCAACAGTTGCATAAGATCGTTATACATTGAGATAAAATTCTGAAAAGAGTATTAAAAGATCTAGTATCAATATACAGGCTTATCAATACTAACTTCCATATTAAGTATGTACTTCCAGGGGAGAACTGGATTAGGACGTTAAGCTAACACAATATTAAAGATTTGCTCCCATATTTTTGTATTATTTATATTTTTCTTATGATCTTTGATTAGTAATTTATGTGCTAAAATATGTTTTATCGCTACACTTTTAAAGTTTTCCCATGAAATCTGAGATGGATTCAGCCAATTTGTAGCTATATAAAGCTTCATTAACAAGAAAATATTTATAAGTATGATCATTTGGGATCTGTCCAAGTTATTCGGAGGAATATGAAGAATCATAAACTCCCAAGAAAGTGTGGAATGTTGATAACCCATTTTTTGTAATTGAATTTTTAAAGAATTCCAAAGTTTGAATATATATTTACAGCTCCAGAACATGTGTAAAAGGTCAGCCATTTGATCAATACAATATGGACATTTAGGTGAATTTTTAGAGTTGAATTTATGCAGTTTGAGACGAGTGTAATAAGCATTGTTAAATATCATCAGCTGAGTAAATAATAACTTTTGAAGAGATACTGATTTTAAAGTTAAGTTAATTGCTTTCAATATTTTATTATCATCAATCGGTAATATTTTATCCTTCCAGTATTTTGATAAGAGTATTTGTTTTTTATATTTCACGTCTTTTACCAAATTATATGAAGCCGTTGTATATTTAGAGTCCTGCATAAGAGTTTGCCATAAGTTTGAACAATTGGTTAAATCTTCTTCTTTAATTTTGAAATTACTAAAATAACTTACGGAAAGATCCTTTAATTGTCTCATTATAATTAAATAAGAGTTAGGAAGGGTCATCTCTCTTAACATGTCATGTATTGAGATACCAAGATAAGAATATAAATCAAGTATGGTTAGATCAACTATAAGTGGAAATTTTTTAAGATCTATCAATTGATTACCGATTTTCAAATTTGGATTCTTGTGAAATAGTTGGAAAGTCATCATATATTATAAGAGATTTAGTGATTTAAACAGGTTTTGTATTGATATTATATATAATCTAATATGTTCCATCAAAGCGTACAATTTAAAGGTATCTTTATTTAAAACGGGTAATGCCTTAGAATTAATACCCAATTTAACAGCATGTTTATAATTCAGAACCAACCACTTGGGTGACCATTTAGTACTGGCCATGTCAAAGTTAACCACTCTTAGAATTCTATTAGCATTTATTATTAAATAATATAATTCAAAATTCGGTAAGTCTAAACCACCCTTATTTTTCGGAGTCATCAATTTGTCATAAGATATTCTAGTTTTTCTAGGTTCCCATACCAATCTGACTAATTCCGTATGAATTTGTTTAAATAATTTCCTAGAAATTGAGACTTGAGTAGCTCGAAAAATATATAATATTCTGGGGAGTACATTCATTTTAATAATTGAAACCTTTGCCATTATTGGTAATTTCAGATTATTCCATCTTTTTAAATCAGACAATATATGATCCCAAATTAGCTTAATATTGTTCACATTGAAGTCTCTATTATCTGTTGAAAAAACAATACCCAAATATTTTATTTTTTCTTCGGATTTTAACTGACCTACCAATGGTAAAAGCGAAAAAGGTTTAGGCGTCTTTAAAGGAAATAAATTGTTTTTTTTTTAAATGTATTTTGTAATTAGATATTTCTGCAAAATCTTCCAATGCTTTTAGTATTTTCTTGGTATCTGAAACAGGCGTCGTACAGTAAATATTAAGATCATCAGCAAAAGCAGCCATGGATATTTTAGTACCATATATTATTGGGGCATTATGATATGTATTTTGCGTAATATGTAGAAATAATGTTTCTAAATATAAATGGAATAATATAGGAGATAGCGGACATCCTTGACGGGTTCCATTCTTAATTTGTATTCTTTTTGAGAAATTTTTATTAATGTATAGAGTTGTATAGGGATTATTATATAGTTTTTTTAATGTTAAAATAAAGTCTTGGGGTATATTGAAATATGGTAAAATATCAAACAAAAATTTAAAATTAACTCTATCGAAAGCTTTTTGTGCATCAATTATGAGTGCGTAAACATTAAGATTTCTATGACTGACATAAGAAATTAGTGTATGAAGTGATAACGTATTATCAGTAGTTTGTCTGCCATTTATAAAACCAGCTTGTTCATTAGATATTATTAAGTTTATTACCTTCTTCAATCTATTAGCTAAAATAGATGTCATAATTTTCATGTCTATATTTAAAAGTGAAATAGGCCTATAGTTATCCGGGTTTTGAAGATCTGCATTCTCTTTAGGTATAAGAATTGTTCTCAAAGCATTAAAGTGTGGATCATTAATTTTATTATTGATTATATAATTAAATACATGTGGAAGTATTTTACCTAATATATCACAAAAAGTTTTGTAAAATTCAGTAGTCAAACCATCCGGTCCTGGAGCTTTATGTGGTTTCAAATTATTAATTGTATCTGTTATCTCCTCAGAGGAAATTCAATTCACCAGTTCTGATAATTCACTGTCTCTGTCCATCTTAGCCATGACAATAGACAAGCACCTTGTTTTCTTGTCTCCTTCATCAGATACATCTTCTCTCGATTAAATGCTGCTTCTCAGAAAAATGCTGTGTGACACCCTTCTCTGCATCTTCACTTTAAAGGTCTCTAGCCTCTATCTTGGTCTATGTACTTGATATCTTCACTGTCAGAGGCACAACTGACCTTACCTTTGGTAAAGAAGGTTGTAGGTTCTATTTCCACACCAGGTAGATGGATTGCTGACACTGCAGTGCTGCATAATAGGAGTGCTGCTCTCCTGAATATATTGTCCTTCAGATGAGATGTTAAACCAAGGTCCGATCTGCTTGAGCTGGTGTTAGCTCAGGTGTATGTAAATGACCCTATGGCACCTATCTAAAAAGTAGAAAGGTTCCCCAATGGCCTAACCAAATTTCCCCCAGGAATATTAACACCTCAGGTCTCCTCTGAAAAGAGGTCACTAGACTAATAGGACTAACCCAGTTAGCAAATGATAACTAAAATAAAATAAAAAAAAAAAAAAAAAAAAAAATCTCTTTCAAAGAACTCATCTTTTCCAGGACAGCATAAGAGGTAAGAAAAGTACTTTTAAAATTAATAAAAAATTTAAGGCATAAAAAAAAAAAAAAAAAAAACGTAACTTTCTGAGTACTCTTTCCTAATACATAATGAGCTACCTTTTCAAATCATCCTACCACAGAACAACGCCAATCATTCACAGAGGAAGACTATTGCAAAGTGCATCTATTAGCAATCAAGTCTGAAGTAAAACGTTCTGCTGCCATCCCAGCATTCCATAACCTACCTGACCATCAGACACTACAGAAAATGCCTTGTGAAACCCTAGAGTTCATTTACATCTCAAATTAACTGAGGTAAAAGCGACACTTAGCTTTCACAGTAATATTCTTTAGCACATAGAAAACTGCCTCCTCAAAGATCTCAACAGACAGACAGCACTTGTAGGTTACAAAAAAAAAACACTGAAGGTGTTCCAAGCATAATCTTCACTGTGGCATGTTTCAAATAACACAGTACTGAACTATTTGGTGCTAACACCAACCACAATAATCAAATATGATGTAAAACTAACTAGATTTTGATTTTATAGTGTCTACTATATCAGGAAACATTACAAAACTTTTGTAATTCAGAACTTATAACCGTACACATAATGTATTTGTTGAAATAATGAAATGGCAAGAAATAAAAACAAATAGAAAATACTCATATTAATGAGGTTTGACAACACACACAGAGAACTGCATTCTGAAAACATCCAGTCTTGGTAATCATGTTACTCAGTGATACAGGAATATGCTAGTATGTTTCAATAGAAAAATTAATAAAACAAGCAGCAGTACACCTCCCCAGTAGTCATGAATGAAGCAAAACAATCTCCTTTCTTTACAACCCTCCAAACAATGAGCCAACAAGTGTTGAAGACATCCTATTGTGGGTCTCAACAAACATCAAACTAGAGACCATTATACTGTGAGACTTTAATATTAATTGGGTCAACTCAAGTAAATCATCTGCTACCCATTTTTAAACTTATATAATGGTATACAGTTCAGTGAAATACCTACACACTTCATCAAGTCCTCAAATACCTGTTCTACCTGAAACTGGATCCTTACCACCCATCCTAACAATTTCCACCAAACAGTCACCCTGCCTGACATCCTTAGTGAACATCACCCTACATATGTCATTAGGTAATACAGCAAATATTGCTCTATTCCATAGTACAACATGATTCACAATGTATGGCATTTCAGTGTTGACTTTTCCACTGATGTACTAAGACAAATAAATAGGAATTTCTTAAAACACCTCACACCAAATAAGGCAACTGAAACTTTCACTATCATCCTCTTAAAAATTCTTAACTCTTGTGCCCCATCTGGGAAGAAACAAGTAAAAACAAATCCAGCTCCCTGGTTAACACAGATAAGAAGACATCTTATGCACAAAAGAGACTAGGCCTGATGACAATAGCACCTGAACAAAACCATTTAGCCTTTCCAAATCCACAGAATTCTGCAAAATCAAGTAAATGTCTAAGTAACAATGAAAAATATGTAGTTCATGGAGTGTCGCGATTATGCTAAAGAAAGGTTAAAAATATCCTGGTTAAGTGCTTCTGCCTGACTTTAACAATGCTTAGTGGATTGATAAGCATCCCCTACATGCTGTTTAGGTTGGGTTCTGCACCAAATGCAAAGAGTGCTGACTAGTAAACAGCAGCAGCATGGCATGAAATGGCTTATAGGTCCAGAGGTAAAACATAGGTTAGCTATCCTTGCAGGCCATTTTAAGCCTAGACAATTTCCCTTTTTGTGCTCAAAATAACCTATTCCATTGGGTTATAGACTGGCCTTACCCATTCTATGATCGATAATTATATATTAAAATATTCCACAGATAATTTGAAGAGACCAATGTATGGGATAAAGAATTTAGGAGCTGCCTCTGCCCATTAGTAGTACAAGGGGCAGTCCTAGGGGAAGAGTTCTATGTCCCATCCATAGATCTACATTGAGCTTGAATATGGACAGGGATGAACTTTGTTTTATGTGGATGGGGAAAGCAATATCCTCTGCGAGATATACCTGTCCCCCTAAACCATTCTGTTGATATTGCAGAAGAGGTTTACATCCCTAGATGGAGTATTTTCAATGCCATTTGACTTTCTGATGTGCAGTAAATAAATCAGTATTGGGTCGGAGGAGGCCCTATTTGGCAGACACAGGTCAACTCTTAGCAGTCTTTAGGATACCAAGTATAGTGACAGAGCTTTGAGTCGGTCTATGTAGGACATGTTGTTTAGGCCTTGTATCCTTTTAGTAAGCTATCCTTTTAATAGCTTTGTTTCAACTCCTGTATCTGCCTGCTGTCTGCTGAAGCACATTATGTTTTTTTTTTTTGTTAATTAAATTGTTTCCCTTCCTCAGAGAGAATAAGTAAGATGTCGACCACTGTGGCACTGCTTTACTGGCTTTCAAATCCAGAACAGCACATTTTTATCTACTTCTGATTAGTTTGTAGTACAAGGAGAAGATACATCTCCATGCATAGCAAAGAATGATGAGTAGTTCAGTGAATCATAGCTCTATATTGTGTGCTGGTGACACAATGCCAAGATTCACCTCAAGAGCAAATTCTTGGCATCTATGCCTGGAACATATAGTAACAGTTACGACTGGAGACCCAATCCTAATCTTCTGTATTATATACACATATACACTTGCAAAAAAAAAAAAATCCTAAAACATTCTGGGCAATAGTCACCTATTATACCCCAGAATATCATCCCTACCACATTCTATGCCTAATGATGCAGACTACAATGTAGCCTGTGCTTTCAACTCTCATTTCATAAATGTTATAACATTCTTCCTGAAAACAACTCAGCAACTTAACTACTCAACCTCCCACTAATCACACAGACTCTAACACATTTATCCTAAAACCTGTCACCATGTCAGCTGTAAAAAACTTATTATCATATTCATGCCAGCCAGCCACTCTACCAGCCCAATACATTAAAGTGAATGCTGATGGTCTAGCATATCCCATTTCCATTCATGTGAATAGGTCCCTACTGAAACTCTATGTTCCAGATATTTGGAAGCATCCTTTTCATGCATAAAAGAAGTAAAATGAACAACTTGACAGATGCCAGATCCATTACTGTACCCCCTCAATCTATAATATTATAAAGATGTCTAGACTCAAATTTTACAATACCTCCTACAACACAATCTACTCACAAACATATAACATGGTTTTCATCTTAACCACAACTGCACTCCTGTCCTTCTTAGACACAATTAACTCATAGTATAACAGTGGCAAATTTCTCTCTGCTACCTTTTTTGGACCTCTTAAAGACATTAGACACAGTTTCTCATCAAAGCTCTTTCAAATCCTTGCTGAGCTCAACATCTCAAATTCCAGTGGTTTAATAGCTATCAAAACAACAGAAGTCAGGGTCTGAAGTAGAACACTTCACATTTCTCTTTCCCCTGTCATTGTTGGCATGCCCCATGGTTCAATACTTGGCCCACTGCAGTTTAATATTCTCATAAAATGCACACAACTAGTGGTACGTCCAACACCATTCAATATGCTGATGACTGAGTTCTGATACGCTCTGTCTCCTCTCTTGATGGCTTTCTATCTCAAACTCTGGAATCTTAGCCACCCATTGATCACTGGCTACAGCTAATTAATTTAATGCTCAATGCAAAATAATAATAATAATAATAATGACAATAATAATAATAATAAACTCATGTTCTTCCTACTTAAATCCTACACTGTCACAAAAACCCTTTTTTCATTTTGTCATCAGAAAATATTAGCTTGGTGTGGTTACCAGTGCCAGATTACCTGACTTTAGTGTGAGACAATAAGCTAACATTTGACCTCCATATACAAAATGGAACATTCAACCTCCATATACAAAATACCATTAAGAAACACCTCAAACTAAGTGCCCATCTATAAATTCAGCGTATTTCTCACCCAGCCTATTCTATGCAACTCTCATTTTCACTAAGTATCATGCCAGGCAACTAAACCCGCTAGCATTCTATAGTAAGACTGTAAGATACGGCATAAATCAAACTAAGGGAACCCGCCACTGTATTACACTAAAGAAAATTGGCTGGATAGAGCTTCCTAGGTACCTTCACTACACTGATCTGAAAGTAGCTCATTCCATTTCATACCACCCATCAAGATGTCTTTCATTATCAACTCACCACCAGTGATACTAACCCAACTTAGCAATTCCACTCTGCAGATAAATTCTTAGCCTCTCAAATCAAAACATATAACTTTCTTGAGGTCACTCTATATTCAAACTATGTTGCCAAACTTTGGAATCAAATTCCGCCTGCCCTTAGGCAACTCCAAAATCACCACCTTTTCAAAAAAGAACTTCAGGTTGACCTCCTCAATTCCTGGTACTGCTCATTCATCACTACGCCACCCATTTGTTTCTCTCCTTATCCCATACTTGACTTGTACTATGATGTTATCTGTATGTTCCTCTCTTATATAATTGATCTAACTGAGTTTTGCTGTGAATACTTTGTCACATTTGCATCACATACACATACATACTTCTGTTAAACAGTACATCCTTCTCTTAGGCAGTTCCTTGCATTGCTGAAAATCTGCTACTATTTGCTGGAAATGTTCAAATTTTGATTCTGGTCCCTAGTTTGCTTATTCCTAAACCACTACTGATCCACCTTTTACTGCATTGTATATTAATTGAATGTCCATTCATGATCATATGAGAATCCTGCATAATTGTTTATTCTTATATTTTAAGATGGAAAAAATCTTGCAAAACAGTTTATTCTTACGTTTATTAAGATATGTAATCTGTTTTATTTCTATATACACAAACTAGTTTTTAGTGAGTATCGCATGTACTTTCTGGGGAACTTTCGTCCCTGTGCCTCTGCTGAAAAGGGGGCTTTCAAGAGTCAGTCAGACTATTCTGATAAAAAATTTGAATTAAAAAATAAATTTATTTCTTACTCAAATTAGAGAAGCTTGTGACATCTGCAACCATTTAGAATTTCCAAGTAAATTTACTTTTTAAATTATGCAATGTGTACATACAAGTTAAACTTTCTGATCACTCTTATATTGATAGCTGCCTATTGAAAAATTCCATTAACCGAATGGCCCTATTAAACCAGTGGAAAGACTCTAGTGTGCTCCAAAAATCTTTAGTCTTTAAAACGTAAAAAAAAAAACGTGTAAGGCAAAATTGCTTTACCAAAACTCTGGTGAAATTTTGTGAAACTAAATTTTCAAAAAGAAAGAGGCAGAAGTGAAACCAAGATTATTTTATTCCACAACAATGAGTGCTTTTGTCCCAATTATATGGACTTCATCAGAAAAAACTGCCATTGTGCACATAACTCTTTAAATGCAAGTAACAAGTCACATGTCAAGTTAACAAATAAGCTGGTTGATTAGTGTGTCCTCTCTGCAATCTAAAGAGCCCTTTACAGTTTCTTAAAAAGCATACACATTGTTAAAAATATATATTTTCTCTAGCTTTAGCTTCGTAAAATCATTAATAACCCCCCCAACCTGTGTTCTAAAGAGTACAGCCATGTTCAGACATAGAAAATTCGCAAATATATGTAAATATATGCAAACACATTGTAAATCAAAGTAACAATAAGAAAAACTCAAAAACCGACATAAACACATAGCCATAATGACAAAGAAATACATCTAGCATAAACCAGAACACATTACATACTGTTATTGTGGTAATAGTTGTTCAAATCCCTGTATAAAAGTTAACCTTGCTTAAAATACTTACAAATAATAGGTAGACTTCAGCCTCAACAAGCCGACTAGGGAAACATTCTCATTTAAACCCAGTGGTTCCATGGCATTACATCTAATCTTCCATTTAAGTTCTTTGTACTTGGAACCCTCTAGAACCTAGATCAACATGACCAATAATGTAATATTTAAAATAATGCCTAGAGTGCGCTTTTACATGTTTAAGTGCATTTTTTTCATCCTGTCCATGTATGTCATATGTATATCATATTTGTGCTGGTAAATCCTATTTTAAAATGCTCTCTTAGTTTTCCCTATGTAATAACTATCACATAATTGGCACTTGGCCATATACCACTCCCTTTGAATAACAAAAATATTTTTTGTTAACCTAACATAATCCAATCCTGGTATGTTGAATCTCTCCCCTTCTGCTATAAATTTATACTGAGAACAGTTTCCATGTTTTACCATACTTCCTTCTCTTTTTTCTAAATGGGTAAATTCTAATAATGTCTTAAAATTGATGTCTTTTTTATAAATGATACAAGGCTTGTCAACTTCAATTTTCAAGTATTTCTGGTCATCTCTGAATAAATTCCAGTTTCTCCTCACAATGCCCTGTATCTCATTGAACTGTAAATTGTAGGGAAGGATCAAGAACCTTTGAAATTGTTCCTTTGGTTCTTGCAATCTTATCTGATTCCCAGCAGGAGTGACTTCCACACCTGACCCAAGTAACAGTTTGTACATGCCCTGCTCCCTCTTTCTAGACTCTTCAGAAACAATGTTTTGTACAAAAGATTCTGGGTAACCCCTCTTCTTTAACATACCTTGAAGCTTTTGATATTATTTTACATATACTTGGTCATCTGTGACCATTCTTGCCACCCTAATAATTTGTCCCCTCATAAGGAATTTATTTTAGTATATAGGGTGACAAGCCTCATAATGAAGGAGGGAATTTGAGTATATTGGTTTTCTATATAAAGTTGATTTAAACATGTGCAGTACTGTGTTCTTATAAATATTCACATCTAAATGGTTTACTGTTTGTTCCTGGATCTCCATTTTAAGCCACCTGGTAGCTGAATTTACATACCGGAAAATTTTATCCAGACTATTAAGGTTATCTCTTCAGAAAATAGTAATATCATCCAGGTACCTAACATACAAAACCCAAGAATATTTAAATTTAGAACTGAATACATGAAGTTTTTCCTATTGGGCAAGAACAATACTGGCAAAAATAGGGGAACATATTGCTCCATTGCCACTCCTTGGGTCTGTATGAACAACTGATTTTCAAAAATTAGAAAATTATTTTCCAAGACTACTTCCATGAAGGACCAGAGTGTGGACAACTTAGCTAAAGTTAAATCTGAATTTTCTGACAGAAACTCAAAAAACAATTGCAGTCCTTCTTGGTGGGGAATAACTGAGTACATATCACAGACATCGATAGTAACAAACCAAGTGTCATCAGAGTAAATCCCGTTAGATATTTTTGATAAAAAAGTCCCATGAGTCCTTATATAAATAACCAAATAAATCCAGTATTTCCTTAATACTCTGGGCAATATGCTTAGCAAGAAGAGGTATGATGGCGCCTTTGTGTCCACAATGGGATGTCAGGGAGGGTTGTTTAAATCCTTGTGAACTTTTGGGATACCAAATATGGTGGGTATCTTAGGGCAGGGAACTTTCAAAAAATTATATTCATCAAGAGAAATCTCTTGGTTCAATAATATGTCCTCTAACATCAAATTTATATTTTTGTGAGCTATATTTAATGCATTCCTTGAAATTTCTGCATAAGTGTCAATGTATAAAAAAAGAGAATATTTTTCTAATGTAATTACTTGAGTTCATCACAATCCCCCCCCCCCCCCCACCCTTGTCAGGTTTCATCACTCTTATGTTTTTGTCAGCAGTAATGCTACTCAGTAGTTCTTCTTCCCATTTTGAAAAATTAGAATGTGTTCCATGCATATTTCTGTCTTTTTTTTTTTTTTTCATAAATCTGATGTCACTTTCACACAGTTTTTCAAAAAGACCAACCACAGGGTGTATAGGTAGAATAAAGATACTGGGTCTTCTCATGCCTAAAAGTGTGTCAGGATTGTTACTCCAAACAAAAAAGCAAATGCAAGTTTCCTTCAAAACAGTTTCAGTTGTATAAATGTTTTCACTACATCACCTCTTGTTGGGAAAAAGGTCAAACCTTTCTCCAGTAGGTTGGTCCATTCACTGATGACTAGGACATCACTATAGTCAAAGATTTTAAAGTCACCTTTGGAATTATATATAACTTTTAAAATCTCCTCTTCCCTCTAAAGTGAAACTAAAGTTTGTGTAAGGTGTTGCTTTTAAAAAGTTAAACCCTCTGACATGGAAAAGGGTCGACTGATCTGTAACACAAGAAATAAAATTGTGAGCAAACCTCCTGATACTAACTATGAATGGCTTGTATTGAAAATGAGAGGCAAAAGGAGTAACAAGCAAAACAATATATGTACAGCTATTATGGAAGGCAAGTAAATATTTAGCTCTGCTGGGATACAGGAAACTGAGTGCAGAAATGAAAGGGGTGGTGGCCAACTTAACTTTGGTTGTAAACGGTGCTGTAATTCTGCAGAATGACAATGTGTTGCATCAGAATGTTTCAGATAGGGAGAAGCAAATGGATGTTTTACATGCTGGTTCTGCAACTATGAAAAATTACATCTTATTTGATAATGATGACTGTCTCTAAATGTTCTATGAAAGCTGAAATAAATTGTACTGAAGTACAGAGCTTGATTTTTTAAATTAGATGCAGCTGTTAAGAAACAAGAACTTGTGGAATAGGCAGCAGAGGTCATCAGAGGAAATCTAGTTATGCAGTAAAGGTCTAACCTGGAGCAAGAAAAAGCAAATAAGACACTTTCCTAACATTGTATAGTTCTGCTGCATGAAGTTTGAACATTAAATGCAAGTGCAGAAATGTTAAGGAGACTAAGGATGATGTCTTTAAGCACAGGGGATCAACAGCATTGAGGAAAAAATGGTATGTAAAAGTGAAAATAAAATGACAAAGAAATTTACAAAGTTGCTGGCTGAGCTTGACTTGAAAAAGAAAATGGCAAAATTAAACATAACAGAAAATGATGACTTGTTCAAAAGACTTTCTGAACTTTCTGTACAAGTAAGAATATTGAAAGACAAAAGTGAACAAAATCAAAGCTGCACAGTGTCATAATTTGAAACCAAAAGAGAAGTCAGTTTCAGAACCAAGCTGACATTGTGTGTAATAGACACATTGACCAATGTGATGACTAGGACAGAAGTGTCTATAAAACAGATATTTGTACATAGTCTATGGAAAGTGAGATGTTATGCCTGTTTCTAGTTCAGACATGTTGTCAGATATTGTCCAAACCAGAGGAATACACAAAGGAAGAGCAACCATCATCTTTAAAGTTGTGAGCCAACTGATGCGGCACCTGACTGGCCCATGTTGCTCATCCCCACCCATCTTAACTTGGAGGAGGATCTTGTTGTATAGTGCCCCCAAGAAACTGATGTGGAGTCTTTGGAACTGCAGTTTTGGCACAGTCTGGGAGTCCACTTTTGCACTAAGTGGAGGAGGCTAAGCCACATGGTATAAAAATGGAGGGCAGAGACAGCTGATCGAGACTTTGACCTCCCTTAAAGAAAAAGGGACAAGTTTGGAGAGGTACACAGGCTAGATATTTTAGAAAGTAAGAATGAGTATTACAAATATTTGCCTCACTGGAAGAAGACACTCTTAGAGGCAAGGATGGAGACCCTTGAAGAATTTTTGTGGCCAAAAGAAGCTATAGAAAACCAGAGACCTGTTAGTGGATTAACCTCCCTAGCTTGACATAAACTGTAGTAGCAGCATGATGAACTGTAAGATGTTATCTTCTATTGAGATACTTATGAGCTGACAAAGCTTAATGCATAATTTTATTAGCTTTTCATTTTAAATAGAATATCTTAAAGCAGAGTGTCCTGTATGTCAGTGTTTGAATAATATCATAATATGTATGCCCATATATAATTTATGGTGAGAAACTGTCAAATCTGTAACAAGCATCACAGTAGCAAAAATAAACAAAACACCATGATAGTTTACAAAATTCTAAAGTATTACTAAATGGATCCTGAGTCATCAAACTGAAAAACACATATCCGCAAGCAATAATTCCACTAATACAACTCATTTGTTTTCCCCAACCTGTTAATTCTCACCTGTAATCTGCTAATGGTCAATAGTCCACATTGTGCTAGTCAATAATTTTGCACATTTTCACACTATTGGCAATTATCCAGTAATTTGCAATGTCATTCCTTTTTATAATCATCTGAGATGTGATAATAGTCGCAGTTTGTTAGTCAACTATTTCTTACAGTTTCACAAAACTGTCAATTTCAGCATATAACTGCTTCAGTTTAATGGACAGGAAAAACAATTCATTTCAAAAGTAAAAGATAACATAAAATGAGTTGCCAGCTTGAAACAATATATATATATATATATATATATATATATATATATATATATATATATATATATATATATAGCCATTTCAAACCCACCGCGGTTGGACATGCTACACTTAAAGAAATCCCAATCCCTCAGAGCCACATGCTCTAGGGATCTAAACCTTGTCATCACAATAAACAACACATGCTGGAGGGATAGGTTCCTGACCCAGAGACTCCCCACACTCTGGAATAGACTGCCCATACATGTCAAGCACAGCACCTCTTTGGCCCTCTTCAAAAGGAACCTTGATGACTGGATGGGAGAAAGGAAATTCACCCCAGGGATCACATCAGTCACCCTGCTAGACAGGGATCCAGGGAAGTAAATAATGTGGGAAGAAATAGTCAGGGAATTGTTATGGCTAGGCTTGTATAGGCCCTAGGGCTGACAGCCTAGTACCAACCTATGAACCTATGAACCTATACATATATATATATATATATATATATATATATATATATATATATATATATATATATATATATATATATATATACACACACACACACACACACATATGAATATATATATATATATATATATATATATATATATATATATATATATATATATATATATATATATATATATATATATATATATATATAAAAAAAATATATATATATATATATATATATATATATATATATGCATATATATATATATATGTGTGTGTGTGTATACATATATAAACCATGCAGCTGATCTGTTTCACACACAAACATGAAAGAGATTCACTACTCCATCTACCTATACATTTATGTTGATTGTTAACAGTAACGCAAAGGAACACTGACAGTCAAGTATGTCTTTTGTTCAAGACTCTGTGATGTGTGAAATACAAGCTTTTCATCAAAAGGGAAGAAAAAAGTTTTTATTTAATTTCTGCTTAAATATTTCAATCTGTGCTGTATGGTGATACTTTTTTGTACTTCTCTGCTTTTTGACTATGATTTAACCTTAAAAGTTATATTTTTGCATTTTTTAGTTTGTTCTGGGACCTTAGTCTTGTAGCTTCGTTTGGACAGTTGTGTGAAAGTTGTGTATTACTATAAGATTTTGGCATTGTTTTTACATTATACTGCACTTCTATTTCCAAAGGTAGAATTACATGTAGAAGGTAGCTTTTGTATTTTGAACCTAGTCTGGGCCCTCAGTCAGTCTTGTTGTTTCTTTCACAGTTGTGGCTGTATTGTGATCTAATGCCAGATTTGAGCTTCATTTAGTCATTTATTACAGCATTGTTGGTACATTTATGCATAGTTTGTAACCTTAGTCTTTGGTAGAATTGCAGTAGTGGCAGTACTGTGAATTCTGCTCCAGGATTTGTGGTTAATTACATTTTAGTACTGCGGTGGTGGTGCTGCGGGAGCATTGTCGCCTCACAGTTAGACTTCCTGTTTGATTCTCAGAGCGTCTTCTGTGTGGCGACATGCGTGAATGGGCGTTCCTTCATTGAAGGTGGTGCGTTAGGCCTGGCAAGCCAGCACGTAAAACTCTACTGTCAATCATTACCGGACCGGAGTTCCGCTGTGGCGACCCCTAACTGGAAAAAGCTGAAAGACACAAACAATATACCTGCTTAAAGTTGCAGTCCAGCCTTTCATAGGTTCATAGGTTCATAGGTAGGTACTAGGCTATCAGTCTTCGGGTCTGTGTAAGTCTAGCCAAAAAGGTTCCCTGGCTTTCACCACTCAAGAAAATTATTTTCCTGTGCCCCTGTCAAGCAGTGCCGCAGAAGTGATCCCAGGGGTGAATTTTCTATTTCCCATCCAGTCGTCAAGATTTTTCTTAAAGAGAGCCAATGAGGAGCTTTGCTTAACATAAATGGGTAGTTTGTTCCAGAGTATGGGAAGTCTCTGGGATAGGAATCTATCCCTCCAGCATATCTGTTTATTGTGGTGACAAGGTTTAGGTCCCTGGAGCATGTGGTACAGAGAGATTGGGATTTCTTTAAGTGTAGCATGTCCAACAGCTCTGGGTTTGACATAGTTTTGTATGTTAGGCAGAGATCGCCTCTAAGTAGGTGATATGCGACAGAGTAGAGCTGGAGTTTTTTGAGATGGTCTGTGTATGGCATCTGTTTGAGGCTGGTAATCCTCTTAGAGAGGTATTTCTGTGGCCTTTCCAGTTGTTGTAGGTGTCTTGTGAGATACATGCCAAATGGGGCATTGTACTCTATAATGGGTCTAATGAGGGATGAGTAGAGAGGAACAATGACCTCCTTTTTTCTAGAGGAGATCCCTTTTGTGATGAGGTGTGCCACATAGAAGGATTTCCTGACTACTGTGGCGATGTGGTTATCAAAGGAGAGACTACTGTCCACCTGTTTCCCGAGGTCTCTTATCACACTTTCAGTGTTTAGTGAGCTACCACCTATGTGGTAGTTCATGGGTACAAAGTTTTTTCCAAAGGGGATGACAATGCACTTCTTGGCATTGAGCTTGAGGCTATGACTTTGACACCAAGCATCTGTCTCTGTGAGGCCCTTTTGTAGAATGTCTACATCATTAGGTGATTCTATTATGGCTCCCAGTTTGCAGTCATCTGCGAACTTTGTTAGCCAAAGACCTTCTGTGTTGACCTGCACTTCAGAAAAGTAGATGCCGAACAGGAGAGGACCCAGGACCGAACCCAGTTGTACTCCATTCGTCACTGGTTTGAAGTCGGACTTGGAGTCAGCTACTTTTACTATGTGGGTTCTGTCAGTGAGCCAGTTGGCCACCCATCTTGTGACATAGGGATTTATGCCCAATTTAGTAAGTTTATCTATAATTCCAGAGTGGGGGATGGTATCGAAAGCCTTGGCGAGGTCAAGATAGGCTGTGTGCACTACCTTGCCCTCATCTATGGCTCTGGTGACTGCTTCAAAGAAGTCAGTCAGGTTTAGTAGACATGAGCTACCTTTTACAAACCCAAACTGAGTGTGGTCCAGGGTTTAGAGGTTATCTATGTCTTTGTTTATAAGCTCCAAGATGATACATTCCATGGCCTTGCAGACCAGGCTCATCAGGCTAATGGGGCGGTAGTTTCCAGGGGTCTGTGGTGGAACCCCCTTTGTGGAGTGGGATAACCGTTGCTCTGCACCATTCAGTAGGCACATAGCCTGAGGGGAGGCTATGATTGAACATGGTACTTAGATGGTGTGCCAGTTTGTTCTGTAGTTCGTGCAGTATGCAGCCTGGGATGTTGTCTGGTCCCATGGATGCTGTGTTCTTGGCTTTGGAGAGTGTGGTCTTTACTTGTTCATCCATGATTATAGGGGCTTTGCATTCTTCTGGTATTAAGATGGGCCCTTTGCAGGGTGATGGGGGGGGTAAAGTTAGCACTGAATCTATCTGCCAGGATGTTGGCAATATCAGTTGGTTCTGTACACATATACGTTTCCTGTTTACCACTTGTGTGTTTATAGTGTCTACCAGGTATTTAAGATTGTATACATGCTATGATGGTGGTGTAAATTCAGAGTATTAGTTTGATTACAAATATTCAGGGCTGGTCATGTTGATCTTATGCAAATAGCGATGCACAGTTTTTCTGTGGTTAAGTTTTTTAAATGCATGTGCAATTTTCAGGTGTGTGGAGCTATGATGCTTAAATAATGGGACAGATGTATCGTTCTTTGTTTTTAGTTTGCTTTCTGAAGAAGTTGGTGCAGAGCGCTGACGAAAAGCTTGGTTTTAAGCTTAATAAAATTCCTGTTTGGTATTTTCATTTATTGGCTTTCTTTACAGACATTTTTTTGGATTATTAGGAGTCCTGAACATAACCTCTGGATTACTAGGAGCTTTTTAGAGGTGCAGCGACCTGCAACGGTGGTATTTATCAGTTTGTGGAACACTGGTTACCCATATTGGTAATGACCAGGTCCAGGATATTGCTGCCCCTGGTGGGGGTGTGGTCAAGCTGATCCAAGGCGTTGGAATTTATGAATTCCAGAAAACGTTGAGCGAATAAGTTGGTACATGAGTAGTTTTCCCAGTTGATGGTGGGTAAATTGAAATCACCCATAATTAAGGTATTGGGTTGTACCTTAATATTTTCCAGTATCTTAAGAATTTCTCTTTACCTTACTGCTGTTTTTCCCCTGTTCTTTGAGTCTGCTCCACCCCCCACTGAGATTAAGCTAAAAGTGTCTGAAATGCTAACCATAGAACTAGAGCTCCAGCATGAAAATCTTCCCCAATCCTTGCACCCTTCTTTTGTTTTGATTTTAAAAGGCTGTGTCTCTGGTTTCTGCCCCTTATAGTAATCTGACCTCCAAAAGTGTCTGTTGTGCAACCTATTTAAGTACTCCCCCCATCATCTTCCATATATCCATAATATTAAGTGCCCCACCAGCAAACCAGTACTGTACTTGAGGAAACCTCCTTTACTATAAATTGTTTCTTGCTCATTTTCCAAGAGCTCCCATCTATGCACATAAAACCCAGCTGTTGTCAATTGAATGCTTCTAGAGTCTACCCCTTTCCAGAAATCCACCAAAGAAGTAAATGCTCTTGTAGGAATGACCCAATTCCTGCCTGGAAGTGGCTGATCATGATGAATATATCAAAAGGCCGCCCATGGATATCTAGAGTGGGAAGACTTTTTTTCTTCCTTGTTCTTGGGTTCAGAAAAAAAGACAGGGAGATTAATAATCTGGCTAAAAGTTAACTCTGAGTCCACTTTAGGTATAGAAGAAGTATTAGTTTTCAAGCAGACCCTATTCTTGTGAAAAATGAAGTAGGGTTGACTCATCATAAGTGTTTTTATCTCAGATGTTCTACTAGCAGAAGTCAGATCAATGCATAAAATGGTCTTATATGGTAAGAACTTCAGTTCAGCTTGTTGGGCTGGTTCCCAGTACAATGTTACAATCCCAAAGGGGAGCCAACTGTTTTCTAGGTGGAAACATATACAACACACCTTAAAAAAAGTGTTTAACTTCAGAATGGTTAGAAAGGAAGGATCTAAGGATAGACCAACAGCAATAGCTGACAAATGAATCTTGATACAGGAATAAGAAATACCAGAGGACAGCAACTCAGACAAATAATCAAGAGCCAGAAGCAATCAGGTCTGAAAACAGTTCTGGTCCTTCCACAGCAATGCGGTCACTGACAAACAGAAACAGCTGAGCAGTTATCATTGTCTTGCAAGCCGACTACAAAATTCCTCACTCTCAGTCAGCAGAAACACCTTCATAAAAGCTGTTCCATGGGACTAATTCCCTAATTCCCAAGAATAGTAACTATCAGAAGTATTAATGTTGGTGCCAGTCTCTGCAGAAATCACTTTTAAATTTTTAAACAGCATCAGTGTAGGTATTCATGGATTAGTAGGAAGAAGTATTTTATGACCTGTAGCTCTTTTTCTTACATGAGTAGGGCAATTTTAACACTATTTAAGAATTTTGGAAGAAAAAAAAACACCTGGGAAAACCAAAGCTGCATGCCTTTTACAGTGAAGGTGATATACAATTGGTGGATTGGATTCCTTGAATCCACTTGTTTGTGACCTCATGCATCATCTCTGAGACCTCAGCAAATCAGTTTGGGCTTAGCTCCGTCTTACCTTTAGACAACAGTATAAAGAAGTGTGAAAAAATGTACAGATTAAAAATATTTTGGGAAAAAATATTTGTGCGACACAAAATAAAGAGCAAAGAGACAGCACTGTTGTGCACATACTCTGTGACATTGAAATAGCGTTGACAGAAAACTGGATTGCTAGGAAGGGACATCCTCTCAGAAAAGATACACGGCAAGATAATTTGTTGAAAAAAGTGTTATGGGAAACATAGTAATTGCTTGTGGAATATCCCTTCACAACGTAATTAAAAGACTTCTGTTACTTACTGAACTATGTTTTTAGCACTGGAGTAGCACTGGAGCTGAAAGCTGTCCTACACGTCTAAATGCCATTTGGAGAAAAAACAACACTACATGTACCACTTCGGGGAGCAGTCAGATAAGTGCAGACATGTGACTTAAGGTGGTACTCTGATATAATGAAATAAACATCAGTTTAAAAAAGACTATTCCAGTCTCCTAGCGGTCCTTTACTGAGCTTGACTGGCCACACAGATGCCTACCTTTACTGTTCTGATGAAGGTAGAAGTGTTTATGAGCATTAAATCAGGGAGTCTTCTGCAGAAACCTGTCAGGCTGTATTTTCCTCCTATATACAGAAAGAGGCTACCAAAGCAGTCCTACGCAGATACACAAAATCCCCTTTTGAACTGTGTACAGTTAAGTTTCCTCCCTTTTCTCATTCTGGTCTCATTTCTCTTCTTCATGTAAGAAAGTTGCCAATGGCAGTTATGCATTTCTCCCTGTACCACTGTCAGTCCTCAGTATTCAAAGTCCATCCTCAGACCCTGAGTCACACTTTCATTATACTATTCCTTTCATAATAACTTTTGAGTAAAACATACTGAAAATATCATTCATGTCTTGAGGTGATTTTGTACAGGAAATGTCAAATGTATAAAAGAAATACAAAAATAAATCTTTTAAGCTAGTGTACATCTGCATATTAAAAATCAAATGTGCAGCAACGTAGGGAAGGAGAATACTTTAAACTGTTGCTGAATAGTGAATAAATATACTAAAGTATTTCTTGTAGCAGTCTGAATCAACACCTTAGTTTTTCAGTAACACCTATCCTTAAAGAGGAAAATACAGTTAGAAAAAACACCTGAATTCATATAATCAAACATAATCAATAATGTGCAAGCAATGCAAATGGCTTAATAAGCAGCACATTAAATGAGAACACAGGCTAACTAAAATGTCATAATGAAAAGGTTTAGTTAATATTAATCACATATTATAATAAAAAGGATCATTAAACTGAAAGCTTAGGTCAGTCCTTTAAGTTTAAACTGTCCCCTGCATAAACCAAGTCTTTCTTCTCTTTGTTGAAGATATACCATTATATTTATACCTTCACATCTTTTACACATTCAGTATATCTAAATGAAAAGTCAATCTCCAAACCACAATGACACTACATAAAATGGTTACAAGACAAGGCATTCAGCCAGTCCTAATATTTAAAATGTGTTTCCTAATGCTCACTTTAAGAATTCTAGATGTCATACCAATATACATCTTTCTGCAAACACAAATTTATTCTAAATGTAATAATTTCATGAGTCTGGAATGTTATGTTATTTAATGGATTAAGAAAGATGGCCCCTTCTAACATATAACTGTAAACCCCAATGTTTATTGATTGATTGATTTTTTGATTGCTTTGGTTAACTGGGGTAGTCCGACTGGGCCATGGTAGAGAAGGCCTGGGGAGAAAAGCTCCAGTTGCAAGCTACAAAGTTTTATACAATACAGAAAAATGTAAAACTTAAAGGTACAATATGGAGACACAATAACTGAAAGGCAGCATGCTAGAAAAAATGATCAATCAAAATGTAAAGTCATTACATATTAATACATGATAAAGTGGCATACAGAGTTAGGTTTAAAATGTCAAATTGCATTTTTACATTTATGGGTAGGAGAAATATTTTGTAAAACTACCTGGACTTGCAGGTTTCTCTAAGGACGTCTTACTCTTACTAAGTCCTAAAACATATTTCCCATTTTTCCTTTTCAAAAAGATACCTGAGGGTTCCTCTATCAAAGTAGAATCAGAAAGCTAAATATTAATCCAAACATTTTCTGTTTTCATGCAATAACATAATATTCAGTGATAAAGGTTGAAAGGTTGTATCATATTTTCATCTCTGGATTTTTGTAATAAGAGCTCATCCCTCCTAATATCTGCTATTTTAAACATATTTAAATTCAGTTGTTCTTCAGCATATCCTTGTTTCAGAAAGAAAAAAAATGTCTTTAATATTCACCATTTTCAAAGTGATCTGTCAAACTAAAATAGATGTTGATGTCTTAAAAGTTGAGTTTATTGAATAGATTTGTTTAATTTAAAGGGATGATCACTATCCATGTGAAAATACTGTGGACTGGCAATAGGTTTTACATAGGCATTAGAAATCATACCTCTATCAGAGTCAGCCATAAACTTCAAATTCAGAGAATTAACCTAGCTCTTATCAAAGGCAAATGTGAACTTAAATCCAAAATTATTATAGTTCAGTTGCTGTATAAAAGCAGCTCCTTGCCAAAAAAAAGTAATCCTCTGTGAAGTGTGCCTGTACACCAATATGATATTGACTGTTACCACCTTTTTAAGTATTTTTTAAGAAACTAATCCAAATTAAGTTTATCATCAAAATAGTGAAAATCTTAAGAAGTATGGGACTTAGTTTGTCAAATTAAAACTAAGATGACAAAAGTTTCAAATGTCAAGCATTTACCATATACTTTCTAAACATTCATCTTATGACCCTACTGTATAATTAGACTGACTGCAATGCCATATCCTCAGATGATACGATTGAGCATTTAAATGCCATTATATATGAGCCTGAGTCCTAACTCTGAAATGCTGAAAATTTAAGGTTAATGTTATTTTGAAATGGCCAAGATATGAAAAGTTCATTAAATGGGACTAAACTGGGAAACCTATTAAAATGCATCAACTTGTTCACATTATCTAATGGTCACCTTTCAAAGACGAAGGACATGTGCTTGCAAATGGCAGTCTTGAAGCTCTGGATAGAAAGCATGAGTGGCAATTATGTCATGTGTTTGCTAGTAATCCAGTTAACCCATATAGGAGCAAAGATGGCATTCAAACTAAGGAAAAGGACGGTTACGAATTTTTGAAAAGTATTTGTGTTCAGCTATTGTACATAATTGTCTTGTGGTGATGTACTATTGGCACCTTACCTCAGGGAAATGATTTTATTAACATTTTTTTTAATTAGGTAAATCCTAGAAGGTCATTGTTGTTACAATGAGTGTTTGAAAAATTTCTGGTTTGATGAAGAGGAGGAGGTTGAAAAGCTTATTTTTTTGCAAGACATACTTAATCATGGAGTAAAGGAAAGAGGTTTTTAACCTATCAGGGTAGATTAGGCTGACTAATCCAGAGATCTTTTTTGTTAGGAGTCTCTGGGGTCTTTCAAGTTGAACAAAGTGGTTAGATAGGTCCATCTCAATGGGGGCTTTTTACACTGAGATATGTTTGATTAGCAAAGAATATTGTGGTTTCAGCACCCAATTTCATAGGTTCATAGGTTCATACTAAGCTATCTACCCTAGGGCATTTATAAGCCTAGCCAGAGTGTGTTTGGCTTTCGCCACCCATTTTAAATTAATTTTGCTATGCCCTTTAGTATACTGTGCCTCTGTCTAACAGTGACACAGAAGTGATACCCGGGGTAAACCTACGATCTCCCATCCACTCATCAAGATTCCTCTTGAAGAGAGTCAATGAGGGACTCTGCCTAACCTGGACTGGGATTTTATTCCAGAGTAAAGGGAGCCTCTGGGTTATGAATCTGTCCCTCCAGCATGTCCTATTTATTTCATTGCTGAGGTTCAAGTCTCTCAAGCTCGTGGCTTGATGGGATTTGGATTTTCTGAGGTGCAGCATGTCCATTAATTCCAGGTTGGACATGGCTTTATACGTCAGGCACAGATTGCCTCTGAGCAGGCGGTATGCCACTGAGTAGAGCTGGAGTTTCTTTAACTTGACACATTTATGTTAGTCACTAAAATTATTAGGGTTCAGTCACTGTATTTGATCTGGATATGGATGATGTACCATGACGATTAAGTTGTATAAGGTTGAAGGACTTCATCACAGTGCCAAAATCATGCTAGTTAAAGAATATCTTAGACCTAGTGCTGTAGCTGAACCCGAGAGTAGAGAAACAGTACTGTGAGGAAAAAGTGTGGTAATGGCACATAACGTAATATTACATGGGTCACATAATTTTGTGGCATTTAGGTGAGATTTACATAAAGAGTTGAAGGCTGTGGAGTTCCTATTTTCTCTTATCTAAATTGGAGGTAATTCCACCCTTGACAGATAAATATTTAGTGCCTTATTTCCCATTTCATTGTTAGTTTTATTTACTCTTAGCATCCTTGAAATGGTTGACCAAAGTTGTAGAACAGTTAAAGTAAACAAGCTCCCTCCACTACTCTCCCAATGTTACTTACACAACTTGGGTGAAAATAAATATTCTTAAATTATACTAAATAAAAAATGTACTCAGTTCTAGTACATTTTTTTAAATTATATTTAGCAGTTTTAAATTAAATAAGGGTAGATATACCCTGGGGTAGTTTTAGGTGGGCTAATGTTTTTAAGGACATCAGTGTAATTGTTTTGTGTGTAATATATACATTTTACTTTATTTTTAGTGAATAACATAAATGTGTCAAGTTAAGAGTAATTTGATGATGCTGTCTGGATGGGTGTAAATAATGGAGAACAAATAATGTAAATAAACAAACATTTGCTCCTACAGTGAATGGAGTGGACATTGTCTGAAAACTGGATAACCTCAATCACTTAGTCCATATGTAGCAGCTCTTGATTGAAGACTGACTCAAGATTTCACACTTTAGATGCTATCCCCAACTAGATGCCCCGCATAAAATACTAAGGTTGGGCTGTGGAGAAGTGCAAAGCTTAATGGTCACATGGCTAACCAAAGACTCGATTGTGCTAGTACATACTTTTATTCAACTTTTATCTATGCTGTGATGGACTGAAGCAAAATTAAGCAAATCATGAGTCATCAATTGCTCCCAGAGAGAAAATGATGTAAAACTATGTTATACTTAATTATACTATCACAAACCTCTCTTTCAAATAACATATTCTGGTAAGAAGTTAAGAAAGGCCATGGAGAGTACCATCTTTAATCATTCATCAACAAGGCTGTGAAAGTTCCAGTAGAGCACACATTGTCAGAATAGAAAGTACAGCTGTTTAAGTAAACTTACAATAACAGTAGATGTTCTAATAGGTCACTGTTGCAGCAGGCTAAGCTGTTAGTGTCCTACCCCATGCCACCAGCTGGCTTTCAAAGATTTTGGTCACATTCCAGATGCCGTACCTGTCAGTCACTCCAAAGGAACTCCATAAAAAGACATAATGTGAATCTCCTCAGTGCCTTTTTTTTTACTTAGAATAGAGGGAGGCAAGAGCCCTGAAAAAAATAATGCTAGAAAATAAAACCAACAATCAGCATATATATTTATACATACACAAGAGTATATAGCTCCACACCCTCACAAAATAAAATGGAAAAAAAAAAGCAAAATAAAGGGGGCTGGATGGAAGGGTAGCTACTGGAACAGTTATCTATACTATGCTCAACGTGTAGATCACTCTTATAGTAGCCTAAGCTATTTTTGGTATATTACCATAGTTTAAAGACTAAGAAGGGAGAGGCCAACAAATTAAGACTCCAGGATTCAGTGCAGAATGGTCCAAGCAAAGTCTGTTCTTGACTTGGAAAAGGCATCCAATTTGTAGTGCTTTGCAAAGGTATGCACATAAAACCCAGCTGTTGTCAATTGAATGCTTCTAGAGTCTACCCCTTTCCAGAAATCCACCAAAGAAGTAAAAGCTCTTGTAGGAAGGACCCAATTCCTGCCTGGAAGTGGCTGATCATGATGCATATATCAAAAGGCCGCCCATGGACATCTAGAGTGGGAAGACTTTTTTTCTTCCTTGTTCTTGGGTTCAGAAAAAAAGACAGGGAGATTAATAGTCTGGCTTAAAGTTAACTCTGAGTCCACTTTAGGTATAGAAGAAGTATTAGTTTTCAAGCAGACCCTATTCTTGTGAAAAATGAAGTAGAGTTGACTCATCATAAGTGTTTTTATCTCAGATGTTCTACTAGCAGAAGTCAGATCAATGCATAAAATGGTCTTATA
The DNA here is from genome assembly GCF_019279795.1 of Protopterus annectens. Taxonomy (NCBI): domain Eukaryota; kingdom Metazoa; phylum Chordata; order Ceratodontiformes; family Protopteridae; genus Protopterus; species Protopterus annectens. The sequence continues at coordinate 1,614,679,381 of NC_056739.1, read as the reverse complement.
TGCTAAGAACTTCAGTTCAGCTTGTTGGGCTGGTTCCAAGTACAATGTTACAATCCCAAGGAGGAGCCAACTGTTTTCTAGGTGGAAACATATACAACACACCTTAAAAAAAGTATTTCACTTCAGAATGGTTAGAAAGGGAGGATCTAAGGATAGACCAACAGCAATAGCTGACAAATGAATCTTGATACAGGAATAAGAAATACCAGAGGACAGCAACTCAGACAAATAATCAAGAGCCAGAAGCAATCAGGTCTGAAAACAGTTCTGGTCCTTCCACAGACTCACACAAACCCATACGTCTGACCACCCTCGTGTGCAAAGCCATGGGAAGACTTTCATGTACTTAATTAATCAGGGCATAGGGAACCTCCAAACACTGTACCTTTCTCAGTTTGGATTCATCAAGGGCCTTATTTAACCTGGTAGATTTTTTTTAAAAGGTCCCCAAAACAAAGGATGAAGGCATACCTCTCAACTGTACAGATTTTCGCAGAATGTTCAGATTTCTGGCTCATATTTTTGGCATGTTCGTCATAAAATTTGTGGTTTTCTGACAAATCACTGGGATGATCTGAGGATTGAAGTCACTAAATAATGACATACGTTTGAGTTTCAGACATCAAATCCTTCAGAAAATGTATGTTAAAACAAGCCCTATTTGCTTTAGCAACTTTTTAAGTTTATAAGTTTATAAGAGCAATATATACAATATGTTCCTATTTTTGGGTATTTGTCCCCCATTTTGTTGGGCTTTGTCCAGATTTATTGCACTAAGAGGTTGAGAGTTATGGATGAAGGCAAAATGGTACACAGCACATACCTCAAACATTGTCAAAGCGGACTCTTTGCAGCCAAAAAACTCTGAAGAGATTCATATTCTTTTTTTATGGAGCTCCTCTTTAGCTCCTGGCAGTTAGAGTACAGGAAAGCACTCACGATATTTGAAAGTTGGCTGGTGGCAAGGAGTAGGACCCAAATATCTTAGGCTATTGCAACTGTGATCAATAATGTTGAATAAATAAAGGTACCACAAAAATTTTTAAAAAATCTTTGAAGTTGTAATAAACAACTTTTTCTTTTATAAAAGGGCAGAATAAAGAATGTGAGATAATTTTTCATACCTAATGCTCTATACATTTTCCTGAGGACAAGAATAACTAAGAGCTTCTTCATATGAGATGGAAATATACCAGTCCTCAAAGTAAAGTCCTCACAATCTGGAAGAAGACCATTCTGAGAACATACAAACAATGTAGTACTAGCCATGGCTAGACAGGCATTCTGACTTCATGATGTAGGAAGTAAGCCAGAAATCAATTTATTGAACTCTGTATTTTTTTTAATAAATTAAATTAATTGCAGTGCCAATATAGAGGTTCTTTATCTAGTTCACTGCTGCATGGATGCACATAGTAGAGTTTCTAGCCTAACTAGGTCAAACTTTTCTGCAAAAAATAAATAAATAAATAAACATCTGCCTCACATTATGAGCTTGAACAAGCCTTCATGTTAACTGGGAAGGCTAGATTTCACAGTCTTTCAAAACACAATAAAGTGTATCTGGTCACCTCCCTGCATCAGAGATTTCCCTGCACAGAAATACTGCCATCATATAAATAATCCCAGAAAAGGGTCCATGTAGTCCTAGACAGCAAAAGGTAAGAAGCAAAGTGCTTTGAAGTAATTAGACCTTGAACTCAAACACAGTCAGAAACAGAATGCTTATTCTTAAAAAAAGTTGAGTGCTTTCATCCCCACTGCTGGAGACTAATAACACATTTAATATCCATATGTTTGGTTTACATACACAACATATTTAATAAACCTAATCAATCCATCAAATAATTAAGCAATTAAAAAGTTACAAAAATACAAGGATAATTCGGAATCCAAACAAAAACAGAAATAAAGTTTTGTCGGTATAGTATAAAAAAACTTTAAGCATATTAAGAAATACTTACAAGAATACTTATAAAAATAACAGGACAAGGTAAACCAGTTAAATTAGTACACTGTTTCAATGACAAGGGGTGGGCTAATAAAAATCATCATAGTTTAGCAGCTCTCATTTTTAAGACAGGTTGAATGGAAATGTGTTCATTTAGCCCAGGTAAAGTGGAGGCATCTAGGGTAATTTGCCAACAAGTCCACAGTATTCAATTCTATTCTCCCACTATCCCCTCTAATGTTTAGACATATATTTTCAAGGATACCAACTTCAAACTTACTAAAACCGTTACACACCAGTGAATGTTTATATAAAGCGTTGTTAGTATGCTCTTTTTTAATATCTTAAAGATGTTCATGTATCCTTTTTGCCATTTTCCTTTTATTTTTTCCTGCATAAAATGACTGACACTGCTTACAAATCACTATATACACTAGCCCTTTAGTTTCACAATTGCCCTTCTCAAATATGATTCCTGTACAGCAATAATTATTTAAAGTAATGGACCTCTTGTCAAAAATGTAGTTACAAGAACTGCATTTCCCATATTTGGTAGTTCCCTTCACAATCTCCATTTTATCCTTCTCTAAGATTCTCTTAATGTTCTTATCTACCTTATAAATAAACTGGGGAACGTTACCCACAGTGCTACAAATCTCTTCATGTACCTTTAAGATGGACCAGTTGTTCCTAATAATATTCCTCATCAGTGAGCAAGTGTTGTTATATTTGATAGCCATAGCATTTTGAAAAATGGACATAGTGGCAATCTGGTCTCCTTGTCTCCTCATCATTATGAGATTACCTAACAAAGAGCGCATTTTACTCCTCTTTCCCTGACCACCTCATCTTGTATTTTGACACGTAAATCATTTGGATCTCCTCTTTGCAAAAAAATACTCTAGTTCTTGAATAAAAGTGTTATGGTTAGAAACTATTCTGCCTGCCCTAATAAATTGCCCCTTTATTAAGTTTTTTTGTTGCAAAACCAAGAATGACAACTGCTGTAATATAAATATGAACTGGAATAAGTATCTTTTCTATATATAGAAGAAACAAACTTATTACCCTCCATGGCAACATATACATCAAGGAAATCAGTAGACTGAAATGTGAGTTTATGTGTAAATCATGCAAAAGTAGCCATGCCTGTGGTGTATTCTAAAAAATATCTTTATCCTCAGAACTGCCTTGCCAAACAAAAAAGATGGCATTTAAAATTCTACAATAAAAATTCCACCAGTAGTTTAAAAAATAAAATGTTTCTGGTCACCACCCTGCATCACAGATTTCCCTACATAAAAATATTGTCATCATATTGTAGAATATGAATGGCCAAGGTATGTGCTTAAGGAAATTGAGCATGTGACAATCTGTATGCATTGAGATGAACTTTGTACTGCGAACTCTGAGTAAACTGTGAATAGTGGAAAAGCACTGAAAAACAGGAGCCTGCTTGAAAGCAGGAAATGTGCCTTATATGGAAGTGTATCCAATTTTCTTTCTCTGCTTAGAGATGTAGTAATGTGAACTGCTTTAAGCCTACGGGTAAACCACTGATTGGTTAATTGTCTTTTGTACTAATTTAATTGGTCTAGTTTATACTTTTGTACTGTCAGCAGTATCACCAGTATATAAGCTTATGCATTCCTTTGTTCGGGGAGTCTCCCTGGTACTTTCCATGAGGCTCCCACACGTGTGTAATAAATACCACTGAAAGAGAGGAAGAAGTGTCTTGTCTTCATTTATGGTGAAATGTTAAATGCAACAATTGGTGCCATTTACTCAGATCTGAATTGACAACAGCTGTGGTAGTTGGGGATTGAACGAATTACTGCTAGTAAAAGGGCCCGTGACAGAATTTTCTGTTCTGGCAGTGTTTCTTTCATTTCCTGTACTTGCTTGCTTTAAAATTTGGACTATATAATTTTATAGAAATGTAATAATTCCTCTCATTCAATTGTTTTGAGGTAAGTGTCATGCATTTTTTTTCTGCTATTGATTGTGCAGTATGAGAGTGGGTTAAAATGAAAAACTGGCGACATAAGAGTGAAAGGAGATACGAGAGTGGGGAAAATGACGTTTACAAAATGTCACAGCTACATCTGTAAAATACAGTATAGCTTAATGTGTGAAAATGGGAGCGAGTGTGTGAACCATAAAAGAGCCAGAAAGAGGTACACCAGCTGGTTATATGTATTTTCGTGTGTCCCGGGCAGTTGTATGTTTACATGTCAGTGGGTCGCCCTCACTGAGGGTGATGGTAAACTCGCCTTTCCAGAAAATGGTAGTTTTAATAAAAATATTTTGCTTAATCTCCAAGGAAAGTTAAAGAAAAAAGGGAGAATACCAGGGTTGTGCTGGGCAGCATTTAATGATTGGATGACAGAGGCGAAAGAAAGAGAAAAGGATTCGGTTATTAGTAGTCTAAAAGATAATCAGCAGAAGTTAAAAGAGCAATTGAGGGAATTACAACAAACTGCTAGTAATTTAGATGTAGTAAATGGTAAATGCTTGAAGGACCCATCCTTTAAGGGGCTTTTTCCTGTAAAGGAATTAGCTAAAATGCAAATAACTGAATTGTCAGAAGATGATAATGCCTGGCTCCCCCCACCACCGACTGCACCACCGATTGCACCCCCGCAGTATCAGCCCCCCCCCACTCACCAAGGAGCAGAAGCACAGCAGCCAGATTCCACCACCAAAGATTCCACCCCTAGAGAAAGAAAACAGGCTGCAGACAGTCACTCTAGTGAATCTGATCCAGAAACAAGCAATAGAAAAAAAGGACCAAAAACTCGTAGTAAGACTCATAAAGAAGCAAAAGCTGTAATGTATTTTAGAGCTAAACCTTATTATAAAGGAAAAGGGAAGCGACATTTACAATGATGAAGGCATTTTGGCCAGTTCCCTGCTATAATTGACAGTGGGGATGGGTATTTTGGGCCAGATAAATTTAATCCAGATTAAGGATCTGAGTCATCAGACGATGATAGATTGTTACCTTTGAGGACGGTACCTATCTCAGCCTATGCTAGAAGTGTACAAGAACCACCGACCATTGTAGTACCTAGGGCATGGTCGGTGGTTGATTTTCAAGCCATTACCAAATCGTTATCGCCTATTCGTACTAATCCAGATAAGTTCCAGCATGTGCTGGTGAGACATATTTGTTTACAAAATCCTACAATAGAAGAAGTCAGAGCAGTTCTTCAGTACACCATACCGGCTGATCTGATGAAATGGATTTGGGACCATGCTAATGTCCCTACTCCGATTCCAAAACATGATGCACAAGGAGATAATGGGTTTGAAGCGGACAGACAGCGAATAGTAGATGTTATTACAGTGATAGTTCCACCCACACCCAACTGGTCCAAAATTAAGTCAGTTTTTCAAAAAGAAGGTGAGCCTGTGGATGAGTATTTAAATTGTCTCACTGAAGCCTTTGAGGCTTACTCTGGTTACCCAGAACCCACTGAAGGGCCGGCACAGAGCAGATTGTCGGCTGCTTTCGTAGATGGGTTATGCCCACAAGTACGGGATAAGCTAAAGGAAGTATGTTTAAACTGGCCTAGTCTTGGATTGAATTAATTAGTCACACAAGTGCAATACCTCTCTGACCACTTAGCACAGGAAAAAAAGGATTTACAGGAAAAATTGGTTAAAGCGCAGATTCAGATGTGTACTGCCTTTGGGCAGCGTGGACAGGGAGGACAAGGATAGGGAAGAGGGAGAGGTGGATGCCAAGGGGCTGGAAACCAATACAGACAAAACTGGCAGGAAAATTGATCGGCCCCACCCCAAAGCTATAATAATCAGATGGAGTGTTTCAATTGTGGCCAAGTAGGCCATTGGAGAAATGAATGTCCGTATCTGGCTGAGCAACCTGCCCCACCCACTGATATGTCACCTCAGTGGAATTCTAATTGGACTCCATCCAACTGGCCGCCATCACAATGAAGGTTCCCTAAACAAAGACAACAGCAGTTGTGTCCTTTCATCCCTGTGGATCAAGATGGATCACATGTTATGTTACTTGTCAAAAATAAACTGTACCCATTTCTGATTGACACTGGATCATCCAAATCTATGTTAGCTGGCGAAGCAGCAATAAATGTCCCCTCTCTAATAACATAACTAGAGGGGTAGGTGTATCTGGTATTCCTATTGAATATTCTGAAACCGGCCCAGTCCCAGTAACTTTGGGACCTTTACAAGACAATCATGCATTTTTAGTAGGACCCTCAGCACCTTTAAATTTATTGGGAAGAGATTTGCTCTGCAAGATGGGAGCAACCATCTTCTGCACTGCTGAAGGAGTATATTTACAAATACCTTCAGATAAACAAGATAGCATTTTGGCTACTTTAGATGAAAATGTCACTCTGCAAACGATGTGCATGCAGTCTGACCTCGATAAAAATAAGTATCTAAATTCATTACCCTCTCATCTATGGACCACTCACGATAATGATGTTGGGTTTCTGATTTCAGCCACTCCTGTAAAAATAACCTTAAAACCTGGAGCAAGGTTACCTCGGGTACCACAGTACTCTTTGATGGTAGAGGCTACATCTGGCATTGCCCCCGTCATTTCTGCCTTGGTACAACAAGGAATTATAGTACCTACAACAAGTCCATGTAATACTCCAATTCTACCGGTAAAGAAACCTGGTAAACATGCTTACAGATTTGTGCAAGACTTGCGGGAAGCCAATAAAGCTATCTTGCCTGTTTTTCCAATCGTACCAAACCCAGCTACGATTTTAAGCTGTTTCTCACCTACAGCATGTTGTTTTATGGTTATAGATATCTCATCAGCTTTCTTCTCTATCCCAGTACATTCAGATAGTCAGTATTTGTTTGCATTCACTTATAAGGGCCAACAGTATACTTGGACCCAACTACCACAAGGATATGTAGAATCTCCAACCCTATTCTCTAGAGAGATGCACAGACAACTGCAGGATTTACAGTTACCACCACGTTCAGTATTGGTCCAATATATAGATGATTTTTTTATAGCCTCACAAGATACCAAGTCTTGTATAGAGGACTCACTTCTAGTTTTAAAGTTTTTAGCCGAACGAGGTTTTAAGGTAAATAAATCTAAACTGCAGTTCTGTCAAGCAAAGGTACAATACCTGGGACACATCATTTATATGGGTTCACGTCAAATACTTCCAGGTAGAATTACTTCCATTCAGACTGCCCCCCACCCTGTAACTCAGAGACAACTCAGAGGATTCCTCGGCCTAGCAGGTTATTGTAGACAGTGGGTGCCCAATTTTTCAGACATTTCGGCCCCTCTGTTACAGCTTTTAAAAAAGGAGATCACAGACCCTCTGCTTTGGTCCCCTGAACATAAAAACGCCTTTCAGGCTATTAAAATGGCACTGATTAACCCACCTGCTCTAGGGCTCCCATATTATTTTAAGCCCTTTGTTTTCTTCTGTTGTGAAAGAAATAAAACTGCCCTGGGCTTGCTGGCACAAGCACGCATGGGAGGCTATCGACCTATAGCATATTATAGCACTCAGACCCTGTTGCTTCTGGCTATCCACCCTTTTTACAAGTGGTGGCAGCCGCTGCTGTTTTGATCAATATGGCAGCACCATTGACATTAGGACATGACACTATACTAGCAGTACCTCATGCGGTGCAAGCGTTACTTTTAAAAACAAAAACACAGTATCTTTCTAATGCTCACCTCACTAAATATGAGTTACATTTATTAAGTAATCCCACTGTTCAAGTCACACGTTGCCCACCACTAAACCCTGTTTCATTGATTCCAGCTAGTGACGAGGGCAAACCACATGACTGTGTGCTTGTAGTTAACACTGTTCTTTCTCCTAGGTTGGATTTGTAAGATGTTCCTTTGCTTAATCCTGATTTAGTTCTTTTTGTAGATGGATCCTGTTTATGAAATAATATTGGCGAACTCCAGGCTGCATGGTCAGTCTGCTCGCCATCTGCAGTTTTACAAACTGGACAATTACCACCTGGCACTTCCGCACAAGCTGCAGAATTAGTAGCACTTTTGCATGCATGCAAAATGGCCAAAGACAGATCTGTTACTATTTATACTGATTCACGTTATGCCCATGGTGTTGTTCATGATTTTGGTACCTTATGGAAGGAAAGGGGTTTTTTGACATCCTCTGAGGCACCAATTAAAAATTACCTATATATTGATCACTTCTTACAGGATTTATTATTACCTTCCAAAATTTCCATTGTCAAGCGTGCAGCACACCAGTCTAACAACTCCCTAGTAGCTAAGGGAAACAATATGGCTGACTGGGTTGCCAAGCAGGCTGCTCTTTCACATACTGTTCAGGGACAATTTCTGCAGCCTATCTTACAAACAGTTACTTTTGACACTACTGGTTTGAAAGCTTTACAAAGTGAAGCATCGGAATCAGAAAGAAAAACATGGCTGGCCCACAGTTGTTTCCAATGCTCTGATTCAATTTGGCAGCATCCTGATGGCAGATTAATTTGCTCTATATCTATGTTAAATTCTCTTATAAAAGCATATCATTTGCCAGCTCATGTAGGGGTACAAGCATTAATCAAACAAACCCAGAAGGATCGGTTCACCCCAGGACTTTCTGCTTCTGTGCAACATTTTTGAGCACATGCTTCATTTGTTTACAGCATTACATTTCAAAGGGCACTCTGGCTCCCGCTCAACCGGTGCCAAAACTAATGGGACCATTTTGTGCTTTACACTGGGACTTTATTGAACTCCTACCTTGTACTCATTTTAAATATCTTTTGACTATTGTTGATATTTTTTCAGGGTGGTTAGAAGCCTACCCATGTGCTAAAAATGATGCTATTTCAGTTGCAAAAAAATTGTGTTATGAATTGATACCTCGTTTTGGTGTTATTTGTCAAATATACCCTGACCATGGAACGCATTTTACTGCTACATTAGTTGAATCATTGTGTACTATGCTAGGCATTACTTTGAAATTTCATTGTCCGTATAAACCACAGGCATCAGGTATTACTGAACGCATGAATCAGACCTTGAAAACTAGGCTTGTTAAAGTCACTTCAGAAACAGGCTTAACTTGGGTGCAAGCCTTACCACTAGCCTTACTTTCTATGCAAGCACAACCGCATCCTACTAAGGGACTTTCTCCATATGAAATTCTCATGGGTCGTCCTCTGCATATGCCCATGACACCACCACCACCCTTCTCTAAATATGATGCATTTGATAATGATATTCTCTTGTACTGCAAATCTCTTGTTTCTTTCCTACAGTTTCACCATTGACAAGAAGCAGCTGCTCAACATCTTCCAGATCCTTTCCTGTTATCTGCACTACAACCTGGTGATTGGGTTTACGTTAAGTCTTTCTCTAGAAAAGCAGCACTCCAGCCAGGCCTTTCCTGGTTCTTCTGACAACTTCATCTGCTGTGCAACTGCAATGATTTCCAACCTGGATCCACATTTCACACGTCAAAAAAGTTGTGCCGTCTGAAGACCAACAGCCTTTACCTTTTTCAACTCCAGATTCTCCTCCCATTGCTACATGTACTCAAAGTCGAACTGTTCCAGTACCTGATGATGCCTAACATTTACCCTTTTGGAAAACACCAAACTCCTGACACTACGCAGACTCAACAACCATTTCCACAGAAACATTGGACAGCCATTTTGGTGGTCATTCTTGTTGTACTGTTATTTTTATTGTGGCCATTTTTATTTCCAGCTCCATCGACACATCACACCAAACGAGCTATTTGGCATCCACCTTTCAACACCTACCAAGCTATAAAATGTGCCTATGCATCATCCCTCAATGTCTCTGACTGTTGGATCTGTACTGCTTTACCTATTGTTCATGGAGGATTGATGCTAAGTACAGTTCCTTTAGGGGCTAATGAAACCTGGATGAATCTGATCTATGACACTTCAAATGTCACCTCAAAAGACAGGATAGCATTACATCTGTTTAACCGTCGAAATGGAACTGTGTGTTTTCAGAAATTTGGTAAAGTCAAGGTAGGATGGAGTTTTTGTAATGTGACTGTTCCCTACAGGTGTAATAATAACTCCTCCTACTGTAACACAACTTACGATTCATTTTGTGAACTGGTGCATAAAACATATGAAGAGGTAAGAAATAATTCCGTTCTATACCAACAGCTGGGATTGATCGATAAGAAGGTGTTTCATTCTGAACAAGGCTATATAAATAGTAATATCACCACTAAGGTGGAAAATTGCTACTTTGTGTGTGGTAGAAGAGCCTATAAATGGCTACCAGGAAACTGGTCTGGTAGCTGTTTCTTAGGTTATTTAGTCCCAGCCATTCGACTTACATCTGTTTTACCTCAAGGAAAAATTCGGAATGTTTGAGAGGTCAAAAAGCCTGCCAATCTGGTAGGCCAAATTGATGCTTCATGGATTTATCATCATGACTTAGCTCATGTTGGCACCAAAGGACTATCTCATATGGACTTGGGTGATGACGTCATATCGTGGGCTGGTATAATTCCAGCATACGGAACAGGAATATCAATTTGGGAACTGAGAAAACTGTCTAAATTTCTTGAAGTATTAAGCAATGTCACATTTTCTGCTTTAGAACTAGTGTCTGATGAACTGACTGCCATGAGAGCTGTAGTCCTTCAAAACCGTATGGCTCTCGATTTCACCCTGGCGGCGAAAGGCGGAACTTGTGCTTTAATCCAGGAGGAGTGTTGTATGTTTATTCCTGATAATCAGCACAAAATTGAAAGCCATCTCAAACTCATTCAGAGAGTCTCTGAACTCTCTAAGGCCAAGGAGGCCGATAACTCAACATGGGCATGGTTAACCAACCTGTTCTCAGGTTGGGGAGGTGGACTATTGAAATTAATTTTATTAATCGCAGTATTAGCTTTTATTGCTTTTCTTGTTGTGTTTTTAATCAAAGCATTGATTTTGAAATGAATGTATTTTAAGACTACTAAAAGGTGCCAAAGTTTTATATGCCTGCAGTTATGAATATGGATAATGAGATAAAAATGTGTGACAATGTTGAAGAAACCAGCCACATGGTTATGCTAGACTTAGGGCAAATGTATGATCGACTAAATGGTAATGCTTACATAGCATCAAATGGGGGATTGTAGAATATGAATGGCCAAGGTATGTGCTTAAGGAAATTAAGCATGTGACAATCTGTATGCATTGAGATGAACTGTGTACTGCAAATTCTGAGTAAACTGTGAATAGTGGAAAAGCACTGAAAAACAGGAGCCTGCTTGAAAGCAGGAACTGTGCCTTATATGGAAATGTATTCGATTTTCTTTCTCTGCTTAGAGATGTAGTAATGTGAACTGCTTTAAGCCTATGGGTAAACCATTGATTGGTTAATTGTCTTTTGTACTAATTTAATTGGTCTAGTTTATATTTTTGTACCGTCAGCAGTATCATCAGTATATAAGCTTATGCATTCCTTTGTTCGGGGAGTCTCCCTGGTACTTTCCATGAGGCTCCCACATGTGTGCAATAAATACCACTGAAAGAGAGGAAGAAGTGTCATGTCTTCATTTAAGGTGAAATGTTAAAATGCAACAATATAGATAATCACTGAGTGATACACTGAGTGGTGCTCCTTCCTCTAAGGTTTGATTTCAGGTTTGCTAGTTATTCTCCAATCATGTTCTGCCCTTTGCACCTCCTTCCTAAGATTGTAGAGTTCCTAATTGTACCAAGGTTCACATGCCCTACTAGTGATAAGATATACATGAACTGTGGCATAAAATCCCAAGTGCTAGCAGTTGTTTTATTAGTATAGCCATTACTTGAACAGAACCACATGCACTAGGCCCAGGAAGGAGATAGCATATGATTGGAATCAGTAGTAGCTATTTGATTTCAAATGCTAAATTTGAGTAGCTCAACATTAAGTGATCTTTCTAGTGAAGCTCTACGCCCCAATGGATGTTATGATAATTATATCGGAAGTTATTTCCACATTCATGTTCAGTGTGATCACATATATCTGAAAGAGCAAATCCAAAGAATATTCTTTAATATGGATAACAACAGAAAGGACCTGAAAATCCAAATTCCTCTATAATATACCAAAATTCTTTAGTAGCAGGCCCTGAGCTGTCATCATCTCATTTAATGAAATCAACCAAAAGTTATCAGTTTGTGTACATCAGCATAGAGCTAATGATGAATTATGTGAACTCCAGCATCAATAATTTCTCATTACCTGGTGGGTTTTAAATGAGAAACAACCTACATTTTAGCCCTGATGCCTAGTTTAGAAACCAGGAACACCTGAAGTAATCATCTAAAGCATAAAGCTATCTCCATTCTTAACCAAGTCGGGCACTGAATAACATGACTTCTCTAACATATCAGACTCACCCAGGTGCAGGAAAAAGTTGTCATCATGCTACCTCTCCAATACAAGTGCAAGATCAATATTTTACAGCAAGTCAGAAATTATACCTATCTTGCTTTAAGTATACCATGTGTTAGTATATGTGACCCTAAATCAGGCTATTGGAATACAGATTCCACATGTCAGCTTATGTTAGCAAATAGGATCTTTGGAGATTTATCTCCAGTTTGAGTATTAACTTTGGTGCTTAATAGAGCTAAGAAGGGAAGATAGGCATGCCCATCCTGGGGGGGGGGGCAGGGCAGAGCAAGCTATACACTTCTACAAGCCCTTAAAGGAGGGACAGTAATTCAAGTGTGTAGGGTACGACAGCTATTAGTCTCACCAAGTCACCATCTGATGGTAACCTTCCATGTAGTTGTGAGGATGCATGCACTCACATATGAAAAGTATTGTGGGTCTCCATGAGACCATGCAAGGTTAGGTTATTGCACATTTCCTCATTGCCAGGATACCTGCAAGGGTAAAGAGCACCTGGATTTTCCCTCCCAGACAGCTCTCACCCTGATCTTGGGTGAAATTCCCAATAGGGAGAAAACGGACCATGATAACTGAGGGAGGCTTGAGGGGCTGCAGGCAAAAATAAAATAAAAAATGTCATAACATTTGTAATGTCTGTCAGAGAAGACTCAGCTAGAAGCTATTGGGGTCTTTGCATATATCACCTGGACCTCCACTACTAGAAGTTTAGGGTTTTCCATAGTGAAGTCTCTAGCTTTGCAGAGTCTTTCCCAAAGTTTTTATTGAATGATTTTCTGTCTAACATTTTTACCCTTTGCTTGAATGTTCTTTGGGATATTTTGTAGGCACCTTAATGTTTATGGACATCAGCAAATTTTAAAACCTGTGTTTATAAGGAATAGGTAAACAATCCACCTATGCTGTACTGATGAGACCCAAAAAAGTCCAAAACATGGCATGTCTACAACTTGTGGGGTTTGGCTTTATTAGGATGGATGTACACATAAAGACGTAAAAAAATTATGGGCATTCACAAACCATGTAGCTAAAACACTGGTATGTCCTTACGAGATCATTTGTATATATATATATATATATATATATATATATATATATATATATATATATATATATATATATATATATATATATATATCTGATGGACACAAAAGGATAGACTGAGTATAGTTTAACTTAAAATTGGATGAAAGGTTCCTAGAAATTATAGAAATTATAGCAGCCTTTGGCTGAAGTGAATACAAGTATCTTTACAATAAGTAGTCCAGTCCTAATGAAAGCTATCAGAAAATGGTGAGAATAAGTGGGTCTTCTAATGAAATGAAATGAGTAATCATATTATTTTGGCTTATCATTTTATTTTAAAATGTTTGCAGAAAAAAAACATCATCCAAGTAAAGGTGCTGCAGATGAATGCCAAGTGATTAATTTTCAACAGGGACAGAGAAGGTGAGACAAAAATATCTGAACTTGGCCACTGCTGGTATTCTGCATTTTGGGAACATATTTCTCATTTTTCAAACTTTCATTTATTAGCTGGACCAAAGCAGTATACATTTACTTTATTTAACTTAGGGTGAGGTATCATGGAGTCCAGGACTTACAGACCCATCAGCCTGATAAGCTTAATCTGTAAGGCCATGAAACAGGTCTTAACAGATCTAATAAACTTGTTGTTGTTGTGTCTTTCGGCTTTTCCTGGTTAGGGGTCGCCACACCGGAACTCCGGTCTGCTAATGATTGGCAGTAGATTTTTATGTGCCGAGTTGCCAGCCCTGATGCACAACCTTCAACAAAGGTATGCCCATTCATGCATGTCTACACACAGAAGATGCTCTAGCTGAGAATTGAACAGGACATCTTACTGTGAGGCGACAACGCTACCGCAGCACCACCACCGCAGTCCAAAAATTTTTACAAGACCTGACGCCCAAGAGTTTAGCTTGCTTAAGGGATGATCCTATGTAATGAATATGGTGAATTTTTTGAGAGAGCAACACAAGCCGTGGAGAGTGGTCATGCTATCCATACAGTATACTTAGACCTTGCCACAGCATTTGATACCATACCACATACCAACATTACCAACAACTTAAATATGCACCAAAATGATTCCAATACAGTCAGATGAATAGCTAACTGGTTTAGGGACAGAACCCACACTGTTAGGGTGGCAGGTATGTGCTGTGAGAGAAAGTAATCATTAGGGTACCACATTGACCCACACTGGGACCTCCTTCTATTTGGAAAATCATTCTCTAATTATCTGCAGCTTCCAGAGATCAATTTGTAAAAGTTGTAACCTCAGTAACCATGACTATGACTGAATTGTCATTAACGTATTATACTAATCATGGGATCAAGTACAGCACACATCCACTCTCATTGGCAGGATCTTGGCTGTATTATTATGTTGGGATGGGCCAAGTTTGGTTGCAGCATTGACCTTGTTTGCTCTGCAGCTGAACCTCAGATGTGCCATTACATTGCCCATTCTGTTTACCACATTATGCCAGAAGTATCATTTCAGGAAAAAGTGATATTATTGCCTGGCTGTATTAGACTGAGCAATTCATTACAATTCCAAAGTGGTCAGATGCTGATTTCATAGTGTGTTGTCTGGCATTGCATTCCCAAAGATTTTCTTCTGTACTCCACAATGTTGTCTATCTTTCACTTATTTGTGAATAATGAACTATATCTTGAAAAGTACAGATGTGTAAGTAAACTTGCCATAACAGTAGATGGTTAAATTATCACTACTGCAGTAGCTTTAGCTATATGGGTTGTATCCTGTCAAGGATATAATAGTCAGCCAGCTTACAAAACTTCCAAGCACCTTCCATACATTCCAACCATCAGTCAGTTTAGGCTGAGCTGGCTAAAAAAACAGGTTTTTGATACCAAGCCATTCACAGCTTTCATGCCAACAGAGAAAGGAAGGCTGATCCCTGAAAGGAGAATACTAGAAACAACAAAAAATAAGTATTCATACCCTGGCACAAACAACACACCAAAAAACAAACAAAATGGAGGAAGGAAGCAGCTACTCCAGCAGTGATCATTCAAACAACTACTGTTATGGAAAGTTTACTTACACAGCTGTACTATTCTCATCATATTGATTCCCTACTGCAGTAACTGTAGCTATATGGGTAGATTACCCTAGCTTACTACATTTGGGAGGTGGAAGGGGAAAGGTCCAGGAGCCCTTGAAGAATGTTCCTAGCAAAGCCTGATCCACACCAAGAGAAGGAATCAAGTTTGTAATACCCTGTAAATGCACATATAAAAGACTAAATTGCTGCTTCTAGAATATTTCTATAATCCAACCCTTTCTGAAAAGTCATAGATAAATCCAAGGCCCTGGTAGAGTGAGCCTTGACCCTATCTGGAATAGTTTTATTGTAGTAAGTATACAAAACGGTAATAGCCGAAGACAACTATTTGGAAATAGTCTGTTTTGACACAAGTTTTCCCTTCTTCTTACCTTCACAAGAAATGAACAACTGATTCAAAGATCTGAAAGATATGACATATCCTGTCTCCCTCATTTTCAGGTTCAGGAAAGAAAACAGGGTGATAGGTAGCTTGGGTTAAAGTAACCAGAGCACAACTAGCTGCAAATGGGTGCTGGTTATGTCGCTGGCACTAAGTAGAAAACCATTTCCACTTGCTAATATATGATTTCCTAGTAGCAGGCTTTCTTGCCTCCATTAGTACCTGCTGTACATCCTCAATAAACAAGTGCATAAAGGCAATTAATACCCTATCATCCAGGCAGTCAGTCGAAGATAATCGGGGCTGGAGTGTATGAAACACACCTGATCTTGTATAACTAGATCCATTCTCTGAGGAAGTCTGTGGTACTTGCCCCTGGCCATTTCCAAAAGAAGGGAGAACTACTGTTGCTTGTGCCAAAAGGACGTCACCACAATGATTTTGGGGGATTCATTATGAATCTTCAGAAATACTCTGGATACCAGTAGAAAGGATGGAAAAGAATATGTGAACATTCCTGTCCAAGGAAAGGAAAAGCAATATGTTTTCCAGGCTTTCTTGCATGGAGTACTGGAACAGAATCTTGCAAGATGATTGATTAGAATGAATGCAAATAGGTCTTCTTGAGGAGCTCCCTACAGATGGATCAAATCTTGGAAGACCCCCTGATCTAGTTCCATTCGTGAGGGGCTGCCCTTGTCCTGCTCAGGTTGTCTGCCACATATTTTTGCTCTTATGAAATGTAGGATGCCTGTAGAGTAAGACTGTTCTGTGAAGCTATATCCCAAGCTAACATGGCTAGTTTGCAAAAGGGGATATGACCTGGCTCCCCCTTGCCTGTTAATGTACCACATAACTATAATATTCTCCTTAACATCTTGAAGAGGTCCAGGGGACCAAAGGTGATTCAGATAGGTGAGTGGCCTGATCAGTGTAAGCATCTCTTTTATACTTATGTGTTTGCATCTGCCATGGTGCCCCACACACCTTACACTTTTATCCCTCCTGAAACTGCTCCCCAAGCAAAGCCTGAGGCATCTGTGGTGATTGACGTTTTTGGATAGGGAGGGAGGGAGGGAGGGAGAAGGGGAGACCTGGATTTAGGGATACTTGCTGCCTACATCACGTGATTTCTCTTCTGAAAAAAAAACAACACTGGAATTTGAGAAGACAAAGGGCATTGGTGCTGGGGCCACAGAGATTTTAGCTATAATTGTATCTTTCTCATGTAGAGTCTTGCCAGGGGTATCATGATACCGTAAGACCCAAAATCCTGTGGTATTGCCTGCAGTACAAATATCTTCTTGGCTTCTTCCCATCCTATTATGTTTCCATCTCTAGTTATTTGCTCCCAATACCTTGGTCCCTTTGCCAGTTCTCTCCAATAAATTCCAGCCTCCTTTTGCCTATTCTCTGTACCCCTAACTGCAGTCATCCATGTTAGCAGAATCTCCTTTCTCCATTCTCATGTTGGATTAGTTTTTAGGATATTTTCTGCTGCTTTACGAATATAATATTCTGCCTTTTTTAATTTCTCAAAATCTTTTGGATTTCTAATAACATGATGGGAATAGACCCCATTCCTAAGTCAAAGCATGATTAAAGTTCATAAAATTAGTACTGTTTCAATCTTTGATAACAGCCAGAAGTGCACTTCACAGCACCCGCAATGTGCCAAGTAATGACTCCTTCTGCAATTCGTATGGGGTTACATGTATTGGTAGCATATCTAAATATGATTGTATTTTCTTTTTTATAAGACCAATTTCTCCTAGTACTAGTGGAACTGTCTGGGTAGCTTTCATCAACATTATTCTTGTTTCTGCTTGCAGATCCTGATATTTTATGATTTTGTGTCTCTCTGTACACAAGACACTGTAGTCACTGGGTGTGGCGATTTCAATGATCAATGCTACTTTTGTCTTCTTGTCATGGACCACTATACTTTTCTAGCATCTAACGTTTGAACTGTTGGTAATGGATGATCCCATGTGATGTAAACTTCAACATTTTCTATGATGCTTTGTTGCTCCTGTTTCCAGTGTTTTTCAGCCACTTCAGTACCATAATGTTTGGACAATCCCCACTGCAGCAGTCTTGCCACATTATTATGCCTTTCAGAATACAGTCCTTCTGCCATTAGTATGTCACAACCAGCAACGAGGTGTGTGACCGTTTCCAATTTGGTTTTAAAAAAACCTAGATTTGTCTGTTTCTCCCACATGTTCAATGGACTTTGTAAACCTACGTGTATGCAACCCACTATCTTGGGCCACCAATATTAGCCTTTCATCTCTTGCTTTGAATTTGCCTCTCCTTCACCATTCCTGCATTCGTTCCTGATCAACATGAGATTCTTCCAGAAGTTTTCTATACTTGCAACTATATTTATGCATCTTCTACATTTCTTTGCTTTTCATCTGGTCCTTCACCTCACATTCTTTCTTTTGTTTTTTTGGCACATTCAGTTGCTGCCTGATTTTTATCTACTTCTGGTTTGAGTTCCATTCCTGCTTGATACCAATATGCTTCTGCTACATTAAGCAGAGAAGTTATCTTAGATTTATTCTCCTCTTGTGTCAAAACTTTCACTACATTTGTGTCTTGTGATGTCAACAGGTATGTGTGGAGTCCCACAATTGCAGATCTATGCATGTAACCAATTTCAAGGAGGCCCATCCCTCCTTTGGAATGGGGAATATATAATCTTGTTATGCACTAATTTTTCTAAATCATTTGATGAGCATGAAGCATCCTTCTTGTTTTCCAATCTAATCTAATCTAACCAACACATTTTGGGGCCAGTCTATCCCTCCAAAACTGTAAGTTAGGACAGGAAGAACAAATTGGTTTATAGCCTAGATTTATGTTCCTAGATGTCAACGCTGTTTTCAGGATTCATTTAAGTATTGTAAAGTATTCCTTACTAAGTTTTATTTGCATTTGTTCATGTTTTATTGTTGATCCTTCATCAATTCCCAAATATTTATACACGTATACATACATTTATACATAATATTCTGTATGGCTGTTGCTATTCTCCTTAAGGATCTGTATTCAAAATCCCACTCGATCCTTATTTCTTGAATTATCTCCCTGCTTCATCATCATGTAGTTTTCTGCTTGTGTTATATATATCAGCCTTATCTGTATAGCTCTAAAATATCTCTTCTAATCAGGTAATCCTAAACCACCTTGTTCTGTTGGAAAGATCAACTTATCCCACCTGATCCTTACTCTCTTCTCCTCCCAGATAAAATCCTTCAACTCTTTATTAATTACTGTCCACAGCTTCTCCCCGATTGATAAAAATATGCCTAACCTGTATATAAAACTAAAGGGATATGCTGTGTCTGAACAGAGAATATGCAATCCACATCCATAAACAAGCGCTTCAAGTTTTTCAGTTTTTGTATTATCTTTTCTTTAGTCCCTTCCCACATTATCCTTAACTGCCATAGCAGAACCCTTTTTAATTCATAGTTTTAAATACTTCATTTTATCATGCCCCCATAAATGTAGGTATTGCTGAACCAATTCATGTGTGGGTACATAGTTTACAGCTATAGCCCTGGCTTTGTATTTATTAATATTATATTCTAAAAAGACTTGAAACTGTCTCAAAATTCGACAACACTGATGTGTCCTTTTCTGGTTTTATTAGGTACAAAATAATATTGTCTGCAAATAAGGCCAACATTTCTTGATTACCATACCAATTATATCCTTTCATTTCTGAATCCCTTATTTTCTTTGTCAATGTCTCTAAATATAATGTAAATAATAAAGGGGAAACAGGACACCCTTGCCTGGT
Source organism: Protopterus annectens (assembly GCF_019279795.1). Classification (NCBI taxonomy): domain Eukaryota; kingdom Metazoa; phylum Chordata; order Ceratodontiformes; family Protopteridae; genus Protopterus; species Protopterus annectens. Next base: position 1,614,659,704 of record NC_056739.1, on the reverse strand, counting down.
TCTTCTGCTCAGAAACAACATAGAGAGGAACCCACCCACTTTAATTGTTGCCGCCAATCCCACATATATCCTCCTAATTAGCCTTATTATTATATCGGAGAATGCAAATACTTCCATTGTCCCACTCATACAATCCCAGCTTACTCTGTTGAATGCTTTCTCTGCATTAAGACCCACCAACAACAGTGGCATTTTCTTAGCATTCAGCTTCCCTTTGGATCGTCACTGTTCTATTAATGTTATCATCACTGTTCTATTAATGTTGTCAGACGTTGGCCTCTACTCCACAAAACCACAATGATTTATATCTATGAATTTTGGCAACATATCTGACACTCTTTTAGCTACATTATAAAATTAAAATGAGCCTATATGGTCTTTCAGTTATTGTAGCTACCACAGCTTTCTTCCAGGATGTTGGTACTTCCCTCCTTTTAAAATACTGTTATAGAAAACCTTCCAGATCTTTAACACTTTCTTCCCTCCTAGCTTCCAAACTTCCACAGGATGGCCATCTATTCTTAGAGACTTTCCTGCAGATTGATTATATGTCACCATTTGTATCTCATCTCCTCCTATCTTAATATTTAATTGTTGTGCCTCATCTACCTCTAACACTGACATACAATCTCTTCCATAAATATTTCCATGTATGATTTTTCTTGATTTCTTCATTCCTCTGCTTTACACATTTTTAATATCTCTAATACTGCTACAGGATCTCTAGTTATTTTTCTGTTATAGGCTCCCTAAGTTTGGCAGCAACCCTTTCCTCTTTCTGTTGCTTAAGTCATTGTGCTAAAAGTTTTTGTGCTCTGGAGCTACTATCAAAAAGCAGCTGCTTAACAGCAGTCTTACTAAATACATGCATATTATCCAGATACTCTTTTATTTTCTCTTTAGCACTATGCAAATGCACATATTCTTTTTATCTGTAGATTCTCCTTATTCTGCAATATTTTAACATTTTTCAGCCCCTCTAAATAATTCTTGTTACTTCTTAACTCTATCTATTTTTCTTTTATTTCTACTGTTTTTTTTAAATTCCACTTTCATTTTATCCCACTCACTAGCTATAACCTCTGAAGTACTTTCCATATTCCGTAATAACTCTCAAATAATTTCCGCTATCCAGTCTTTAAATTCTTCTCTTTTTAACAGATATTTGGAGATGTGCTAGTGATTCATTCGTACTTCATTACCCTCCATTTTTTATCGTAGTTGTTATTGGGCCATGATTGGAAATAATTATCGGATGTGTGTCAAAGCTTTTAATTAAATGCACATGCTCCTGTGAAATATAATTTCTGTCTAGTCTAGCCTAATTATTGTACCTTGGAGATTAATATGTAAATTCTCTCCCAGTTCCTACTACTGAATTCACATGTTCCATACAAATACTTTCATAAATTTCTTGAGCAATCTACCCAGTTTTGTTTTATTTTCCATTGTAGGTCCCCTAGATAAATCCTCACTGTTGTAAATCAAGTTCCAGTCCCAACTGTAAATAATATTCCCTGCTGAAAATGGATTATTTCTCTGAACATGTTCTTAAACTCCATAATAGCAGTTTTAGTAGAATATAAATGCATACCATTGTAATTCTCCTCAGTGCCAGTAGCCTCTTACTACCACAAATCTACTATTACCATCATTTTTCATCTTTTATCACTTTTGGAGCTACTCTAGCAATTAGTATAAGTGCACCTCTTTCCCTTTGCCCCTGATATTCTGCTAAATATCTGTCCTGAAATCCTTTCTTTATCAAAATCACATACTTCTTTCCAAATGTGTCTCTTGTACCATTGCTATTTGTACTCTACATTTCTTAATATAATTTAATACTCTTAGTTTTTGGTCTACATATATGAGGCCATCCACATTCCAGAATAATATGTTCATTACAGTCATTATGATGAGAAGTTATTATTCCAACTTATTATATATGACAGCTTTTTTAAATGTCTATTTCCAGCTTTTGTGTTACATGCACCCACTAATGTTTAGCAAGTTGATCCTTTATACAGTTGTTTCTTGTTATCTCCATTTGATCCTATGTCACATTTTATAAGACCTTTTGTTTTAATGAAAACCCTCAAAAAAAAAACACCCCCAGAACACATCAATAAGCTACTAGCTTAAAACAAACACACAAACTATGTACATCTTCAAATAATAAAGTTTAAACCTCCTGATATGAATACATGTCCAAAATTGGCAACTGCACATACAGGCATTAACTAACCTGACATTAAGAAAACATTAAAAAATTAACATTTAGCCTTAAGAAAAAGTGTACTGGCTATCTTTAAATAGAACACTGCCTATCTTTAAATAGATCTAAACTATACATTATTCTAGCAAATGCATTAAAATATTTAGTTACCAAAAAAGCTGCTATCTCTTATTCACTTCCAATATATATTTTTATTTTTTATTGAGCTGCTTATCCTTGTACCTTTTAATTTTATGTTTTTCTCAGTAAACAATGTCCAGACCTCTCAATGTATTGCCTTCACCTTTAGTTAGTTTGTTTCCATGGAATTGTAAGAACAGAATGTACTTCTCAACTAATACTGAACATTTATTTGCTAAAGGAAAACTACTCATACCACTGTGTTTCTCCTTTAAAAGAAAAACACTTGCTTAAACAAAAAACTTGTCATTAGATTAAGCCAGGCATTCATCTATGCAAAAGTAAAAGAAAACAGTTCACCTCTACATATATAATAGTATATTATATTATATTATATTATATTATATTATATTATATTATATTATATTATATTATATTTATACCCCATCACCCACCCCACAGCCAACATTACAGTTCATTAACTCAAACATGATTTTGTCCAGTCATTCTTCTCTTTTTTTACACTGCAATGCCTACATTTCTTTAAAAAGTACTCCAGTATCTTCATCACGCACACAACAATCACTGAAAATGCTTTATTATATAACATGTAATGTATATCTTAAAATGCTTTATACAAATATTAAGAATAAAAATTGCTTTACTCAGTTGCTTTCTCTTTATTCTCTCTTCATTCCATTTTAGTGTCCTTCCAAACGTGCCTGTTAGTCCTCTCACAAGTTTAAAAGAATCAGCTAAGCTCCAATCTTTTTCAGCCTCTTTTTCTTGTAAAGCCATATTTCACAAATGTGACTGATGCTTTATACTCTCCCATTTATTTACTAATTTCAGTGTTGCTGGTCTTCTTCCTGTGCATCTCAATCTTCCAACCGCAGACTCCAGTTCAATTCCAAGGTCCTCTGGATTCTTTTAGTCAACAGCTGTGCTTTTTTCTGTCTGTCAAGCAATTTCCTTTGTAACACTGGAAAAGGTTTTTCTGGCAAAGTCTGTCTATGAGATTTATTATCAACATAATGAGAAGTAGAGTCCCCTTTTGTCTGATGGCAGACTTTTTCTTGGGCAAACTTTTGTATTTCCCCCTTAGCCTGTTTTACATCGAAAATTACTTTGATCCTTTAAGTAAATACTCATTTTCTACAAACACTCTACTGTCTCCAATATTTAATATTTTGACCTTCTGCCACAGTTTTGGCAGGATCAACTCTTTCTGCTGGTATGATTGCATCTTTACTATGAGAGTTCTTGGCTGCTTTCCTGTGGCCAGGTTTGGTGCACAGACAAAATATACCTTTTCAGTTATGAAATCCTGCTGTCCAGTCTAGTTATTTATTTGTGCTTTCATAAAATTAATACAGTTTGTTCCTTTCATTTTCTATGGTACAGCAGAAAATCTCAGGTTTTCTCTGTGTGCTCTGTCCTCTAACTCTACACTTTTTTGAAACAGCTCTTCTCAAGCAGTCTGATACTCATCCAGCCATTTCTTCATTTTGACCTCTGATTTTTGGTGTTTTATCAGTTCATCTGAATAGCTGTTTAAAAGTCTTCCATTATTTCCAGCCTTTTGTTATTTGAGTTAATATGTTATTTCGGTGTTTTTAACCAACTCTGAGCACATTTAACTTATTTTTCCTCTAAATTACTGCAAGTTATCTCTTGTACCAAAGCTGGAGTTTGAACTGCTTTTTGCTGAACATCTACAGAATTCTTCCCAGTCAATGTTTTCTCTTCACTTTTTTATTTGATTTTCTTTCAGGTGCTCTAATTTTCTTCTTTGTTAGCATCCAGGCAATGTACTTACTAGCCACTAACTGAATTTTACTAAAACAGGCAGAATAAGTTACTGACCATTATTTAGTGGTTTCTTTGTTCACAGTGGAAGAGCTGAAATTAAACTGTTGATCAGTGTGTAGCTATCTTGGAAAGCCAATAGCTCCATTTTTTTTTACCATCAGGTGACAATGATTGTCAGTAAATCTTTTTGCTTAGCCCAGCTAATTGCCAAAGGAATATCATCAAGATCTAATGAAATATCATTCCCTTATACACAGCATTGATCAGAACAACTATCAAGCATGATACCCCCTTGAGATGTATCTCATTAAACATGTCAAACAATTAGAAAGATCTACAGGTTCCAAACCATAAAGATAACAAGCCTAAAGTCCATGAACTACCAAGAGAGGTTGAAAGCTCTATCACTTTATTCAATGTCTTATAGACTTTTTAGGGAAGATCTCTGTCTTGCTTACAGCTCGGTTAAAGACATTAAGTATCTTCAACCTCCTGTTTCTCCACAAGTCTAATATCTCCAGTACTAGAACCAAGGACCTAAATCTTCACTGAAAGATAAATAATATTGGTGAAGGGACAGGTTTATAACACAGTACTTCCAAATCCTCTAGGATAAGCTTCCCCTGCATGTTAAATAGTGTGACTCATTATCTTCCTTTAAATATAAACTAGATGACTGGAGAACTATCCACAAATTTATTCCTGAATTCGCTGGTATGGTCCTCCTGGAAATATGAGGTTCAGCTTGAAGGAAAGTACTGGGAAGGTGAGAATGGTCATGAGTCTCTGGTCTTGAAATATTTATGAATATATAGAGAAATCATGGTATGAAGAACAGAAATGAGATGCACTTCAATAGTTTATAAAATAATAGTAATTTCACTTTTGGATAACTTGACATGTAGATCTAGAGGCATTTCTGTTCTCTATTCTGTCCATCTGACTCAGTGCAGCCTTCTAGTCACCACCAATAATCCCAGATGCACAATTCAACATATGTAGATTATTAGAAATATTCTATAAATTATTCTATACTTTGGGACATACACACACGTGCACACACACACACACACACACACACACACACACACACACACACACACACACACACACACACGTACACATACACACACTTGCACACACATGTGCATGCACACACGCATGCATACATACACGCATTCTATAATCATGTAAATATTCAAAAATTTAGCTGATATTAATAACATTAATCCAGAAATCCCAAAATACTGTTCAGTGATGCCAATGACAGCATCATGTTTAATTATAATCATTACTCCAGCATTACTCCAGCATTATGTTTAATCAAAATCATTACTCCAGCCTTTCATATTATACTATAGTATATTATGTTATACTGCATACTGTATCCATGAATGTCAGCGGTTTATTTTTATTTGATTTACAGATAAACTTGCTGATTATTATTGCCTTCAGTGCATAGTATAGCAGACTATGGTTTTGTAATATATGATGCAAAATGCAATTTTACAATTAAAAACATATTGTGCTGATACATTTAGTATAGACATAGATAATAAATATAATTTACCTATCCACCTACCTATGGTAGGTAATTCCAATGCAATAGATTGTTTCTGTAGTAGACTCTCTCCTCAATCGGGCCTACCCTGCTCCATTCACCCTTGTTATGCTTGTGCTCAGTTTGATACCATACCATAACCCCAAATTCCCACACACACCCTCATACTCTACATTTATACTACAGTTAGCTCTTCCTCCTCCTCTTCCTGTCCACATCTACCTAACACCTATATTTTTTTACATCCTTACCTTCCACTGCTTCCTATAAAACTGAATGAATTTACTACAATGGAATTTACTCTTACATCTCCTACAAGTAATATTACCTTATATCTCTTCACTCTACCCAGTTTCCACGAGCTGCATTTTAACATGTAACACCACTCTTTAACATCACTGCCAAAGACAATTTATACTCTACATTCCACTCCATATTTATACTCTACATTCTACAACCACCACTTCAACAACCAACAAACATATAAAAATAGTATCCCTAAATCTTCATAGCATGTTAAATAAAATACATAAATTTCACTCTTGGAGTCATTACTGTTACCGAAACTTTACTCAAACCCCAAATAAAAGACCCTTGAAAGTCTTCTCCATGGCTATAATATAATATGCTCAGATAGGATATTAAAACAAGCAGGAGGTATAGCCACTCTGAATTCCAACTCTTTAACTCTTTCAACCTTTCCAACTGCTCCTTGAAAATTCCATAATGATGAACCATAATTTCCTTACTAAAACTAAACAATCATTAAAAAATGTGTGCATTATTGACCTTTATATACCTCCTGAAAAAATATTCGCAGTCTGAAACATATGCTCCATTTGACACAAATTGATATACCCTATAAAACTATTATACTCTGGGACATTGTTAATGAATGGCAAAATTTTATCTTAGAATACCCATTTAAACTCTTTAATTTTACCCAATTAATAACCTCCCGTACTTGCTGCAATAAAACAAGTAACACTGGCTCCATTCTTGACTGGAAACTAGTCTCACATCCCAAACATTACCGCTTACCTGGTATTCTTCCAGATTCCCTAAATGATCACCATCCCACCATGGTCCTGAGAAATCCAAATAATATCACAAAACATTCCACCTACAAAGAATGATACAATATTTCAAAATGTAATCCCAATGTAGTCAAAGACATCTTTAAATCTCTTAAATGGATTTCTCTATATACCTTATCGTTACATGAATTTCTCTATATACCTTACCGTTACATGGATTTCTCTATATACCTTATCATTACATGGATTTCTGTATATACCTTATCGTTACATGGATTTCTCTATATACCTTATCATTACATGGATTTCTCTATATACCTTATCGTTACATGGATTTCTCTATATACCTTATCATTACACGATGCTGTCCATAGATTTAAAGCTCTATTTTTAGATACTCTGAAGAGTCTTGCTCCCTAAGGAAGACAAGAGTGAAACTGAACATCTCATCCTGGCTATCACACTCCACTAGAATCACAAAGCAAAAAAAAAAAACAAGACCCAGAGACAATTGCAAAAAAATAAGTCTCTTGCTAATTTACAATACTACAGACAACTTTGAAATAATACAAAAAAAAAAGCAATTTATTAGCAACAGATAATATTATTATTCAGACGCTTAAATGAACTATAAAAATAACCCCCCAAAATTCTGAACTACAATAAATAAAATCTTACACCCAGGTACCCACTGTACCCCTAACCCTTACTCAGATAAATCTCCACTAGACACAGCTTCTAAATTCAACTCACATTTTATTGGATCTATACTCACTCATTCACTCTCACACATAACTCATCCAAAACCCATACCACTCTCACACAACCTAGTAACTCCCAAAACCCCTCTTTCTCCTTGAAATCTGTCTCTACCTGTGTTATAAAACACTCACTAACCAAAATCAAGCCTTGCTCTCCATCTATTTTAAATCCACCATCACAATACCTAAACTATTATCATTGCATATCCATTCTCAATATTAATAAACTGTTGCATTCAAGAGTGATATGTTCCATTACTCTGAAAAAATCCAGAGTAAAAATCCTACATCATGCCACTCCATAAAGGTGGTAGCTCCACTGAAATAACTAACTTTAGACCCATCACTATCCTACCCCCTCTCTAAAATAATGGAAAAGTGCATTCACAAACAACTACTGTATTATATACTTCAGGAAAATCTACTTCAGGGCAGCTCATAGCACCGTAGCTGCCCTGCTAGCTTTTCTTTACCCTGTAATCAAAGCCAGTAATAGCAACAAACTTGTCTCTTCTCTCTTCTTACAGCTTTCAAAAGCCTTTGATACAGTGTCTTGTTCCAAACTACTGGGACTATCTCACACGGCTCTCAAATGGTTCTCCAGCTACTTATCTGACCATCACTGGTTACTTAAATGACTCTCTGCTCAATCCACTTTCCACCCTGTTAATACTGGTGTCCCACATGGATCTATCCTAGGTCCTTTACTCTTCACTATATTTATTAATGATCTCTATACATCTTCTTAGCAATAACTCTTATATAGTATGCAGATGACTCTACTGTTATCTGCACAGCTGACACTATTCACAAACTATAAACCATAATTCAAAATACCTCTAACACCATTGAAAGCTGGCTAACAGATAACCTACTTTTTCTTACTCAAAAAAATACACCTATTTTTCCCCAAACCACTTACATCTCTCAAAGACAATTTTGAAATATCCTTATAAAACCACACTGTTATTGCCATTGTTTGCCATATCAAGCTACTATGGGTCATAATAGATGACCAACTAAAACCTGACCTTCATATCAAATGCAGCATAAAAAATGCACCAAAAGCTCAAAATGCTCTACAGATAAAAAAAATCCTTATCAAGCACTCTAGAGTTACTCTTGCCAATGGCTACCTCCTCCCCTCATTTCTGTATACCTCTTCTATCCTTTCCAATATACATACATCCCTCAGATCACAGCTTGAATTATGTTAAAACAAAGTAACAAAGTCTGCAAACAGTATGCCCAATAATTTACATCACTGTATTGCTCTAAAATCATTAAACTAGCTAGAACTGCTCATCTTCTACTTTATAACAAACTTCTTCTTGCTCACAGTATGATAAACAAGCCCTCTTCCTGCCTAGCAATTACCCCATACTTAGTATTTATCTTCCAAATTGACCCCTCTGAAAAGCAGCTCTTAGCAGTCTATAAACCAAATAAATCCATCACTCGTGATCTATATTCCGAGGCAGTGGCTAAAGCATAGCATTCTATCCCTAGGGACATTAGACAAATACCCACAATTCTCTCTTTTAAACAATCCCTAAAAGAATACCTCTACAGATCCTGTCTATGCACTTATAACACACAAGGATGATATCACTGGCCTCTTTCGAATCCCTTCTAATATTTTTTTCTTTCAGTCCTATCTACAACACAGAACACTTATTTATTTATTTATTTTATTTATTTAACATTTGTTAAGCGGAAAAGTCAGACTTGGAATGAGCCAATTTTCAGCGGAGGCCTGGGGAGAAACGGTCCAGACACATCTCTTTGTAACATGGGAGGAAATGGGAGCAACCGGAGAAAACCCACACGAATGCAAGGAGGACATGCAGACTCCACACAGAAGGCACCCCAGCTGAGAATCGAACTGGAGAACCTCTTGCTGTGAGGCGACAATGCTACCGCTGCACCACTGCGCTGTCTGAACCCACTATCACAACTTTTTCTATGTTTGATCTCATTGGCCTCTCTTAATTCCTTTCTAATATTTTTTTTCTTTCAGCCCTATCTACAACATAGACCACACTATTACAACTTCTTCTCTGTCTCGTCATGCTTCATCTCTACTCTTTTTCATCCTTCTCTCTCAGACTACACAAACCACACCCCTTTCTCCAAACCTTTCCCTTTTCCTTCCCTATGCTCCTCACTCTGTTTCTCTTCTCTGCACCCCTTTAATACCTTTCTTTCCTCACTCCCATTACAAAATCTCTACAAATCTGATTGCTTCCCCATCTTTACTGTTTTTTAAATTTTGCATATAAATACCCCTTTTCTTTCCCTAGAATGTATATGTGTAAATATCTGACTTGCTATCATGACTATAGGAATTAAAACTTTGTACACAGACATCCTTTCTCAGGCAATGCTGTGTGATTTTACTCTACTGTATTTAAATGATTTCTTAACTGCTTTATACTAACTTGAATAATAGTATTGTAAATGTCATTGTAAAAAATAATTTGATTGATGGATCTTTCCTCCCTGGGTCCCTGATGAAAATTAAGTCATACCAGTCAGACTTTAATGGGAAGCAAATGCCAAATAAATAAATATGCTTTTGAATACAGAAAATAGGTTCTTCTTTCCTAGTGTAAGTATAAACTAGCATTTCCTTTTTTCATCTAAATGTATGTTCTACTGACATTTTAAGTTACTATTCTTTGAAGAAAGAAAGTATGCACATATCGTAAACATATCTGCAGACAGAATGAGGTGACTTGTACATATATTTGCATATGCGTGTCCATTGTGCTGTATCAAAATACGATATAGTGAAAAAATGTAAATAAAAAATAGTGAAAAATGAAAACGGAAAAGAATACAAACTATCAGATTCAAATAACATGGGTATGATCTCTCAAGCAAGGCATGAACAGCAGTAATATAGATGCACTAATTAATTAGTAAGTTTACATTGGGCATTAAGTTCAGCTTGTGCCTCTTGGGAAGAATTAAAACTAAAATGTTTTATCACACAACTTTTAACTTTGAAGGAAATGGGATCACTAGCTTGACATTCTTCTCTCATAGTTGTTTCCTTAATAAAGCTGAAGTATGTCTTTGTTTAATACCTGCAGGTACAAGAGAGAATGGACTGAAATGCTGGCACTATCTAAGGAAATTCTCCTATCCTGAAGTGATACAGATAAGATGGATTGCATCTCCTCCCATGTTCTAAGGAATTTTACAATTACAGGATGAGGGAAAGTTCAAAATGTGTAAGGTGATATGTTTTGTTTATTAAAACAGAACTGCCAATAACAAATACCAGTCAGCATTTACTGATAATACTCCCATAACAAATATTTCCACTAGCCTATACACTATTTCAGTGGATTATGTCACATTCACTACAAAAAATAAAGCCAGTTACTCTTGTTCCTAACAATCCACCCAAGGGAACACTTGCATGGTGCAGTTGAGGCGCTTGCATACCCTATAGCTATCCTCATATATAGACCCATACTGGAATGTCATGTGTCTGACTTATGGAATATGTCAGACATCATTATCCTCCACAAAGGTAGTACATCTATAGAATTCCCAAACTACACACCAGTCACATTACTACCATCACTCACCAAACTCTTTAAGAAATGTGTACATGAGAAAATCTTTGGCCATTTACCTATTCTCCCAAAAGCACTGAAATACCACTATTTACATTTTTAAGACAGTAAATGAACACAGAAACCAAGGATGGCTAGTAGTTTCTCTATTGCTAGATTTATCAAATACCTTTGAAACTGTGTTTCATACTTTAACACTGCATAGATTAGCCAGCTTAGCTAGACCTAAATAAAAATATTATATCCTGGCTCACAAATTATTTTCATTACAGACCTCGGTGCATAAAATGGCAAAATACCTACTCCTCTTATTAAGCAATCCATACAGTTGTTCCCGTAGGATCCATAATAGGTCCTATATTGTTCAACTTTTCATAAACAATGCTCACACATTTTCACCAAATACAGACATAGAACAATTTGCAGATGATTCTACTCTAATATGTTGAGCTACTACCCTAACTAAGCCACAATCTATATTTCAGCAATCCCCTCACTAAACGCAAACAAAGCAAAACTGCTTATCATCTTTCCTGAAACCATACAACAAAGCTGCTCACAATTTCTTATCACATTATTAAATGATACTGCAGTAGAATAAGTAGCCAAACTAAACCAATGGGTACAGTCATAGACCGGTCCGATATCCAAAATGTGACCATTACATCAATTATGTCATAAGTAAAAACTAACAAAAACTGAGCATGCTATACATATCAAAACCTTACCTAAATGAGCAAACTATGATAGTAATAAGTAAATGACAGGTTCTTCCTACTCTACTCCATGTTTCAATAATACTAAAAAATATCCAGAAAACATGGCTATGTACATGTGAACAATCATATAAAATTTCTAAATTTGCAGCAAACTTCCCAAATAAAACATATTGATGTATAGCATTACAAAACTCACACTGGCTATAATTGATAAATACCATGAAATACTCTCAGCTCAAAACAGTACAGAACATTCTTTGCAAGCCTACAAATATCCCATCATCAGTCATCAGTTAAAGAACTGTAACCCAACCAGACCACTGAGGTCTATAAATCAAAACCTATTACTTGTCATCAAACTTGTTTATTTTCGTAGATTGTAAAATTATTGTTCTTAAAAAGTTTTATAATAATTTGGAGCTTTTGTCCCCGGGCCTCCGCTGAAAATGTTTTTTTCCCAGTCAGACTTTCCCAGTAATCAAATGTCAATAAATACATTTAAAAAAATCATTCTTGATAGAAACACACTATATACAGCCCCAGAAGTGAAACTATGGAATTTAATCCCATCAGATATCAAACTACACCAGAAATCAGACTAAAGTTTAACACAAAGGCCTTTCACTAACTCAGGGATCTGTCCTTGCATTAACGCTGATAAATTAACAAAATACTAGAATACTCCCTCCTCTTTTTCATGCTAATTTTAATAAATGTATTACATATCAACTCACTACAACTAAATAATAGGTTTTCAGTGCAACAGTCACAAAAATCTTACTGGCTAGAACTGATAAACATCATAACTCTCAGATCAAAATAGTACATAACAATTGCAAGCTTACAAATATCCCATCATCAGCCATCTGTTAAAGAAGTGTAATCCAACCAGACCACTGAGGTATAAATCAAAACCTATTACTTGCCATCAGATAGATTAGTCTTGACAGAATATGCAATATGCCATCATGGTAGTCAACCTATGGAAGATAATCAAATTACACCAGCTATCAAAGTAAAATTTAACACAAAATCCGTTCACTGACTCATAGATCTGTCCTTGCATTAACACTGATAAATTAAAAAAAGTAATAGAATCATCCCTCCTCTTTTTCTCACTAATCTTAATAAATGCAGTATATATTGTCTCACCACATCAGCATAATATCTTCTCAATGCAACAGTCTATTTAAAGATGGAAATTTATATAAGAGTGATAGTTCAAGGTAGTTGTAAATGTTCTGATTGTGTGTGTGTATATATATATATATATATATATATATATATATATATATATATGTATATAATTATTACCTGTGCTGTTTTTTTACATATTTTGATTATATTATTTTTGAAAATGTTTTACTGTTAGAGCATTTCTTCCTAGGCATCCACTGAAATGGGTCTCTTTTTAGACTCATTTCAGACTATCTTAGTAAACAAATTCAGATAAATAAAATACATAATAAATTACGAGGAGGAATACAGTCCTGACTTCCTGCAATGTTGCAATGTAATATTCAGTGTGGCAACCAACTTGTACATTGAAATATCTTACTCCACAATATTGGCCAAGGCTTCAGGTAGTCCTACAACCTGCAAGTTCTTACCTCATATCTGAATTTCAAAATCCAAAAGTTTCATCTCCACTTATTTCTGAGACTATTGCAATGCAATGAGTTTGTATCTGATCAAATCTAGTTGAAAACTAAAAGTAATCATGCAGGAAGCAAGCCCTTTCAGTGCATTAGTATGTTACTGTTGTGTGTTACTGTTCTGGTTTACACAGGATGTTATATGTTTAATTTCCTGCATCATAAGTTCTACATTCCCAAGCTTGAAGCAACTGTTTGAATTTTATTACTTAAACATGCTCTAAAAGATTAACAGGAGAAACATACAACACACAGTTTACTGTTATATCTTCCATAGCTTTGATGCAGGAAACATCACTTAACTTGGAAAACAATTCATTTAAGTTACTACACTGTTCAAGAACTTGACAACTAGCCCTGGAAGAGAGATTTTCCTGTTTGTGATGTGATAAAACTCGAAATGCTCTATCAACAGATTTGAAGTGTTCTGAAGTGCTAGTATTCCCAGCAGTCAAAGGTGAAACAGGTATAGCAGAAATTTTTCCCAGCATAAATTATTGTTACAGTTCATTCCTTGGAAATGGCATTTGTGCAGCTTCCTATTGAAATGTCAGCACTCAAAATGCTGAGTGCGGAAAAGCAAAAAAAAAAAAAGAAAACCCAGAGAACAGCAAATCTCAAAAATTGCTCTTCTCCTTAAAATTTCTTTTTGCTGGGGGGGCAAGCCCCCACACCCCCCAAACATATATATATATATATATATATATATATATATATATATATATATATATATATATACATGTATATACCAACTACAAGATTGCCATACCTCAGAGGAAAGGGAGTATTCCAAGAAATGGCATCTCGGACTTAGTATAGCCTGTCCCAACATTTCAAGTAGTTAGCAGATGAGCTAATGGCTGTAGGGCATTCCATTTGTTATAGACTGTTTTTCTTTTTTTTTTTTTTTTTTTTTTTAATTTAGCTATGTCACTGCCTGAAGGTTTAGGCAGACTGTTTATTGAGAATAAAATAAAAAAAATAATAAGAAAAAAACAAGTTTCATAACGTTGTTGAGAAGCCCTAAGTTCAAGATGTTGTCCCTTAGTATATCTCATATTGCAACACATCAAGACGAAACTTTTCTGTCCTGTTTCCGTGAAAGTAGTCTTTCAAGTTCACGTAACATCAAACGGATACTTCTGTCAGAAGTATTCACATGGGAATATACTTTTGAGGAATCATTCATAACGTAAAATAGGGTCTGAAATCCCCTCTATTTTATTATTTTCCCTCTGAGTACACTTATACACTTTAATACTTAAGAGGAATTTTCTTTAAAAGATTTTTTATAAACACCATTTCATTTTAATGAATAGGCAACAATAAGTGTTCAGTAATGTTTGTCAGTTGTATGCAGTGTATTGTTGCACAAAAAGTCAACTCATTGCCTCCACAGCGTTGATAAGTGCACTTGGAAACCACTGAAAGAGCTGTATTGACCCTTCCTAAAAGTTAGTCTGGTGACACAGGAATAGATCGAGCAACAGTAGCTTCCTTGCAAAAAGATGATTAGATGATTGAAGCTAGAATTGAGCATCCTCAGGCCTCTTAACCTCATGTCCATTCAAGAGATTTATATGGAAACCACTCTATACAGCAACCTGAGAAAGTACCTGACAGGTAATTCCCTTGCAGATTGCTGTCAGCATGACTTCATTCAGAAGATATCATGTCAATTGGCTTGATTCATTTCTTTCACAGGGTCATCATCACTTAGGTGCAAATAAGAAGCACTATGGATATGACGTGTCTGAGCAAAACACTTAAGCAGATAGGATGACACTAGAGAAGGTTAATGTAGGTTAGTGCTCTACCCCTGTTAAGTAATACAAATAAATAATTAAATAAATGTAAATCAGAAAATCCTTTGACACATTAATTAATTAATTAATTTATTTATTTACATTTGCTTACTGGGAAAGTCTGACTGGGAATTAAAACCTCTTTCCAGTGGAGGACCATGGAGAAAAGCTCCATGGCTACATATATAAAGTTATTATGGCAATGTGCAAAACTTCTGTTAAAGCAATTTATAACACTGTAATAGAGACATGTCAAAAGTTCAACAGTGAATTAACTGCACTGTGAAATACACATACATTAAATTGAATATTTTATAAACATTATGCAAAGATAGTTGTCGAAGTAGCAATCTAATACACATATATACATTAAAGTGAACTTTTGTACAAAATTAATACAATACAGTTTTGGTGGTTGCATTGTAAAATATAAATACTTTAAAGGGTATTTTATACAACAACAGTACTGGAGAGAATTGGCACTGAAATAGTGAGAGATTAATAATAATTATGTGTCCAGGTTGGTGTGATACAAATGTAAAAGAATGTAGGGAGACAGAGAGAGAGAGAGAGATTTGCCTGAGGAATTACAACTGGTTAGATATACTACAACCCTGGAAATTAAGTAGTAATATTGGAAGTGAAGAAAAAGGAAGAAACTACAGTTGTGTAAGAACTCACCACAACAGTATTTGTACAATTAAATCAATGCTGCAGTAATGCTGACAGTTTGGCCATATCCTGCCATGGATACCATACATCTGGCCAGTATAGCAAAGTTTAAGAGATGCTGTATATTCAGCCTTAGACCTAAGCATGAGGACTCCATGCTGGTACTTAAGGGATACACGAGTGTGAAAATCCTCAGAGATTTCTTTTCGCAGGAAGACACTGAGGGTAACTATAAACAGGACATTAAAGTACAAGATAGAGTGGGAAGGATTGGCAGATAGGGGTTCCACTTCTACCAAGTGGGGAAAAAAAAAGAATAGAAAATGGGGGATTGAGGGAGGGTGCATCTGTAATAGTATTCTCTTTGAACATCTTTTGTTACAGTAAGTTTTTACACATCTACTATGCATATCATAAGATCACTAACAGATGGGACAATTCCCAAAGCTTTTAGGAAGTCTTGGAAGGTGTAATAAAAACAGTACTAGAGTCCAATAACCTTTTGAAGAATGATCCTGGAAAATCCAGACTGGGCACTAGAAAAAGCATTATTTTTATAATACTTGGCAAAGATATGGATAAAAGACCAAGTGACTGCATCTAGTATTAATTTGAGTGAAGTCCTCTGAGGAAAGCCTCTGAGGAAGGTATTGCTCTTGTGGAGTGGGCTTTAACATGCCATTGGAGGGATTTGACATGGAAAGAAAAGCAGAATGAAGAAGCAGGAGAAATCTATCTAGAAATGCTCTGTTTGGATACTGAGAAATCTTTTTTTTACCCACAATGGAAATAAATAATTGATTAGATTTTCTAATCTGTTTGTTTTTGTCTAAGTAAAATCTCAGTTGCCTGTGAAGAACCAAATTTGAAGAATTCTTTCGTACTTATTCGGGGAGTTAGGAAAAAATCAAGAAGGTGGAGAGACTGATTCAAAGATGTTTCATTAATTGCTCTTGACATAAAAGGCAGATTAGTTCTAAGGGGGTCTTCCCCTTACAGAAAACAAGAATGGGTGGAATAGCCATAACAGCTTGTAACTCAGCGTCTCTTTTAGCAAATATTAAGGGTACCAGAAGAACAGTTTTCCAAGTACAAAATTTTAAGGATATAGAGAAAGCAGATTCAAAAGGTAGTAAACTCAGTTTCTCTAGAACATTATTCAGGTTCCAAGGAGGAGTAATAGATCTCCTAGGGGCCTGATGTGGAAGATGACTTTAAAAAATTGTTTGACCTCAAAGCATGAAGAAAGAGGTGGATCAAAAGTAGCCAAGTTGAAATGATTGACAAATGCACCTTAATAAAATTATATGATAAGTCACAGTTGAGCAGCTTAAACAAAGATTTGAAGATAGAAGATATAAAATATATCACTGCATGATCTGAAAAAAAAAAAAAAAAAAATAGCAAGTTTTTTCAGCCAATTCTTTCCTGGGAAAGAATTTACCTTTTGAACAAACCATCTGAGATGATGGTGGACAAGTTAAATGTATTGGTAACATATCTAAATATGACTGTAAATTCTTTTTATAAGACCCATTGCTCCTACTACTATTGGAACTGTCTGAGTATATTTCTTTCACATAGCTCTCATTTCTGCCTGCAGATCCTGATATTTTATGATTTTGTGTCTCTCTGTACACAAGACACTGTAGTCACTGAGCGTGGCAATTTCAATGATCAATGCTGCTCTTGTCTTCGTTTCTTGGGCCACTATATACAGTTTTCTAGCATCTATCTTTTGAACTGTTGGTAATGGATGATCCCATGTGATGTAGACTACTTCATTTTCTATGATGCTTTGTGGCTCATGTTTCCAGTGTTTTTCGGCCACTTCAGTACCATAATGTTTCCACAATACCCAGTGCAACAGTCTTGCCATATTAATATGCCTTTCAGTATACAGTCCTTCTGCCATTAGTATGTCGTAGCCAGCAATGAAGTGTGCAACTGTCTCCAATTCGCTTTTACAAAACTTCCATTTGTCTGTTTCTCCCACATGTTCAATGGACTTTATAAACCAACATGCATGCAGCCCACTATCTTGGGCCACCAATATTAATCTTTCATCTCTTGGTTTGAATTTGCCTATCCTTAACCATTCCTGCATTCAGTCCTGATCAACATGAGGTTCTTCCAGAAGTTTTCTATACTTGCAACTATATTTATCCTTTTTCCACATTTCTTGCATTCTCATCTGATCCTTCACCTTATATTCCTTCTTTTGTTTTTTGGCACATTTAGTTGCTGCCTGATTTATCTACTTCTGGTTTGATTTCTATTCCTGCTTGACATCAATAAGTTTCTGCTAGATTAAACAGAGAAGTCATCTTAGATTATTTCTCCTCATGTTTCAAAACTTTCACTATGTTTGAGTCTTGTGAGGTCAGCAGATATGTGTGGAGTCCAACGATTGCAGATCTATACATGTAATCAATTTCAAGGAGGCCTATTCCTCCTTTGGAACGGGGAATATATAATCTTGGCATGCACTGATTTTTATAAATCATTTGGTGAGCATGAAGCATCCTTCTTGTTTTCCTGTCTAATCTATTCAATATGCTTTGGGGCCAGTCAGTCACTCCAAAACTGTAAGTTAGGACAGCAATAGCAAATTGGTTTATAACTTAGATTTTGTTCCTAGATGTCAGTGCTGTTTTCTGGATTAATTTAAGTCTTCTGAAGTATTCCTTACTAAGTTTTATTCACATTTGTTTGTGTTTTATTGTTGATCCTTCATCAGTTCTCAAATATGTATACACTCCTTCTTGCGCAAGTTTTTTTTATATCACATTCTTGTACCAAACTGATGTTTTTCTGTTGTTGCAGTTTTCCTGCTTTAAAGGTTGCTTTTGCACATTTATCAATAACAAATGACATTCTTATATCATCTGAAACAGTTTTGACAACTTGCAGTTGTGCCTTCAGTTCCTCATCTGATGAACTATACAGTTTTAAATCATCGACAGAGAAGGTGAGAAGTCTTTACACTTTGTTGTTTTCTGGGAGCCAGATTATAGCCATAGCCTAAGCTGTTGAGTAAATAGCTTAATGGATTAAGGGCAAGGCAGAATAGTAACGGTCACCCTGGAATATCCCCCTTTGAAGTTTTATCCCTGGGATAACAATTTGTCCTTTATCATGGTTTAATTGCAAAGTGGTATGCCACTGTTTCATGACCACTGTAATGCAGCCGATCAGTGTGGGGTTTATTTTATACATTTTTAAGCACTCTTTTATCCATGAATGAGGGATACTATCAAATGTTTTTTTAAGGCAATCCATGCCATACTTAGATTCTTCCCCTTTTTACAGTTCTTCACTATGACTTTATTTAACAACAAATGATCCTTTGTTCCATATGATTTTCTTTTATTACCCTTTTGTTCTACTGCCATAATTGAGTTTTCTTCTAAATGATTATAAACTCTGTCGGCATTGATTCCTGTGTATAGTTTATACATTGTCAGAAGACATGTTATTGGTCTATAATTTTTAGGGTAGCTGGCAGGTTCACTCTTAAGTAGGAGCATTGTTTTTCCTGTTGTTAGCCAAGTTGGTGTCTGTTCTGGGTGCGCATATGAATAGTTCTTACTCATGACTAAATCTTCCTGCAAAGATGTTAATACTTTTAACCAGAAGTTAATCCAATTAGAGGCTTTTCTTATCTTTGTTTCAATCTCTCTAGTTGTTACTTCATCCCATTTCATATCTTGTACCTTTAAACTTCTTATTCTTTCATTTACTTCTTCTTTCCATTTAGCATCTTTGTTATGTTCCACAGGATCTTCATAGATACTTCTCCAAAATGTATTTATTTCTTCTTTTTTTTGTCAGTCTTTCAATTCCTTTTCCCTTATTTCCCAGTTCTCTATAAATCCTTTTTGAGTCATCATTAAATTGCTTATTTTGCACTTTTCCATTATAATTATCTTCGTAACTACTAAGTTTTTCTGCCTGTGCTGAAACTTTTAGTTTGCTATTTGCAATAGTGCATGATAGATCCTGATCTGTTTTAATATTGTGCTTTGCTTTTATCACATGTATCTTTCTTAGCATTTTTGTTAATCTATTCCCTCTTCTATAGTCTTCTAACAGTGACCCTTCTTGTCTTAATTGCTTTATAATTTTCTCTATTCGATATTTCCATGATGGTATTCAATTTCTCCCCTTCCTTTCCCTCACTACCCTGTGTTATTGTGGTAGAACTTTATCAGTTATTAGTTTAGCTGCAAAGTAATATATCATGTTTACTTCTGTTATATCACATGAATCTCTATGAATAGTCCTAATTACTGTGTTCATTTGTTTTATCAGACTTCTGACTTTTTGGGTTTTATTAACCTTCTGTAGTCTATTTCTTTCATTGATCTTGATATATCTGTCCATGTCTATTAAATCAAGCAGTTCTTCTCTTAGCTCATTTTCTTCCAAACTGAGGGCACATCCCTTGTTTTCCAATTCCTGCAGGCATTCTATAGAAAGTTCTATAGCATCTTCCTCTGACACAGTCTCATCAATTTCATCCTGTGCCATCCATTGCTCTATCATATGGGAACTCACTGGCCTATCACTCCTCAACATTGACTGCGTCAGAGTTTCCACAGTTTGCTGTTCCTTCCCTTGATGTCTAGCTTCAAGTGAATGTTTATACTGGTTTCCTGTGGAAGGCTCCAAAATATCTTCAAATGGCACCTGACCAATTGCTTCCTGTTCCACTGGTTTCCCCTTAATTTGGATATCCATTACTCTATCCTGTTGTGGTGCTTTCTGAATTAGATTTTCTACACTAAATCTTTCACTTTGCAGGTACTCCATAACCTCAGTTTCTATTTCTTTAACTTCTCCATTACTAATCTCCTTTTCTACTTTTCCTCTTTGTCTTCTTATTTTTTGTATTGTAAAGTTTTTCCATATCCGGATTCCTTTGCCTGTATTTCTCTTCAAATATCTTTGATGCTGCTCTTTTTGTATTGGTTAGTTTTGCTTTCTCCTTTGCATAAATATTACACCATGTTGCATTTATTTTTCTTTTCCATGTCCATATTTCTTCTTCAGATGTTTCCTGATCTTCCTGTATCTCCCTTCTTTGGGGACTCACTCCATCCTGCTGTGATGTAACCTGTGTTAGACCTTCTACATCAAATCCTTCACTTTGCAGGCACTCCATAACTTCAACTTCTATTTTTTAACTTCTAATTTACAGATCTTCTTTTCTATGTTCCATCTTTGTGATATTATTTTGCTTATTGTGAAATTTTTCATATCTGGATGCCTTTGCCTGTATTTCTCTTTAAATATCTTTGGGGCTGCATTATTTACATTTATTAATTTGGCTTTCTCCTTTGCATGAATATTGCATTGTATCAGATATCAATTTCATTCCCATGTCCATATTTCTTTTTTATACTTTTCAAATATCTCTTGGTTTTGTTGTTTATATTTTTGCACTTCCTGAGATGCTTCCTTTTCCAAACAGATCAAGATTTCTTGATCTATATACTGTTTCTCACAAATATGTTGTATTAATGAACAAAAATGTTCAGTTGAAGCTGCTGACAGTTTTTCTTGCGGAAGTATTTTTCTTTCCTGTAATTTCTCTCTTAATCGTTTTGTATATCTTGTGTCTGGAAATTCTGGGCTTTTTGCAAAATAGTAACAATACATAATGTCTTTCTTATCTTCAATGGTCTACTTTATAGTCTTTATGGCTCTTCTTTGGCCTATCAGATTTTGTGATTTTTGTGGACTGCTACTTCCTTCTACAACAGGGAAGCCATCCTCCCCTGGGCCTGCCCTGGCCCCATTGTAGGAATGTTTATGTATTTTGAGGATTCTACACTGTCATCTTTTCCAGTCCTGGCACCAGTGTACCTACCAGGATTGGGCACTTTTTTATCCTTGGTCTTGTGCACCCAGCTATCTTTTTAGTTTTTGACCTACTTCTGTCCATGATATATGCGTAGCGAGATTTTGTGAAAACAGGGTACTTACCAAGACTTGAGGATGTATTCAATTTCAGCACTACTACTCTCCTTTGCTTGCTGACTTTTCATCTCTCCATTTGGACCCCTGAAGTTAACAGCTTTAACTGTATGGGAAGGGTGGTTAAGGAGAAGGAAAGTCTGAACAAGGAGGAAATACTAGAATCAGCGCATATTCAGTCAACTGGTAGAGAGTATTGGGTAATGTGTGACAGAAGAATACCAAAGAAGGTGAAAAGTAAGGTGTACAAAACAGTGGTGCAACTAGTACTGTTGTATGGTACAGAAACCTGGGCAGTGAAGGCTGACTAGCTGAGCAAGCTAGAGGTGATGGAGAAGTTCATGAGATGGATGGTAGGATATGTACTGTGGAACAGACAAAGAAATTATGATGTCAGAGCAGAAGCCAAAGCAGCTCCATTTGCAGAGAAGGCCAAAGTGAGTAAATTGTGGTGGTTCAAGTACAGGAGCAGGAGAGAATCTGGTGTAGCACATTTGGGAGAGGTAGGAAGAAAGCTAGTGGAAATTAAGGCATCCAGCAAGGAAATGTATAGACTGTGTGAGAGAAGACTTGAGACAGTCAGGCATGACCACAGAGGAAGGCACGAGGGAGCACTGAATAGAGAACAATGGTGACAGCTGAAGCAGCACCCCAACCCCAAATAAAAAATTGGGGACAAAGGAGTCAATGATGACAACAAGAGTCAAAAGAATTCAAGGTGAAAATGTTTCAAAAGCATTTTTTGCAGAGGAACAAGCCCCTGTACCCCAACATCCCCATACTTAAATATACTAACTCTAAGGTCACACTGCTCTGGAAGAAATTGAAAAGACCACACCCAGTGCTGAAACACAAATCACACCAGGAGTTATTATGTATCGCTAACCCTATTCACCAGGTAAAGCTTCTTGATTTACTCCTACACATTTCTGCTTCTGTATTACATTTTATGAAATAAACGTTCAATCATATGTTTTCAGTGATTTGTCATTTAATGAAATGGGCATATAATATATTGTTTGGAGTAGCCAATTTTGGAAGGTGGTAGTAAACCCAGACATGGCATAATTTATATAGTAATAATGGGCATCCCTATTCTCAGTTGAGTACAAACTGGACAGACATTCTACTTATCAAGTACACTTCCACAACATGTAATTCAGCAATTGATATTATGCATAAGAAATAACTACCAAAGCCATTTCTACTTGTGCGCTGTATGTGATTCTGAGTTTTGGGGCTTTTTGTGTTTCTCCATGGTTGTTCAGCCGTGGATTTAGTAAATGTAGGTAACAGATCTGGTGGGTGGAGTCTCCCACACTAAGATACAGGTGTGCTTGCCCCCTTGGAAAATGCTTTTTTTGTGGGAATTGAACATTTAACTGGTTTGTTTCATCCTCTTGAAGATTTGAATTTAATTTAGAGTGACATAGTACAACTGTTGTAATCTAGCACCATGCATTCAAATGTATATCTATTTTTATTTTAGTTGTAATTTGTTAACCAGGTAATCTGGCTGATCCCTGGACCCTTTTTCTTCACAACCCAATCTCCAGGTGTAAAAATAAATAGTATGGATAAATGTGTCTATAATCAGTTTAGTGTATCCAAAGAGACAACATGTTTGGGGAGGTGGGAGGAAACCAAAGATCTTCAGGAGCCCTCTTCAGACATTCAGAGAATGTGCAGATTCCACTCCAAAGAGTGTCCAGATGTTATAAATGAAACCAAGACCCTGATTCATTGTGGTAGCTTTGACAGTTCCTGCATTATAAGACCATTAAGCATTCCAGCTCAGGACCATAGGGTCACCAAATATGCATCAGTTATCTGTCATTTAGGCAATCCCTGGATACTACTAGTCACCCCATATACTTCATGTGCTAAATGAACCATTTGAAGCGTCCCATTCACTTTGTCATTTGATTTGTAGAAAAGCATACATTGTATTTATTTCACTACAGAGACCCTTCTGTTCTAGTCATAAACTGCTTGGAGTGTCAAAAGCATTTAAAGTGCTGCTGTCCAATGTTATTGCTCTAATACTTCGCTGCTGTGTAGTAATAGCAGGTTTGCAGTGATAAAGCAGGCCAAGCTACATGATAGCATACTGCAGTAAGTAGGGCTACTTCAATACTTAGTTATGTAGCTACTGATACACAAGCAGGTTATATTAAAGACAGTCATAGGGCAGTCATGTGCAGGTATTCTGTAGTGGACATGCTTTGTCTACAATAAACATAGTAGCTCTGCTCAGCTGTACTGATTTTTCTGATTTGAAAGAGTAGCTTCTGAATGGCAGCATTTTCTCTTGTTCCTTCAGGAAATGCATGTTTACAGCACATTGGCAGGGTAGGACTTAAAACATTTCACTACCATGCTGTTATTTAAATGCCATGCATGCATATATACTCTACAAATCTGAAATATGAAATATGCTAAACAGATATTTAACAGAGCATGTACTTACCAGTTTTGCAATCTTTTCATGTAATTGTGTAAGGACTTTGAATTGCAATAAAAATAATTAATTGTCCCTCATTATGTTTAATGAGCTTTTATGAGTTATATGACATTGCAATGCAAGCAATCTTATTGTTAAGTTACCATGCCTTACAAGTGTAGCTTGCTAAGGCTCTACTGTACAGCAATATTTTATGAATATGCACTTGTTTTTTGAACTTGTCACTGTATTTATGTTTCTGTGGACTGTATTCTGTGACAAAGCCAATATAATTCCAAACATATTTAGATTGTCACTCAACATGTATAGATTACATTTCCAAATGCCAAAATGCAACTGTAACTGAATGAAAGGAACTGAGAAGAAAAGAAATAAAACACAATGAAAGGAACAGAAAAGAAAAGGGCAGCAAAGCTTATAATTGCTTTTCCAATGTATTCATTCAAACATGCTCTGTATGTTTTTATCAGTGACTAATAACGCTGTATTATTAGTAAAGCCAAATACTGGCCTATGTAAACAGATAGTAACATGCCTGTGCAATGCAAATACGAATAGGACAGTGCAGTTCTGATTGCACAACTGGTAGCAAACTGGACAATTAACAAAATATATGACGCTTTCATCTTTAGAAAAAAATAATGCCTCTTGAATTAGCACTCCTTTAAAAATATACTAATATGTCGAAAGCTAAAGACTCAGGCTTCCTCTGTCATTTAAAACATTGTGGCTGGAACGTAGAAAGAAACACACTACAGGTGCAAGTGCTGTGGCCAAAAGGAGATGTTTCTGCTATCATGGAAAATGCTATGTAGAGACATAGACGACCATTATCAGCTAATTTGCATGTCTCTGAAATGTGTGGTATTACTGCTAGTGCTAATTGCACATTTGTGGGGTAGTCACCACTTGCGGTCCAAATTTTATTTTGGCACACACACGTACATCAGTTTTCCTCAAACACATACACACATACACATATGTAGATATGGGCACACAGGACACTATTACCTGTCCCTGATTTTATAGAACACCCCTGATGGTCCCTCTTATTTTTCCCCGTCCCTCATAAATCGCAGATAAAGTCAGTCAGTAATGCTAGATATTAGAGTTTCAGATCTTATTGTTCATAAAAATGCATCATGATGCAATACTTTTTGCTTTATTGACTTTTTTAAGTGGATTACATAATATTTAAAAAGTCTGGCTGGTGTCATGTAGTGTTTCCTGGATTTCCCCAGAAGTGTTAAGCACTGTCTTCATAAGTCACAGGCCATACCAGTCAGTCAGTAATGAAAGACATTACTTTTTTAGTCTTCTTAATGTACATAGCTTCATGCTGCAAAACTTGTGCTCTATTAACTGTGTAAGGGGCTTAGGGTAATATTAAAGAGTGTCCCACCCCCCTTATATCTTACATCTTTTGAGCCAAAAAAACTTTTGTTCTATTAACTTTTTAATTGACTTAAGGTAATATTTAAAACTCCCTAGTGTCTACTGCTCCACCCTGTATTGCAAGATTTGCTTGTTCGTCTAGGAGAGTTTAGAGGTAGTGCAGTTCCCCCACTTGCATACACACATTTACTCTTTCATACGCACAGACACACAAGCATTTCACAGTGAGTTACACATACACACACACACACACACACACACACACACACACACACACACACACACACACACACACACACACACACACACACACACACACACACACACACACACACACGCACACACACACACACACACACCACAGATCAACCACCTCATCCATTTGCATTCACTGGCACACTCACCTATTCTCCCCCACACACACACACACACACACACACACACACACACACTCTACCTATCCCCTAACTAACCCTCTGCTGTGACCACCCAGGCAGACACACACATACACATGCACACACATGCATGGGCACATACACACACACACACACACACACACACACACACACACACACACACTGTCACCCATGACAACTCATACTTATGCACATGTGCACACACTTTCATACACAAATACACACTCGCGCACCCTGCACCACCCCTACCTCATTGCAGATACTTATCTCATCTGACCTTTTACATGGTCTTCCCCATTGACTACAACAGGGACTGCTGCTTTATTGACATGTTCATCAACATGGCTAGCTGTGTTAATTTGGCTTACCACAACCATTTCTAGGAGAGAGCAAATAGCTAATAGCACAGGCCACTTCCCCAGAATACGTTATTAGCATGTAGCACAGCCATGGAGACAGCTCACTGTAATGATCCTGCAGACCGTATAGGATTACAATGGTAGTTCTATCTCTGAATCAGAAACAACCACCACCAGTGGTAACAGTCCACATTACTGCTTACTTATGATGGTGGCCCTTTCTGAATTTCATCCTAAGAAAATTAGGTTACTACTAATGAACATGAGCATACCTCTCACCTGCCCCTGACTTTGAAGAACATCCCTGATTTTGTCTCATATATTTTTCTTGGCCCTTAGAAATATTTGTTATTTTATGGAAAATCACTGAGGATTACAGTCAATCAGTCAGGTTTCATACTTCCTAATGTTCGGAAAATGCATGTGGTTCTGAAACCTGTTGTTCTATTCACCTTCTTAAGTGAATTAGAGAAATATATATAAAAAATTTTAACTCTTGTATGTCCATTATTTTTGGCTTTGTCCACAGATCTTGAGCAAAGAAATTGAGATTTAGACACAGAAAACAGTCAAACCACAGTGCATTACCATTATACAGGGTTGCCTTACATTTTAAGTGATATTTTCTCACATGGTCCATTTTCACATTTATTATTTCAATGCAGTGTATCATCTGCTTTTAACTTTAAATTTATTAGCATCTTCCCTTGTGGCATTGCGTGTCTTTGTGCAAAGGTAAATTTAAAATTATGATTATATACCATAATCAGACTGTGGTTTTGCTGAAATGTTGCTTCAGTTTTTTTGGCAATACACTATGCATGATTAATTAAAATGGAAATATACATTTTCAAGTTCCTTCATGTCACCACTTTTGTCTGCTTCCTACTATAGAATATAAATAGGATTTTATGACAAAAGTAGCATATGGCTATTTCCCTATTCCTTTGTCACAAATTTTGTGTATCATCACCTCTCTTAACCCATGTGTCCAGAACATACAGTTGTAAGTCTATATATCAGGACTACAAATCAATCACTGGCTGACCTTTGGTCCAAGATACTCTGGTAGCAAATACACTTTTGAACAGCTTTGTGTCCAAATGAGGTGTTTTGTTATTGTCTACTGGCATTATGTCACAGAGGATCTGCAAGTTCTGCGTTAAAGCTACGCTATTTAGAGTTTTGTGCTGCTAGTATGGTCACTCTTGGCAATTGTGTCTAAGAGAAATGGTCAGAAAAATAATGATCTAAGTATTTGATCCCAACAATGGTTTATTTAAAGAAGAAGATAACCTCATATGGAACTTTAGAAATCTAGAGATACACCCTGGAGCTAATCCTCAGTTAGTATTCACCACAAAACTCCTGTTTGCTAGGTGATTTATATAGCGTCTATGTGTGCACCACAAAGCAGCAAGAAAAAGTGTGAGGCTTGGGTGTGATGCCAACTGAATGGCAGGCAGGATCAAGACAGAGTATAATACCCCCCCCCCCCATGATGCAGAGGGATAAAGCTCTAACTGTAAGACAGACAACCAGTGCTCAATTAGCAGGCATGAAAGCTGGAGGGAGCAAGGTGGGAGGTTTGGAGTGAGCAGCATACAGAAGGTGTCTTGGCTCACAACTTGTGGCAGAGGTACTTCCTGCTGCATTGTAGCTGCATAGATCAAGGGGTAATCATGCAGTGAACCTTGCATGCTTCTCCACCATAGATTGGCAGCTCTGGAATCCCTTAGAAACTGCCAAGGGGGAGTTAGGAGCTCCTGGGGTTGGGATGTGGACCCTAATGTCTGCTTGGATGATGGCCCCACAATTATCTCTCTCCTCACAAGGGAAAGAATGGGCCAGTGGAAGTTCTCCATGGACTCATAGTCCATGTGGGGGAAGTTGATGGTCGGTAGGCAGAGACGTTGAAAAAAAAAAGACAGGGCAGAATAGACTAGAAATATAGACTAGAACCAGAGTTAGGTTATCTGGTGCTCTGAACAGTTCTTTAAACTGTCAACCCATCCCCACCACTTCTCAAAATTGAGCAGCAAAAAAATTTAAAAAAAGGTCTGTATATACAAAGCAGCTTGTGACAGTTACCATATCATAATGTGTACTTCAGAGCTTTAGTCAAAACTGCAAAGGTTGCAAATGCAGCATTGTAATACATTTCTAAAGCCGCAATATACCTGCAGCTACATTAATCAATGCCAGTCCTGCACTCCTGCACCATTGGCACTTGCTGATCAATGCCCTCTAACAGTTTGCATCCACCACCCCCTTCTCCCCACAATAGTTACAGGTTTGAAATGAAATATCATATTACTGCTGTCAAGGGAACCAGAGTTTTGTGAGAGGTTGAAAATTACAAGCAAATTATAGATGGGCTTACTTCTGCACACCTGTCTCTGATTCTGGAGCCATATTTCTTGTTTGTGGGTTGTCTTTCCTTTTAAGAGGCATAACTCAAGAGAGGCCTTGGAGGGGTGTGAAGATACTCACAGCTGGCTGTAGGATGAACATTTGATGTTTTTGTCAGTAAATAAGAGGGTCAACTCAATCTGATAGCAAGTTGCAGAAAGGAAAAGCACTATTTGTCTTTGCAGATATACCTAACAGCTATCGAGAGTATTCATATGTATTTATTAATTTATTTATTAAAACCAGGTTGGTAGGATGGTCCATCAAACATTTTCATTCACATCCTAGGCTAAACTGGTAGCTACAACTTTTCCAAAAGTGACTTACATTTGTTAGAGCTAATGGAGACACCTATCGAGGCATGAACTTGACTGGTGAATTGTTATTGCACTGATGTATTAATCAAATATTGTCCACAACAAACACTATACTTGAACACCAAGTTGATCACTCATTTGTCTGGTACCAGAGCATGCCAGGCCAAAGGCTGGTCATTAACTTTTTAGCCATTTTATTAGACAGCACAGTTGTGTAAGAATTTACCATAACAGTAGATGCCCGACTGATCATTGTTGTAGTATTACTAACAAGTGGGATATTCCACCAGGTATAGCTATATGTCAGACCAGGATACCAAGGTCTAGGCATTTTCCTCTCATGATATACATCCCATGAATGACCAAAACACTCCAAGGCTTTGTGGTACATAAGGAACATACAGCCATGAAGTACCTCTGGACTTTCTGGACTCAGAACCAAAAGCCAGCAATACAAAAAAGAAAAAAGTAATGGAAAAGTAAAGGCCAGTCATAAGAAGACAGAAGAACAGGATGCCACTTTGGTCGAAAACAAAAAACAGGAAAATAAGGGGGGAAATGGAATTTTAGATTTCCATAAGCAAATGGAACTGGCAAGGAATATGCTTCTAACAAACTGAAAGAGAAATGCAAGTTCAGTATTCAGGCTGGTGGTGAGAAAGTTCTCAGGTACTTTGTATGTGAGACAGAGGTAGCTATCTGATACTTCCATGCAACTATTCATGCTCGCCTCTTCTAATGTCTTCATACCTCTCTACATAATGATATGCTGCTATCCCTGCACCATAAGCCATCTCATTCATTGTGGCTACATCTTATCCAAAAAGCTCTGCTAAGCATGATTCCATTTTTCCATCCATGTTGTTTGAACTAAATGCTTTAGCATATTCTTGCTTGTATATATATATATATATATATATATATATATATATATATATATATATATATATATATATATATATATGCTTTTGGCAAATATTTGCATCTGTAAATATGTTTTGTTCATTACTTATGTGCTCCTATTCACTGGGCTGTGCCTGCAAATAGTGCACTGAGATAAGTGCACTTCCCTGCTTCCCTGGTAAACAAATATAAATAAATAAATGATCAGTCAACATAGAAGTGCCAAGAGGCAGTACCTTGTCAGCTTCCAATAGGGTTGTAACAGAAGGAGCAGCTGATGCATCCGGACAGCCAAAGGATTAATCAAGGGACAAAGTGGAGTCTTCCAGGACCAACCAGACAACAGAAGCATCAAATATAGTTTTCTTAAGCTTCTTTTTTTCTGATGTGGAATGTTCAAGTGGGAACCTTTGGATTCCATCTTAATGTGCACAAACTCCTTTAGCTTCTGATTTTCCAGATAAATCTTAAGAAAAGATAAATGGCTCCTAAGAGAATTCGGAATAAAGGACTGACAAATAATACAATTTCTAGAGTCATGACTAGCTCCTAGGCAAAATAAACATTTAGCATTGTTGTCCTTGTAAGGTATTTGTCTCCCACAATCACAATGTCCCTTCTTAGCTGACATTAAAAAATTTCAAGTATAAGGTGTACAAAACAGTGTTGTGACTAGTATTACTGTATTGCACAGAAATCTGGTCTATAAAGGCAAAGCAATCGAGGAAGCGAGAGGTGAAGGGCGTTAAGTGCCTGAGATGGGTGATAGGATGCACACTGTGGGACAGACAAAGAAATGAGAATGTAAGAGCAGAAAATAGCTCCAATTGCAGAAAAGGTCAAACAGAACAGATTATGGTGGTTTGCGCACATATGCAGGAAAGCAGAAGACAATCTGCTGAAGAAGATTTGGGACAGGCAGGAAGAAGACAAGAACAAACAAGAGTATCCAGCAAAACTGTGGATAGATTGTGTGAAAGAAGACCTGCATGAGTGTTGAAGAAGGTGAGATAATGATATTGAATCAAGAGTGATGGCAACAAGTGACACAACACCCCAACCCCATGTAGAAAATGGGAAAAAGTGGATTGATGATGATGATAATGATGTTTAAAAAGATCAATTTCAGACACATAGTAAGAATAAGAGGAAGATTCCCTAAGGAGAATACCTATCTTCCCTAGAGAAATGGAACTGGCAAGGAATATGCTTCCAATAAATTGAAAAAGAAATGCAAGTTCAGTATTCAGGCTAGCGGTGAGAAAGTTCTTAAGTACTTTGTGTCCATATGTCCCTTATGTACCACATGGACTTGGTATGCTTTGGTCATACATTGGATATACAGCACAAGAAGAGGATGCCTAGGCTTTGGTATCCTGGGAGGACATATGGCTATCCTTGGCAGGATATCCCACTTATTAGTATTCCTACAACAATGATCATAGGAAGAATATTTGTGGTTATAGGTTCTTGACCCTTGATTCAAGAGAATTGCTGAGCTGAAAAGTTATTATTAGCATGTGGTAGTGAATTGGCTGGGATAGCATGAACATTTGGTTCAACAGCTGTGGAAACTGAGGACTTACAAATACCTAACAGATACCACTGCATGGGATGAGTTCAAGTTCCACTTCTGAACAAGCTTATTCCATTACTAGGAAGGGACTGGAACATGGACTTTGAATGGACTCTGTTCAAGGCTTCATTAAATGTGGCATCACCTATAAGCCCAAATGAAGATGACATGTATGGTGGTACCTCTAAGACAATTCTGTGGATATAAGTGGTGCAGGAGGTCAGTAACTTAAAGAAATAAGCCTTTTATGTAATGTAAGGAAGATGGACTTCAGAAGTGACCAGTAGGTAGTAACAAACAAGGAAGTCTACAACTGCAACAGTTACAGAATTGAAGTCCCAAGCATGGGGAGGATTTTGGTGATGCCATGAAATATGATTATTGGTTGGCCTCAGACAGGTTCTGGAAAATTACTTTGGGAGGTGAGGAAGAAGAATATTGCTCAAGGTGTTCTCAGCAAGGGTAAGGAAGCACTGATCTCAAATGAGACAATTGTTGTTAGACAGAAGAAACATTTGAAGAACTACTGAATTTGGGACATGGCCTCCCTTGAGAAGGCAGTGCTAGAAGCAACTTATGGGATCTGATCTATCTCTTTAGATAATTTACTGTGCTAGATGAATTTCCTTTGTGACAAGACTATGAGGGTAGATGGCATCTGGCTATAAATATTGAAAGTGCTGGATATTGCTCAGATGTCATTGATGATGCACTTTTTCTGTATTATGTAGAAGAAAGGGTAGTACTCCTGGAATGACAAACAGGGCTAGTGGCTCCCCCTTTTCAGAATGGAGGCTAGAAGGGTGTATTCTGAGTATACAGAAATCTATAATTTATGCCTTTCTGTCTCTCAGATGGCTAGCTGAACTCATCGACAGGGGTAGTATAGGACAATAGTCCTGAAGCTTCTAGGCATAGTTAACTTTCTCATTTGATATAGTTTAGTATGCACAGTGGATTTACTTGAACTCTGAAGCACTTGAGTGTCTTTTTGAACAATTCTACAGTAGATTGTTTTTGGTGATGGAAGATTGGGGTGGGAAAACTGTACTCCTGGCAGATTTGTCCTTCCACACCAGTTAGTATGTTCAAATACAGGTCAATGATCACCGTCCCCATTCCCCATATTCCAACTACACAAACTGTTAGTTTGTCATTGTTCTCACCATCTTCATCATCTCACTGGCTGGGCAAAATTAGGATTTCTGGCCTCTACACAAACTATAAAGATGATACTATTGTAGTCAAACACTAGATTTTGTGTTCTTATGCTTTTAATTGTTGCAGTGTTCCTGTCGTTAAGTTATGTGCAGTATTGCTTTTACATGGGTGAATACATGCAGTACTGTTGCATTTTGTTTACACCAGTTGTTATTGTTTACATGAATTACTTTTCTGGATCTGTAAATCTTATGCAACATTATTTGGACCTAATGAATATGTACAGTGTTTTCCTCTTTTAACTGATGAAAAGCTGATGCAATCGTTATTGCTAGGTTACCACTTAATTATTTAATGCAGACAAGTACATTTAGCATATAAACAGATGCCCTTTTGGTTTGAGAATATGCATGCATTTAGGTAATGATATAAATAGCATAACCTTAGTCCTTTAATGACCACTTTAGTCCTTTATGCAATTTCTTGCATTTATTTTTTTATTCCCTGCTGTATTTATCTATGGCTAGCATGCTGATAAACAGAGTGCATCTGTGTTGCTGCTGTGCATAGCATCTTAAGCAGACTTCAGATGCATAGTAAACTTTCTTTTATGATGATATTAGCTCTTTCTTTTATCCTTGGTGAAGCAATGAAATGGAATAATTCGGGGATTTCAAAATCATGACCCTCAGGTTTTAAGCATCCTTCAATCCAGCCTAATTCTGCATGGGGGGAGCTATTACATTATATTCCTAGGAGCACTGATTATCTTTCCTTTCATTTTAGAGATTGTGGCACTTGATTGAGTATACTAGTCCTCAGTGAGTTTTAGGCTATTTATCATCTGTTGGTGCATAAACTAAATTTCAGTGAAAAAGCAGCTTAATCTTATGTTGGGAGCTTATACTTTGGGGTTTTACTGCAGACCTGAACAGGGGCAGTGGCGACTGGTGACTTCAAATCAAATGGGGGCTGTAAGAGACAGCTGAATAGGAGGGACCAATTGGAAGGGGTGTGGCCAACTAGAAAGGGGTGGGGCTATGCTAAAAAACACAAAAACTGAGACTTTAATTAATTAAATACACTGCCCTGGGTGCCAATGCCAAACCATCATTATGAGAGTCCAATCAAGACAGAATGAATTGTAGAAGAAAAAAAATATTTCAATGCATTGGCTACATGACTGCTTACTTAATATCTAGTTGGAAATAAAAAGGTTGTGAGGCACGAAAAAATAAACTACTTTCTAAATACATTACTGGAATGCCAGTCAAAATCAAGTATAAAAAAACAAGCAGCACTCAGCTCAAACCAGTTCTCCTTGCACTGCAGTTCTAATTATAATTTATATTCAGCTTTATAAAAGTACCAAGTAACATGCTGAAAGTAGCAATACCCCCACTTGTAAAAATGTTTCTTATCCAAAAAAGACCTGCTGCCTGACAACAACTATCTTCTTGTTTCATAGGAAAAACATGATCAAAGTAAAAAATGAACACGCACAAGAAACAAGCTCAAGATACATTGCTTAAAGGATTACTGCACAGGTATGGAACACACATGATAGATTGGCATTCTGTTTAGTTTACGGGTAAAGCCTGCAAAGATGACTGTAAGTCTCCAACAAATGTAATGCACTTTTGAAAATACTGTACTCCTGTCCTTTATTACAAATACTGTCATATGCATTTCAATACCTAAGGCTTATACGCTTTCTAGTTATGTAAATATTCTCTGCATGGCAACAACAAAAAGGTTTTCAATGTTGGTAATTCTTTAACAGTATGCTTATTAAAGCTTACTTGCATCTTACAGTCTCAGACAAGCTTACCTGATGGTCACTAAAGCATTGCTACTTAAACACAGAGCAACAGGCACTGCAACAACATGCATTTTCTGAATAAGAAGAAGCATAAATCAACAGTATAAAAATATGAGAGAAAACCAGAACATTCTGCAAAATCAAGGACAAATGAAAAGCCACTGTAGTGCTTGTGTCTAGCTTGGATGGGGAGTTACTCTGCACACTTACACTGCATAACTTCTCCTTGCCTTGCTTGGACACATCCAGAGTCACTACATGGGGGAGTGGGGTGCAATAAGTGTGTCACAATTTGAAATGTCTCTGGATGACGGTGATGGCCCTGCCACTTTTGTCATACCTCTCAGCCTCAGAGCAAGAAATCTGGACAAAGCCATAAACAGAAGTGGGACAAAGGCCCAAAAAATAAGGGCAATTTATAAATATTGCTCTTATAAACTTAGAAAGATAATAGAATAGTAGGTCCTGCATTAGTATGAATTTTTAAAGGCCCAAAAAATAAGGACACTTTATAAATATTGCTCTTATAAACTTAGAAAGATAATAGAATAGTAGGTCTTGCATTAGTATGAATTTTCTAAAGGGTATGAAATCTGAAACTCAGATGTCTGTCATTATTTTCTAATTTCAATCTTTAATGATTTGCCACTAATTTGCCAGAAAAAAACAATTTTATGAAAAATGGACCAAAAATGTGATGCAAAAATATAAAATAGCCACACAATACAGCTGGGAGCCTGTCAAAGAAGGGGCACTTTTTTAATATTAGTACTGTTAACTTGAGCAGCTTACAAAATAAGAGAATCTACATGCATTTCTGAAATTAAAAGTAATCTGTAACTCTGATCATTACAATTATTTATTAATTGTAAACCCTCCACGTTTTCTTCCAAATTTGCCATTTTGAAGAGGGATTATTTGGGAGAAAGCAACATTTTGAGCCCAAATCAGGGACAGCTTAGAAGTTTGAATATACCTAATTCTATAAAGTGATTGATTTGCATGTACCTCTCATCCTCTTAACGCAGGAAAATTGGACAAGGCCAAACATATTGGGGGAACATACAAACAGTACTAAAAATTGCTCTTGTATAAACTTAGTCAGTTGACAGAACAACAGGTCTTGCTTTAGCATGCATTTTTCTGAAGAGTATGAAGTCTAAAACTCGATGTCTGTCATTATTTGGTGACTTCATTCCTAAATGATTTGCCAGAAAACCACAAATGTTATGATAAACAAACCAAAAGTAAGAAGCAAAAAACTATTCATTCTGCAAAAATCTGGACAGTTAAGAGGTATGGTTCAGCCGGGGCTGTCTGAGTTTGCTGCTGTTCCCCCTCACAAAATCATGGTCAAATGGGGCCTCCTCCCTGCAGCTATTCCAGTGCCCTATTACCTGGCTAGTTCACCCCATTTACCATAAACACTGAAATGTGCATACTACATTACTTCTACGATGATTTGTATTTCATTTAAAAGTTTTATTTTACATTTTACAGCACAAACACTAATAGGCATCTGCTAAACAAAGCAATCCAGTCTCACAATGAAAATAGACTTAGCATTAAAACTTCTCTGCCCTTGAAATTCACATTCATTGAAACAGGTTTGAAACCCATATTCAAAGAAAATACATCTGTCCAGTGGAAGATAAAGATTAACTTTGGGCTGTTTTCAAATCATAGGCCCCTTGCACAGGAAACATACATGTGTTCTTTGATATACATTCCTGATTGTACTAAATTATATTCCTTGTATAATACAGTACAGCTGTTAGACAGCATTTTAAATGTATTGTTTTGAACATTTTTCCAGTAAACAATGAAACAAAATGCATGAACCAACAATGACAAAACTGCCCAGTTCAGAATATTTCCATCATAAAAGCCTACTCAAACTTCTACAATCCACCAGTATCAGTAAATATGCACAATCTCTGCAGAAGTAAAAGTCATCTAAATAATTCCACATTAAAGAGATCTGTAGCTAATGAAGAGGTTGCTGCTAGCAAACAACTTTATATTTCATCGTTCCATCTACAAATAAAGTACCTGTTGCCACTGAGGAATAAATTGCCTATGTTACATTAAAAATGATAAGCTAGTAATATTGCAATAGGGAATGGATGGCAAACTGATAACAGGTTCATCATTACTAGGTATCTCTGCCAAAGAGGACATTCTCAGGACTACAGCATCCATCCCCTTTAAAAGTACAACACAGTACAGTATCAGCAATGCATCTATATACTGTGGGAGTAGAACCCACAGCCTTCTGCATCAAAAGCAAGTACACTACCTGTTGTGCTATTAACAATACAAGCAGACACACCATAAGCAGCATTAAACTTATCTTCAAGCTCTCAGCTCCTTGTAAAATCTACTCATCACTCAACTGTTTGTATCTCTCAACTTTGAAGAACAAGAAATCTGGAAAAAGCCAAAATTTATTCAGGGGGGACAAAAGCCCAAAAACTAGGGACACATTTTAAGCATTGCTTGTATAATTTTGGAAAGTTGATAGGATATAATGCTTAAACCCTGGACCCTGTACAATACAGTCAGAGCAACATACCACTATGCCAAATCAGCTGTTTCTTGAATGACAGGTAGACTGAAACTTAAATGGCTATCATTTAGTGAATTCAGTTCTCACCATAGCTCTCAACCTCTTAGCACAAAATACCTAGACAAAGCCAATAATGGGGGAATACAGCTACCAAACAAATTAAATGAATTCAGTTCTCACCATAGCTCTTAACCTCTTAGCACAAAAAACCTGGACAAAGCCAATAATGGAGGAATACAGCCTATAAAACAGGGACACATTTCAAATATTGATCTTATAAAAGGAAAATTGCTAGAATAAAAGGGTTTGTGTTACCATGTACTTTCTGGAGAATATGAAGTCTGAAATTCAAATCCCTGTCATTATGTAGTGAATTCAAAATCCAGAAAACCACAAGAACAAACATATGAGGCAAACATTTCACAAGTGGTGGTGGGTAGGGAATTAAAGCTCTTGCTACCTGCTCCCAAGGTACAGGGTTTGAGTCTAGCCACCAGGTATATTTCAGGAGTTCTCTCTAGCCACCGAGTATATTTAACTGGGGCACTTTACACAGGGTTTGAACACACACACACACACACACACACACACACACACACACACACACACACACACACGCGCGTACACACAACTTACCTGTGCTCAGCTCCATTGCTGCAAAGTCTGTTGTACAAGTTAGTTAGTTTCCTTACTGCGGTACAATCCAAGTTCGTTTATCCATTCCTGCAGTAAAAAGTCCACAAGAGCAAGTCCCTCCCCTTCCCACGAGAGCAAGCTGCTACCCAGCCTGCAGATGTTCCAGTCTGATCCCCTTTCAGTCTATGCAGTTGTAACTGCATAGATTTCTGGGATCTCTGCTGTTGAATGTTATAATCCTAATCCGGACTGTCTCACCAGCAGTCCGGATTCTGTGTGCATGCTCTGGACTGGTTCACCAGCAG
Source organism: Protopterus annectens (assembly GCF_019279795.1). Lineage (NCBI taxonomy): Eukaryota > Metazoa > Chordata > Ceratodontiformes > Protopteridae > Protopterus > Protopterus annectens. The sequence goes on along the minus strand of NC_056739.1, from coordinate 1,614,621,419 downwards.
TCTGGATATCGGGAAATGCCGCGAGTGTGAATGCCCAAAGTTCCGGGACTCACATTTGGTTTTTACTTTTATTTTTATTTTTTATTTTATTTTATTTTCGTTTTTACAGCTGGGGGGACTGCAGTCCTGCAGTCCAATAACACGAGCCACCCTTGAACAGGAGTAAGCTTCAAATGATTCTCTTCATTGAATAAAGTCAGTAAAAATGTTGTTGCCTCTCCCCTCCTTGGTTAGTTGCAAAACAACAGCAGTGTTTTTTTTCTGTGGTATATAAGTACATCACATATGTCTGCTACACTTTGCTATTTTTTTCATATTTTTTCATATTTTCCCAGATCTGTTAATAATTGTTCTTAACATAGTTAGTCCAGCAAAATGTTTGTTGTCTCCCCTCTGCTTATAAAATTGCAAAAATCTAATAGAATTTATGTCTGGTAGATGGACAGCTCATGGATGGCTACTACAACTTGTAAGTAAGTTCATTTCCACATTTGATGATGTCTGCCCAGGTAATAGTCATTCTCAGTCAGCATGGTTACTAGCAAAAACTGCTTCTGGTCTATGATTCATACAGTTCCACAGATTCTTCAGTTTCAATGACTTTGATCAGCTTGTCAAAGATCCTATAAGACTAAATCAAAATATAATTAATAATGTTGCTATTAACCTAGGAATATCTAGTATTCCATACCACTATAAAAAATCAGTGTTCATTTTACACATTTGCATAAGTGACCACTGTCCAGACTCCTCACTTTGGTTCTTCAAGATCATAATCACTCCATCAAAACTCATAACAGGTAGACCGAATCCAGAATCTAAAGAATTTGACTTATAGGAGGCTGTGAGCAGCATCAGCTGGTCTCCTCTATTCTCAGTCATTCATCCAGACAAGACACAGTTTATTTTTTGTTTAAGCACCTTTATTGAGTTATTATTTAAGACACAAGCAGACACTAACAGAAGAAAACAAATTGTATAAATATTTTTTTCATGCATTATACAATACATACTTGTTTTTTTTCCTTATAACAACTTTCATTTAATGCAACATTACATGAATTTCTCAATTCCTGGCTTCCCTTAAACATCACTCCTTCTCCTGAACATTATTCTGCATGTATTATTCCCACAAATTCCATTTATTTCTATATAATTTGCTCCTTGCCTTTTCTAAACCTACAACTTCCAGTTCTTTTATCTGTTTTAACAATAATCAATACTTCAATTACAGTTGGCTTAGATCATGATTTCCATTTTCTAGAAACTGCATTTTTGGCAGCCAAGACCATTAAACATAATAAGTCTTTACTCTTTGTTTTCTACATATCATGTGGGTCAAAAACACAATCTCATTGATACATATAATCAGTACAGTAATATGGATTTTAAAAGGCACTTACTATTAATGCTTTCATTAAGGTCAGGAGCATTGTCATTATTTGCTTGAAATTTTAATTCCCAATGTAATTCTAAAATACACTTATTTTTTGTATCTCTGCCTCTAGGTACTTCACAGATACTACCCCAAATACAAATAAACATTCTGTATTTCAAAGAATGTTTTTAAAAAAAATACTGTTATTTTTACATTTAACTACATGTAAGTGTTGAATTAAATGTCTCTTAGTATTGGCTACATAGAATGAACTGCAGGCAATGTATACAGTGCAATATATCACAAAAAAATCAATTAAATCCATCTGAAGTTAGTATAGTCCTAACAAAATAGGACCTAAAGAGTTGTTTTTACTTAAAGTGCACAGAAACCTTTTGAAAAACGTGATAATATATCGGATGCAAAATTAGTAAAACAAATCCATCAATGCTAAGAGTGTCAGCCATTTCATTCGACACACATTTAACTCACATATTCAGCATATCTTTCACCAAAGGAACTTTCCCAATTTCTTTAAGCATGTGTCATTATACTACTACCTAAGTTTTTTTTCTCCATCCTCACCTGAGAACTATAGACCAACAGTTAATCTCTGTCTGATTAAATAGCTTTTCAAGGAACTAGTGTATGAAGAAATATATGACTACATCAAAAATGCAGACCTCTCTGATGCACAACATATGATTCATGAAGAATTCAGTTATACAACAGCTCTGTATACTTTGGTGCTATCAACAGTAATATGAAATATGAAATATGGTCTGCACAAAGTGGGAATATTCATCAGTATGAAATGAGCATTTAAAACAGTTCACCTCTATTAAACAAACTGCAAAAGCTAAATTTCATTTCAAATTCTATTTCATGGCTAAAAAGCTACCTCACAGATAGAATCTGTCACGTGGACATTGAATCAACTTTGCCAAATATTGGAATTTACAATGTGTGGTACCCTAGTGCTCAGTACTGGGGCCTTGGTTATTCTCAAGTTTTGTTACCAACCGTAATATTGACATACCATACTCAAATCTAGTTACATATGCTGCTGATATCCTTTAATAAACACAGACCACTCCATCTCCTTGTATGATTTAAAATGCAATCAAACTTTACCAGATTATGACAAATAAACCAAATTAGCAATTAACACCAAAAACCATAATAATGACTTTGGCACAATCAGGAAGATAAAGTGATGCAAAGCAAATAAAACTTAAGGCTGTCTTGAGCAATGTTATTCCTAGAATAAATGACTAGCTCTAGACAAAAATGTTTGGCAGTTAACACAGAGGATTAAGGCTCTGGGCTTTTAATAAGCTGCTTACTGAACTCTGGGCACAGAATTTAACTCTTTCCACCTATATTTGCCTATTGCATGACTTTGAGTAAGTCACTTTACCAAACTCTTCTCCTGGGCTGCTCCTGAAGAAGGACACTTGTGTACAGCAGGCTTATTTAGTTAGCAAATGTCTAAATTATAAACAAGGAATAGCTGAGCTTAATTCTTGGCACTAACTTATTCTCCAAAGCTCACAATGAAATAACTGTACAAATAACCTTACTACAATAATATTAAGGTACAAAATGAGTCACAAAATGACTCACATACTCCACTAACTCTACTCAAAAATGTTCTGTTGTCTAAGTTAGAATATGTTCTTGCTACTAAACCAGCACAGCTCCTGATGCCAAACAGCAGGACTAAACGCCTCCCAAACACACGTATGCTTGTTCTAGAAGTCAAAGGCAAAAACAACAAGCTGCTACTAAGCCAACACAGTTCCTAATTCCAAGCAGCAGAACTAAACACCTCCAATAAGCACAGTCAGAGAGGTGAAACTTATCAAAGATAAACTCAGCCAGATAGCCAAACTCACTGAAGCAGGTCTTTTTAAATTCCAAAGGGATAAGCAAACAAGACGCCAATACACGAACGACTTCAGTTTTATTTGGACACCTCTTGGTAAGTTTCAGAAGACAAAATTGCTGACATTCTGTTGTTATAATCATCTATGTCCATTGCAACCAGGCCGCCTCCCTTGTCGGGTTGCATAATTCTGACTGAAGAGGCACATAATTCATTAAAATCCGCCCTTTCTTCTTTGGTAATATTAAAATGCATCACAGACCTAGACTGTAGCAAATGTCGAAAATCCAAATCACACATTTGCTCAAATGCCCCCAACATAGGGTGGATAGGTGGATTGTATGTACTAGGTACCTGAAAAGTATTCTTTTGGTACTCATGGTCCCCCATCAACAAAAGTACAGTTTATCCCATTGCTGCAGTCCTTACTATTGGGTATAGTCCGCATCCCATATCCTCAGTCTTTTCTTGCCCCAGATGTCAGAAGACCCTAAAAAGACAAGGCCCAAAATACCTGCACCAAAAATATGCACAATATATACAAGAAGATATACAAAAAATATAAGCATGAAACTTCACCTACACAACCACCCCTAAACACAGAATGGGATCCTCGAACATCTACATTTATGGTAGGTACAAAGAATCCCAAAGCAGAGGTAAGGGAGGCTGGCAAATCATAAAGAAGCAGGAGCTGACAACATGCCTTGCAAAACAGCTGTGGCAAAACCAGCCCTAGACTTAGAGTAGATAGGAAGGTGATAATGCTTAGAGAAAGTATGCACTGAACTCCAAGTAGCTGCTTCCAAAATATCTAGAAATGCTGTTGTAGTGGCAGCAGCCCTAGTGGAATGAGGCCTAATCCCAGCTGGAATCTCCTTGCCATGATGGGAATAACAAAATGCAATGCAAAAGCCAATCCACCTAGAAATAGTTTGTTTTGACACAGGCTTGCCCCTGCGAACTCAAAGCAAAAGAAACAAACAACTGCTGAGACTGCCTAAAATCCTTAGTCCTGCTTAAATAATAAATTGCCTGTGTACATCTAAAGTGTGCAAAATCTTTTCCCCTTTATCTTGCGCCTCTGCATAGAAACTAGGCAAATGAATAGCCTGGTTTAAGGCCACACTAGAAACCACCTTAGGCATAAAGGAAGGATTAGAATGATACCCTATCCTTATGAAAATCAAAATGGCTCTACTGCCATAAGGGCCTGCAACTCATACACCCTTCTTGTAGAACTAATAGCCAACAGAAAAGCAGTCTTACATGACAAGTATTTCAAATCATAAGTTTTTCCAACACAAAATTGAGATCCCAAGCAGGAGTAGGAGCTCGGGGTCTTATATTCTTCTGAGAAACTGCTTGAACAAAGGATGAAAACAATGGTGGGTCACAATCATAGTGAGCTGAAATTGCTGCAGCATGAATCTTAATAGAAGAGAAGGACAAACCTTTGTCCAATAACTCAGTAAGGTATTGAAGAGCCGCACTCAAATTAGGCTCAGAAACCTGCAAATTCTTTGCTGTACTCCAAAATAAAAATCTCTTCCATTTTACACTTTCCTTGTACTAGGTCTTCTAGCTTCCATAATCACATTTAAAACTTGTTGAGGAAGTTGAGACCTGCTGTGTTTCAACACAGAATATGCCAGGCTGTTAGATGAAGAGAGTGAAGCTTGACATCGAGCAGATGACCATCCTGCTGAGATAACAGATGAGGAATCAGAGGCAAAGGCCATGGAGGCTTCCTTACCAGACTACCAGTGTTGCCGAGGCCAATCTGGAGCTATCAAAATCATCCTTGGCCTGTCTTGTCTGACCTTTAATAGTACCTTTGGAAGAAGAGGTAGAGGAGGAAAGGCATACACATGAAGGTTTTTCCAACTGAAAGACAGAGCATCCACTTTCCAAGCTGTGTGATGAAACCCCTTTGTGCAATACTGTGGCAGCTGGTGGTTTAGTGGAGAAGCGAACAGATCTATGTCTGGAGTTCCCCATGACACTGTCAATTTCTGAAATACATGAAGATCCAGTTTCCACTCGTGGGGATCCATGATTTGTCTGCTTAACACATCTGCTAAGGAGTTCTGTGCTCCTGGCAGAAACCTTGCCTGAAGAGTTAGTTGCATCTCCCATAAAATCATTGCTTGCCTGCATAGAGGATAAGAATGTGTTCGCTTGTTGATGTACCACATGACAGTTGTGTTGTCTGTTAGAATCAACACCTGCCCTGGAAGAAGTAACTCCTTGAAAGCCATTAATGCAAACTGGACTGCTAACATCTCCTTCATGTTGATATGTAGATGCAGTAGTCTGGCAGGCCACTTGTCTTGTATCCATTTTCCCTTTAGATGAGCTCCCAAGCAATGTCCGAGGCATCTGTCGTTAAAATCTGACTGGGTCACAGAGAGTCCCTTGTTTAGGTGACATTCCTGAGCCCACCACAAAAATTCTCTTTGAAGGCAAGGTATTATTTGAATGACAGTGTCCAAATCCTGGCAGTGCTGTGTCCATACATTTTGAGATACCATTGTAGCTTCCTCATATGCAGTTTGGCATTGGGAAGTACTAGAATACAAGATGCCATGAACCCTAATGCCTGAAGGACTGTCCTTGCAGTCAGCACGGACTGATGAGATAGTTGATGGAAGTAAAGTGATAGACTCTGTTGTTTGTCGGCCATCTGGGCTGCTGTATTCAGTCTCACACCCAGAAAGCACACGTCTTGAGAGGGTACTAGACTGGACTTTATTGCATCTTAGCACTGCTATAACATGTTCCAGATGCTGTACAAGGTCTTCCTTTTCTTGAGCCAGAATCAGGCAGTCGTCCAAGTAAGGATAGATTTGAATTCCTTGAAGCCTGAAGTAAGCTATCACTGGAGCCAGAACCTTGCAATGCAGAGAACTGATAATGAGAATTTCGATACTTCCTGCAACTTAGCCTTATAGGCACATGAAGATAAGCTTCCTTGAGATCTAGAGTTACCATCCAGTGATCTTTGCCCAGCAGAGGTAAAAGCTGTTGTAACGTCAACATCTTGAACTTGGGAATGTCCAGAAAAGTGTTGAGGAGAGATAAATCCAAAATTGGTCTCCACGTGTTCCCCTTCTTTGGCACTAGGAACAGGCGAGAATAAAATCCTAGGCCCCTTTCTGATACAGGGACTGGCTGAATGGCCCCTATCTGGAGTAATTGAGAAACTTGCTTGTGAGCCTCTTTTCTTTGTGGAGGAGGAACGTCTGGCATGCCTTTGAAAGGGGGCATTGTATGGAAATAAAATCTGTAACCGTGGTGAATGATATCCAACACCCATTTGTCTTGAGTAATTAAATCCCAATTTTCTTTGAAAAGAGACAGTCTTCCTCCCAAAGGAGCTGCAATCTACTGGCAGCTGGAAACACACGTCATTGGGTCTGTTAAGAAAGGACGCCCTCACCAGAAGTCTGAGCAGGCGAACTCCCTGTTCTAGGCCTAAAAGAACCTTGAGCCCTGCCCCTACCACGTCTAGACCTACCCCTAGACTGGGAATCATAAGCAGGATATGTCCACCCCTTAGCCGGCCAATGTCTACTAAATTTCGGTGGCTGCACCTGCAAAAAATCTTTAACAGTTTGCATAGACTTAGCTTTGTCCTCCATTTTCTTTAAAACTGCTTCCACAGGCGATCCAAACAACACATCAGACTGTAAAGGAGCATCCAAAATCCTTGTCTTAACATGCTCAGCTAAATTCTGATCCTTCAACCAGGCATGCCTGCGAAGAACAGAACTAGTCCACCCTCGAGGAGGCCTGTACAGCATCAAAACCACATTGCAAAGAATGCTTACCCACTTGTTCAGACACATGAACCAAATCCAGCAACTCTTTACACTCAATACCTCCCGTCAAAGCATCCACCTTAGATTTCAATTGTGAAAGGAGGTAATTCTGATATTTCAGCATGTGAAACTGACAATTCAATGCTCTCATGGCTAGAGTGGAAGAAGTATACACTTTCTTTCCCCACCTATCCAAAGCCCTTGCCTCTTAATCAGTGGGAACAGGATTTTAACCACAGAAGCTTTAACACCTTTAGGCCCTTGAGAAATAGTTTCTGGGTCCGCCCTAGGACTCTTAAACAAATACTTATGAGCGGCACCCTATAATACCTATCAGGCTTAACAGGAGCAGGAGGCAAAGAGTCAGGGTTCAGGGAAGCCTCTGCAAAACATCTTCCACCACATTCAACACAGGAGGAATAGCTAAGGGCCTATGCTGGGGTAAAACAAGAATTCCCTAAGCCTTTTCCTGGAATCAGAGTAATCCTGGCCTTCCCATTTAAAGTGCTCCCTCATGGAATGCAGAGTCTCTGAAAATGAGAAATCCTCAGGAGGAGTAGCTGTAGGAGTGGAATCATCCACATCAGAATCAGAATAAGCAGGATACTCCTGCAAGTCTTCCGCAGAAGACCCTGAAGCCTCTGAACACTGTTCAAAACTATCAAACTCTGGTTCCACCCTAGGCCTCTTATCAGGCGGGGGCATAGAACCTCTAATCATAGTAATCAAATCTTCTGCCATTTTAAGCATATGTTTCTTAGGCACAGAACCTGAAATGCTAGGAGAAGCCCCCACTGAAGCTAAACTAGGCCTACCTCTCAAAGAAGTTTTGGCAACAGAAGGAGAGGCTCTAACTACCTTGGGAAGAGAGGGAAGAACAGTCACCTGAGAAGCCCCCTCAGCCTGGCCTACCTCCTGAGAAGGCACATCCTGTAACAGTAAAGTTTCTGCCTGGGACTCCATGGAAACTCCTGGCAAAACCTCTGGCTCACTGCGGTACATCAACCCTAGGCGCTGTTTTGTCCTTGCGCTTCTTGGCATTTTATAATTGCAACACTTCCCAAACACTAACCTGGCACAGTCTAACCTCCTCTTAATAGTGCGTTTGTTAAACCTAGCACAAGAGCGGCAACCAACAACGTCGTGCTCAGGCCCTAAACAAGGTATCGACAAGGTATGGTAATCCCTATGAGGTATCTGTTTCCCACAAGAAATACAGTTATTCACTTTTTCTGACATCGGTAAAATACTGAGGCAAGAAAAACAAAATGTTCCCCAGGGTACTTAGCCAACTCTGTTTCGGTCTGAAACTCGGTTCTCGAAAGATTTCAGAACGCCAACCTGCACAAAACTGCTTCTGCATCGGACCACGCGGCAAAAGACTGAGGATATGGCGCCGGTCATGCGCTCTGGTATTCGGGCCGACTGGATGCGGACTATACCCAATAGTAAGGACTGCAGCAATGGGGAACGAAGAACATCATAAGTTTAAATATTTATAATTTTTCTCATTTCAAGTTTACCCAGACATTAGTTGATTTCCTGGCTAAAGGAATTTCTTATGTTCCATCTAAAAGAGCCTGTGTGGCCAGATCCATTTTGGATCTTAAATTGTTTGTCAGGAAATTAAACTTATGTTTGTTGATGGGGGACCATGAGTACCAAAAGAATACTTTTCATGTACCTAGTACATACAATCCAACTATCCACCCTATGTTGGGGGCATTTGAGCAAATGTGTGATTTGGATTTTCAACATTTGCTACAGTCTAGGTCTGTGATGCATTTTAATATTACCAAAGAAGAAAGAGTGGATTTTAATGAATTATGTGCCTCTTCAGTCATAATTATGCAACCCGACAATGGAGGCGGCCTGGTTGCAATGGACATAGATGATTATAACAACAGAATGTCAGCAATTTTGTCTTCTGAAACTTACCAAGAGGTGTCCAAATAAAACTGAAGTTGTTCGTTTATTGGCGTCTTGTTTGCTTATCCCTTTGGAATTTAAAAAGACCTGCTTCAGTGAGTTTGGTTATCTGGCTGAGTTTATCTTTGATGAGTTTCACCTCTCTGACTGTGCTTATTGGATGTGTTTAGTTCTGCTGCTTGGAATTAGGAACTATGTTGGCTTAGTAGCAGCTTGTTGTTTTTGCCTTTGACTTCCAGAACAAGCATACGTGTGTTTGGGAGGCATTTAGTCCTGCTGTTTGGCATCAGGAGCTGTGCTGGTTTAGTAGCAGTTTGTTTTTTCTTGCCTTTGATCTTCAGTTGTTCTTTGTGATGCCCAGCTCTACCCCAGACAGTCAGGACAATATGGAGCAGAGTGATCTTACTATGCTTATTAATTTGCTCACTCAGAAAGTTGATATGCTGTCTCAACGATTGGATATGATGTCTGAAACTACGCAGCCGTGCAGTGGGTCGAATTCTAAGGGTTTACAGCTCCCTAGTCCAGACCATTTTGGGTTGCAAGTACTGTTACCACATAATAGTGAAGCAGGTTCCAGGATGGGTGACCCAGGAGCCTCGGGCACTGGATCAAGCCAGGGGTCGGGAGGAGCCGACATCAGGTCATCTGATGGAACCTTGAATGGCAAAAGAGGAGTCGTATTACCATCTTATAATCCCCCAGAGGGGAGGGGGCAAAGCAATGTTCATTTCAACTTGAACCAATGGTTGAGTCGACCATTCCAGCTGTCTACCGGCTATGGATCAGCCGGTCCGGTATCCAACACACCCGAAGGCAATGACCTTTCTTCTAAACTCAATGCTTTTGACCAGAAATTAGTTAAGTTAAGAAAATTGCAACTGGAAGTTTCTTATTTTGGAGAGTGTCGGCGTGTGAAGATAGTACCCAAGGGGCTGCGTTCTTGGCAGTATCCCACGGGTTTAGAGGAGGGATCTAAATTCCATGCGGACCTCCTCACTATGTTTGATAGGCATGGATCTGAATTGATTGACCTTATTAGTACACACTACCAGGAAGCAATCTTGTCCCTAACTAGAGAAATTGCGGACTTGGATGAGGTTATTAAGTCAGACAATAATTTTCCTAGATATGAATTTGACTATGAGAGGATATACTCCAGTATTGATGAGTATATTTCCAAAATTACCTCAACCAAGATTAACAAATTACATTGAGATATCAAGGCTTACAGAGAGGGGGTAGCTTACCGTAAACCTCCTAAATTGCAAGGCAACTTTAAGGGGCGAGAAGGCAGAGTTCCTGCCCCTTTGAATGGCCCTAATACTTCCATGAATCTTGGATCTTTGCCAAGTAGCTCAGTACCGGAGGAAGAGACTGGTGATAGGAGGGTTGAATATACCAACCCTGAGGGAAGACGTGAGCCAGCGACTCCGACTAGCCATTCAGGGAACCCTAGTTCTGGTTTGGATGGGGCAAATTTTCAGGATCCAGCCTCTTCTCCCCAACAAGCTTCAAACCAGAAGACCAGGTTCAGATACAGGACAAGGAGGAATCAAATGTGAGTGGAATAGGGTGCCCCGGCCCTGAGTAGACCACATTTGAAGTAATTTCCAACTCAGGGATGGATTTCCATATTTATAATTTTTCTCATTTCAAGTTTACCCAGACATTAGTTGATTTCCTGGCTAAAGGAATTTCTTATGTTCCATCTAGAAAAGCCTGTGTGGCCAGATCCATTTTGGATCTTAAATTGTTTGTCAGGAAATTAAACTTATGTTTGTTGATGGGGGACCATGAGTACCAAAAGAATACTTTTCATGTACCTAGTACATACAATCCACCTATCCACCCTATGTTGGAGCATTTGAGCAAATGTGTGATTTGGATTTTCGACATTTGCTACAGTCTAGGTCTGTGATGCATTTTAATATTACCAAAGAAGAAAGGGCGGATTTTAATGAATTATGTGCCTCTTCAGTCAGAATTATGCAACCCGACAAGGGAGGCGGCCTGGTTGCAATGGACATAGATGATTATAACAACAGAATGTCAGCAATTTTGTCTTCTGAAACTTACCAAGAGGTGTCCAAATAAAACTGAAGTTGTTCGTGTATTGGCGTCTTGTTTGCTTATCCCTTTGGAATTTAAAAAGACCTGCTTCAGTGAGTTTGGCTATCTGGCTGAGTTTATCTTTGACGAGTTTCACCTCTCTCACTGTGCTTGTTGGAGGTGTTTAGTTCTGCTGCTTGGAATTAGGAACTGTGTTGGCTTAGTAGCAGCTTGTTGTTTTTGCCTTTGACTTCCAGAACAAGCATACGTGTGTTTGGGAGGCGTTTAGTCCTGCTGTTTGGCATCAGGAGCTGTGCTGGTTTAGTAGCAGTTTGTTTTTTCTTGCCTTTGATCTTCAGTTGTTCTTTAGAACATGTTCTTCTCATTATCACTCTACATTCCACCTTGAAAACATACATCTTGCAAACCAAAGTTAAAAAATCTGTCACTTTGCTCTTCCTACCAGTTCTTAAACACACTACTGTGAATTGCTAAAACAAAGTATGTGGCCCCCAGCAGGTAGGAGAGCCATTCTAATCTTAAGTACTTTTCTCTTAAAAATGTTTAGAACACATTAATGTCCTCCTTTATGCTCAAGGTTATTAATTAAACTATTAGACAATCTCCTGAGAAATTCCAATAGGTTCACTCTAATCCTTTACAGATCCTCTTTAGCAACAGGATTAAGTGAAAGAGCATTTTGTATGACAGGCCCTGCTGCCTGCAGTTACTTACCACAAGACTTATGCAACCTGCAAATATAGAAAATTTTATTAAAAAACAAATTAAAAGAGTATCTTCCAACCCCCGCCACAGGACCTCAGCTGATGGCTCCATTACCAGTACCCAATTCATTTTGCAGGGATGTGACATGGGCATTCTGAGGTTGAGTGAGAAGTTTATAGCCGATTCAATCTTGTGCAGGAATCCATATCAGCCCATCCATACCCTGAAAGTGAGAATCAGGTGGTAGGGAAGAGGACAATTTGCTCATCCTGTGGGTGACTTTCCATCTCCCATGCAGAGAACCATCCCCATTGACAGCTTGGGGAGCTCCAGAATGTCTGCTCTCTGAAGAGCATTTTGTTCACAAGTGTAACTCACCATAACAGCATGGACCTCCTAGGACCATACTCAATGGAAGAAGCACCTAGTGCTCCTGGTAGGTATCACAAAAGTGGCAGAATAAACTCTCTCCCCTTCCCGAGATGGGCAAGCTGGCAGATATATTTAGCTCTAACATTACCCCCTCTCTCATCTGTCTGTCCCTCAAGATATACCTGGAATTACTATTTAACTGTATCCACCAAACATGCTTCCTGCCTCATGAATAGAGAAAGGCAACAGTCACCCTCTGCACAAAGGTGGGCCATCTACAAACCCTGGAAACTACAGACCCATAAGTCTCACTAGTCTTATATGCAAAGCTATGGAAACAATTATCATGGAGATGATCAATAGAGCTATAGTAAACCTCCAGACACTGGACCCAACCCAGTTTGGTTTCGTAAAGAGCAGATCATGCCTACTCATCCTGGTAGACTTCTTGAGAAGGTCACCAAAGCAATGTATGAGTGCAGAATCATTCACACTGCCTACCTTGACCTGGCCAAGGCATTTGGCACAATACTCCACTCAGGCATTGATGGCAAACTCAAGAGGTTAGGTACAAACACGTATTTCACCTAGTGATAGCAAACTGGCTCACAGACAGGACCCAGGAAGTTAGAATTGGGGAGTCCACCTCTACAAAGAGGCCAGTCACAAGTTGAGTCCCTCAGGGATCAGTCCTTGGACTGCTCCTTTTTGGCATTTACTTCTCAGAAGTCAAGGCCAATGTCAGTGGTCTCTAGCTGACTAAATTTGCAGATGATTGAAATTAGGAGCTGTCATTGAATCTCACACTGACACAAATGTTCTCCAGGAGGGGCTGACACCAACAACCAACTGGTGTCAGAGTCATGGACTAAAACTAAATGCAAAGAAATGCATAATAGTATCCTTTGGGACGTCATCCATCCCTGGTAACTATCATATTGACAACACACTCCTTAGAGATGACCCAATAGTCAGGGACTTAGGGGCACATATAGATAGTAATCTAGCCTTTGATCATCATGTGTCTACAGTGGTGAGGAAATCATTCTATGTTGCACAGCATATAAACAAAAGTATGGCATCTAAGCCCAAGGAAGTAATTTTTCCACTGTATTTGGCATTCATCAGACCTATCATTTAGTACAATGCCCCCTTTGGTATGCACCTAACCAGGAATATTCAACAACTGGAATGTCCGCAGAGGTTCCTCACTAAACGAATACAAGACATAAGTAATACATCCTATGCAGACTGCCTCAAGGCCCTATCCCTATATTCTGTCTCCTATGGGCTTTTGAGTGGAGATCTATGCCTGGCATACAGGGCATTGTCAGACCCCACTCTGATGGACCCCTGCATATCCACAATACAAACAGCACTAGAATTACCCATTCTAAAGACTTAAACCTTGCCTGTGATATAAATATGACCTGCTGGAGAGATAAGGTATGTATCCCAAAGACTACCCTGTCTACAGAACAGGCTCCTCATCCATGTGAAGCAGAGTTCCTTCCTAATCCAATTCAAGTGCAACTTGGACAATTGGATGGGAAACCAGAAATTCATCCCTGGTTTGGCACCTATGTCTCTGATGCAAACAGGTAACCTGTAAATGGTTCATCTCCCAGGCCCATGCTTACACTGATCAAGGGTATCAGAACTCGTCAGATATTTGGAATACATGGCTAGGCTTAAAAAGGCCCTTGTGGTCGTTAGCCTATTAAACACCTATGAACCTATGAACTAGTTCACCTCCAGCTATCACACGAGACCAAGTCCTAAAAGCGCTATTAAAATACTGCATTTATCCCAGATGTATCTTAAATAGCATGAAGCATTATTAACCACACACTAACAGCAATGTTCAGTCTCAGTCTCTATACAGCTTTTGTATCAGGTGAATGGAGAACAGCTACAGTCAATCCACTACAAAAGATGGCACCTTTCACAGGCCCAGGTAATTACAGACCCATATGTTTGACCAGCTACATATGCAAAGCTATGGGAAGGCTTATCCTGGACTTTATCAATCAGGACATAGGGAACCTCCAAACACTGGACCCGTCTCAGTTTGGATTCATCAAGTGCAGGTCATGCTTACTCAGCATGGTGAAGTTTTTTGAAAAGGTCACCAAAGCAATGGATGAAGGCAAAATGATACACACTGCATACCTCCACCTGGACAAAGCTTTTGATTAAATTTCTCACTCATGCATAGTAGAAAAGCTAAATAAACTGGGAATAAACCCCTATGTTACCTATCTGCTTGTCAACTGGTTCACACATAGGACACATATAATCAAAATAGGGGAAGTTACCTTCACAAAAGGAAAGTCACCAGTGGAGTTCCCTAGGGTTCTGTTCTGGAAACTCTCCTGTTTGGTACCTACTTTTCTGAAGTAAAAGCCAATACCAAAGGGCTCTGGCTCACTAAATTTGCAGATGACTGCAAGCTAGAAGCAAAATACAAAACAAAAACAGTCCGGAACTTCTGTGACAGGTTGTAACTAGACTTTATTAAAGTAAAAAAACAGTCAACAGACCGGTTTCGGCTTTAAGCCTTTTTCAATGTATAACACAAATTGCAAATCAGTTCCCTTATATATGAAAATAGTCATAGTCAGCAGATGCAAATCACCCAATTTATAAATGTTCATTCAAACCAGATAGAAAAAGATCCCCCCCAAAGTCTAACAATCCAAGCTTTTTCTTTTTTTATTTAAAATGTTGTGCCAACCAGCTTTAAAGTTTCTATTGCCACATACCTTGTCTATAACAGTGAATTTAAATTGGGCAGCTGGATGTGTAATAGTATGCTTGTATAATGCATTAGTACAGCATTTAGTTCTAATGTTACTGAGGTGTTCAGAAATACGTAGTCTAATAGGTCTTGTAGTCTGATCTACATAAAAGCTGAACACGTACATACAGCTAAATACACCACCCAGTCAGTACTGCAATTTGCAAATGTGTTTATACTAAATATATGGGACATATTTTTAGTAGTGAATTCTTTTGTTTGGCAGATGTACCTGCAAAATGAGCTATGGCCACAGGGAAAACATCCCACTAATATTCCACCATCTAATGTACCCTGAGTTGTATTGGATGATGGCATTTTATGTTTATAATGGTTGAATAATCTTCCTAAAAATCAATGCAACCTCTCTATGTCTTCTGGCTTCAGCATTTGAACAATTGCTATGAGTTTTTCCTGAATCAGGCTTCAGTCCTCTGATGATAGAACTTGGTGTAACATCAAAAATTAATATAAAATAAATAAATAAATAAAACATTTTTGACCCTGAATCCATGATGCAGAGCTGCACTCCCACAAACTCCTGTTACTTATATATGCTACCTACAAAACTGTCACATGCCAGAGTAGGGAGAATAGTCCAAGATACCACAGTGTCAAACTTCGTGCATACAGCCATTATTCATACATGCAATCTCATTATTCTAAGGATTACAATAATGGTTCTTGGAATTTCAACAGGCACCTGCATATATTGTAAGGACTGATAATGTGTAATGCAGACAAATCTTATGGCAGCATCATTATATCAGAATAAGTCAGAATATGGGATGTCTTAATAGACTAGATTCAGTGATGCTATTGTACTCTTTTTTTTTTTTTTTATTGTACTTGTGTATATCTGTCCTGCTTGCTGGCCTGTGGGAGGAAGATGATGGCTGCTGCTGAACTTGATGACTGTACTCAGCTGTGCTTCCCAAAGGATATTAATGAAACTTTCTGGGTGGAAATTTTCTGCACAAAATGAATGGTGGTTTGTCCATGATCCACCTAAGTCAACTCAGTCTCTTAAGACAGACATAGAGTTTCTACTAAAATGAAGAACCATTCCTCTAAAAATTGCTAAAACAAAGCTCTTTGTGTTTTAATAAAAAAATAATAATAGACAAAACTCAGGCAGGATGATTTGTTCAGACTGAGATTTTGGAACATCACTAATGGTACTGTCTATATTACTACCAGTAGCAACAGGACTCAACACTGGGAACCACTCAGACAAAAAAACAATATTCTAGTTGCTAAATCATAGATGTAGAGAAAGAAGCAGGTCTTCACTGCAGTTTGATCTAAAAATCTGCAAATTGGAATAAAAATATCCTGAGCCACAAGTATTGTCATCCTGCACTCGATCCTATAGTGCAAACAGAGTAACACTCAGAAGAGAACATGGTTTCTGATTGGTTTGAGAAACTCTGGGAACAACCCAGTCAGCCATTCAGCTTTGGAGAGGTACAGAGAGTCTGACTTGCAACCTAACCAGTCAAAAAAATGCATTCCTCAGACTGCTACCACTTGCGTACCGATAGCTCCCAGTCTGTGTGTATATTAGAAAGGGAGGTGCAGATGCAGTGTTAAATGTATATAACGAACCATTGTATTACACTGTGATTGTAACATTTGCAGAAGTAAAAGGAAAGCAATTCAGTGAATGATATATCTGAATTTTATATTACAAAAAATTCCACATGCTTGCAAAGTTTGGTTTATGCTATCACTAGTGATGGGACTTGCTCAAAACAGGAGGGATAAACCAATTTCAGTCACTCCATGTGTTTTAGCTACAAGTGCTATGTAAACATTTTGCATGATTTTAGTAGTGAGGCTACAGTCTGACTTCCAAAAGCATCGTTTGCCTTTGATTAGAGTTAAGTTTAGCAAGACCCAGTTCAACAAAAAGGATGGACAACCACTCTGTGTGGCCATGTCCATATCAGAATTTACTACAATTGATACTTTAGATTGCTTTTTCAGTCTCTCTTTCCAATATTTCCAATCTTTCCTAACCTCCTGTAATTGAGTCTTACGGTCATTGTGCAATATTTATATGCCCTACTAATTATTCCTTTTTTAACAGCAGCTTCAATAAAAACTCTACGAGAGCAGGTCTTTCACTTAAGACTCCACTGTCCCTTTCTCTTTGCCTGTATCAGTCCCCAGTAGGGAAGGTAGTCTCTAACCTGTAAGCTAAATTTCTTCTTGGCCTTATCCCACTCCATTACCTTTCACTCTCTAGTTATTTGATCCCTATACCTTGGTTCTTTTGTCAGTTTTCTCCAGTAAATGCCAGCACCCCTCTTGCCTCTTTTCTGTATACTGACTTGCAGTCATCCCATTTAATTCTGTTGGCTGCCAAAAATAAAAAAAAACAGTTACAAGAAAATGGAAGTCAAAGTCTAAACCAATGTATTTGAAGTATTAGATATTGTAAAATAAATAAAGAACTGGATGAGGGATCTTTAAAAAGGGAATAAGCAAATTACATAGAAATAAATAGCATTTGTGGGAAAATGCATGAAGAATAATGTTTAGGAGGAGGAATAAAGTTTAAGGGAAAAAGGAATTGAACAATTTATGTAATGTTGGGCTGATAACAGTTTTGAATAAAGGAAATATGTGATGTATAATGTATGAAAATGGAAACATTTAAATGTTTTATCTTTTCTATTAATGTATCTGTCCCTATGTCTTAAGTGATAATTTAATAAATGTGTTAAAATAAAAGAAGCTTTAATTGTTTGCAGTCAAATATTTTTTAAGTTGCCTACTCTAAGGTATAAGTTGTTACTATTTACAGCTGATAAGAATACCAAACGCAAATATCTTTTAATTTTAGAAGCTTAGCAATTGTGCTGTTCCTTCTTGGACTTCCTAGTTGTTTCCTAGTAAAAACAGTTTTTAGAAACACAGACTTTCTTCTAAAAGATAAATAAACTTTTCCCAGTGAGTTGGGAGTCTTCTCATTGAAACCCAGTTTGCTGTATAAAAGATTTCTGCATGTAGTTGCCAGCAGATTAGACATTGCTGAACAGACCAGGTCCCAAATTAAGTAGTAATTGTCAGAAGTGCCCAAAGGATCAAGGTACTTAATCTGTATAAGAGGTATGTCAGGAGAAACAAATGTTGTTGTTGTTGTGTCTTTCGGCTTTTCCCGGTTAGGGGTCGCCACAGCGGAACTCCGGTCTGCTAATGATTGGCAATAGATTTTTACGTGCCGAGTTGCTGGTCCTGACACACAATCTTCAATGAAGGTATGCCCATTCATGCATGTCTCCACACAGAAGACGCTCTAGCTGAGAATTGAACAGGACAATGTCTTACTGTGAGGCGACAATGCTACCGCAGCACCACCACCGCAGTTCATGTCAGGAGAAACAAATATACTGTCAAAATTCTATTCTCCTTGGTAGGTCTATTAAAAACATGAGAGAAGAAAGTAGTCTGAACTACTGAGTCCAAGGAACCTGAGCAGTTCAACTCACATAATAACATTACATTTCAATACAGCATACATGCATACAAACACACACACACACACACACACACACACACACACACACACACACACACACACACACACACACACACACACACACACACACACAGACAGATGTGTGTGTGTGTGTGTGTGTGTGTGTGTGTGTGTGTGTGTGTGTGTGTGTGTGTGTGTGTGTGTGTATATATATATATATATATATATATATATATATATATATATATATATATATATATCTATATATATCTATATATATATATATATATATATATATATATATATATATATATATATATATATATATATATATATATATATATATATATATATATATATATATATATATATATATATATATATATATATATATATATATATACATATATATATATATATATATATATATATATATATATATATATAATATATATATATATACATATATATATATATATGATGTAGAAATAGATATATAGATAGATAGATATAGATATAGATATCGATATAGATATAGATATAGATATAGATATAGATATAGATATAGATATAGATATAGATATATAGAGCAATGCAGATATAGATAAATATGGAATCCCTTCAGTGTGTGGAAATGTCATTTAGTTGACACTTTTTGCTGACTTAATTTGGCTGCCAAAAAAGTTGTTGATCATTTGTCTGGGATCACTGTAATACCAGGACTGAGGAATATGCACTTTCCTCAGTATTAGATGATCTTGCAGTTGGAATATTTAAGCAGGAGGGGATATGGGTGGTGAAGGGGGCAAAAACATGTTTTTTGATTTGCATGCTCCATGCCCCAGAGCATGCATACTGTGTTGTTAATTTTTTGTCAACTTTTTTAATGTTAACTTTGTGGTATGTATATGTTTTTAGGTAGACCCATATATGTGTTATGTGTATATGTGCATGTGTACATATTTGCTGATGGACAGGTGAGCTGATCAGTGACTCTTTTCAACCATGACCTGGGCTTTAAGTTAATATAACAAAATATGCATATTCTAAATTATGACAGACAGACATTTACAGCGAATATGGAAAAAAGGAGCAAATGCACACACATAATGTGGTAGCTATATACTGTAGTTAATAATTTATATAGTTATTACAACTGTTTATATTGAAAGGAAAGCTCTTCTAAGACCTCAATAATTTATATAATCAATAGAACCATTTTCTGTGAGGAAGAATGTCCTTTCAAGTCTAGATTCTATTTGCACTCGCAACAACATCACACCTATAATACTACACTTAGAGAAGGAATCAGTTAAACATATTACTGTTATGAATTGCAACACAGCATTGGAAGAATGATGAAAACGCAGTTAGTTTAGCCAGACTCTATAAAGAAGTTGCATTGGGATTCTTTTTTTTGGTTATGATTTCAGTTTTCTTTCAAACAATAGTATTTTATTATTTGAGGTTATTTCATTAGGAAGGCTTTTCCAAGTGACAGGAACTACCTTGGAAGTTTTTTTCACCGCAGACAAAAGAATACTGTGGTATCTGCAATTTGATAATGCAGTGACTCCACAACATACAGGATGATTCCTGAAGTGAGAACTTATTTTATGGAGAACAACAGTAACCTTTGTTAAGTATTTTGAAAGTTAAAATAAAGGAAGCCATAGCAGAGATGGGTAACCATCTTGCATTTTGTTTGGTAGAACAATGGTTCTCTCTATTACTGGCCATATTTACAAACCTGAGAAAAGCATTGCTTACTATTGTTCCATGGGTCTTGAGTACTGTAATGCATTTGAGAACATAGGTTGATCTAGTAATAGTCCTAGGTAAAAGCCCCTCACCCCTCCCCAGGTCAATGACAGAAAGTATTGAAGTTTTAATTTTTCTCTTGGCATTCCATAAAACATGTTTTAATGGGCTAATGATTTGTTTGTTCTTTTACACCAGTTCTAAATGTAAGTAAAATCATTTTGCAGAGTTGTGTTTAAAATTTGAGAATTTTGTGCCAATGACATATCTAGTGCAACTGATCTATGGAAGATCCCAGGGCAGACTGTTTACAGAAAGAAAAGTAAAGGCCCAAGTACTTATCCCTGAGGACACCTTTACTAAACATGCCTGCTACTATGGCAGATCTGTTCTCTAGAACTGAAAATGATCAGCTGAAATAATAATTCATGTACCAGGAGATAGCTTTGGGACAAAAGCCATAATGAGCTAGTTTATGTAATAAACAAGTATGATTGACAGTTCTAGCAGTGTCTTTTAAGTGCAGACAGTATAGCCCCTGTTAACAGTTGTGGGTTGGCATAATGGCTAAGTTGTTTACCTCACAGACACAAGGTACAATGTTTGATTCTTACCTTTGAAAGGGAACTTGGTTAGACTTAAAATGGTCCACAAGGACAATTAGCCTAAGTCTGGCAGTTAGCACAGTGGATGTAGTCTATAAGCTGGTAATGAGCGACTTCCTATAGTACAGAGTTTGATTCCCCCAGCATTCATTTAGCTAATGTGTGATCTTTTACAAGACACTTAACCAGGCAGTGCTTTGGCGTAATTGAGACTTTGAGCAAAGCTGATTAATTAATTGCCATCCAAGTTGGCAAAATGGTTAAGTTATTTGTCTTACAGACAGAAGGTGCAGGGTTTGATTCTCAGATGGGGTAACTGGCTAGGCTTAAAATGGCCCACAAGGGCAGCTAGCCTAGTACTAACCTATAAACCTATTCACATAATTTAATTGGTTAGAGTGAAGACTGCTATTAGGGCATCATATTCAGGCTGAAAGCTAGGTTACTGTAACAAGAAGTTATATTTGTGAATATCTTCTAAAGTTTGGCTATAGACAGTCTTTTCAGGGATTTTTCCTAAAGGGTAAATATTTACATTTGTTCTGTAATGGATGGCACTGGATGGTATTGGAACTTTTGAGAATTTGGCTCAAATGTTTGAATTTTAGCTTTGTGGATACAGTTAGGTTGTAAATATAGGTAAGGGTGAGGGATAAGATTGAAATGCATACATTTTTAGAATGTGAGGATATACAATATGAGTTGTTATATTTGTTGTTAGTTTTTGAAAACCTTCATATGCCTTTTTTAACTTTTTTGCATGTTTTTCAGTGGAAGTTTGTATGTTGTATCAATGCCTAGTGCTTATTAAAATATAAATTTATAGTGGAGGAGGAGATTGTGCTTTAAATAGCATTTATAGTCTCTGAATTTACATGTGCTTTTAATAGCATTTGTAGTCTCAGAAATTAAATTGGCAGCAATTACTAACTTTGGGGAAAGCTTTAAGGGTTTTATTGTATTCCAAATTCTCTTGGTGCGACCTAAGAATACATTCTGCATTACCACATGAACTATAATTAAGTAACTGGCCCAAGGGTTACAATTGTACAAACCACTATTCAGCATTCTGACAATTAATTTTTATTCTGGTAGATCACTTTACGTGCGGGCAGGTTTAAAATTTAAATATTTGTGTGGACCATCCTTTCATTCTTTTCAAGCTTTATCAGAATTTCTTATGAGAGTTTTTAATTGTTGGTCATGTCAGACAGTTCCATTTTACTCACCTCTTAGTAGGTAGGACTAGACTGTCTTGTACAGAGGTAATAAGGTTATACAGTGAAGAAAATGTTGAATTGAGGTCTGTACAATTGTAACCCTTGAACCAATTACTTTATTGTACTTAATGTAGCAGAAAAGTCTTGATATTTTTGGAACTGTTCAGATTAGAATTGTTTAGGGAGTCACTCTATTAATTTTAGACATTAATAGGACAGTACTGGGCTGTGGTCCCTCAAACTATTTGGAAGAAGAAGTAATTGCTTTAACTTGTCTGGTACATTTGTGATAATGATGTCTAATAGTGAAGAAGAGTGCAAGTTAATTTTTTCCTGCTATATCAGCTTGAGAAAGATTATGTCAGTTAAGAAGCTAAATTAAACTCCTTTTGAGTTAACTGTCCAGATAAGGTTTAGGTCACCATAGAGTATGCATTTATGTTTTTTTTTCATTCGTCCTATAAAAAGATGATTGAAGAAGGTCATGAGGTATATTTACTAATGCTATGTTAAGCTTGCGTTATCCACTTAGTGAGACTTGGATATTCCCCAGTTAGGGAATAAAACTACTGCTGAATTATATTGCTCTACCAAGGTCAGTGAAAGGTTGCAGTCATTTTTCTAGGTCTGTTGTAAAAAATGTATTATTTATTATTTGAGAAATAAGGTGAAATCCAAGAAATGTGTTTGAATCATGATTTTGCTACTGCAATTATTTTTGGGTTATGTAGCTTTTTCCAAGTTTCAGACTGTGACCATTTGTGAATACAAGTACAGTTTGCAAGGATATTTGTTGGATAGCAGTTTTGTAATAATTAGAAAGATTCTTTTAGATAAGGAGGAATACAGAACTTATATTTGTACAATCAAGAAAGAAGGTCTACGTGTATTGACAAAGGTTTTGTGGTGCAGAAGTGACAAGTAACTTGTGAAAGTGGGGATGATTAGTTAAAAGACACACAAAGGTAATGTGTAAGACAGTAAGGGAATATCAGGGGGAAAGCAAGGTAATAAGCCTGTACTGTCATTGTAATATAATGCAAACAATGAATACATT
Source organism: Protopterus annectens (assembly GCF_019279795.1). Taxonomy (NCBI): domain Eukaryota; kingdom Metazoa; phylum Chordata; order Ceratodontiformes; family Protopteridae; genus Protopterus; species Protopterus annectens. The sequence goes on along the minus strand of NC_056739.1, from coordinate 1,614,598,320 downwards.
GAGCTTGCTTTAACTTATCCTTAAGGAGTAGCAAAAATGTGCACCTGATAATTGAACAAATATACCTTATTACATTTACCAAAAACTGATGATATAGGAGTAACAGAGCACATAAATTAATGACAAGCAACAGCACTATATCTGCAAATGCAGATTTTTTAATTTAGAAATGATGACTGCAACTACAGAGTTTTGGTAAATTCTGTAAAATTTTAAATGCTTTTAGTTGATAAAGTTATGTAACACAGTATGTAATGCTGGAGTACAGCAGTGATATTGCTATGAAAAATATCTGAGCGTGGCAAGCAAGTGAAATTTATAAAGTAATGCTAGGTTAAGTACATAAGCATACAAACTCATAAAAGCAGGCAGTAATAAGGTAGACTATGTCATTTAATAAGAAGGGAAGAGGGAGAGAGAAGGTGTGTGGATATAGATGAATATATAAGTATGAAAGGCTGGAGTGAGGTTGAGGGGTTGAGGATTGGTGTGCTAGAAAACTGAAGTCAGCCACACCTCCTACAGCAACCAGAGCAATCAGTCTGCACATGTGTAGCAACATTCTTCTCAGGTTATGAGGAATTAAGTCAGGTAAGAAATTGAATTGTCAGACAGCATTACCAAATATTTAACTGACTAAAATGTAGCCTTCTTGAAATAAAATGCTACAAATAAGCACTAAGAAATGTCATTCTAAGTCATGGCAGCACAACTTGTAAATAAGAATGCCTGAGCTGAGGGACAACACTAGCTTCAATTTCCTACCTCAAACCCTTCAGAAGCAGACATTTTCACCTACAATTTTAAACTATTTAAATAACATTATTAGCAATTTTAGGAAAATATTAAACTCAAATGTTGTTGTTTGTCTTTCGGCTTTTCCCGGTAAGAGGTCGCCACAGCAGAACTCCGGTCCACTAATGATTGGCAGTAGATTTTTACGAAACGCCGAGGTGCCAGCTCGACTCACAACCTTCAACGAAGGCATGCCCATTTACGCAGACATGTCTTTCGAACGCTACCCAACCGTGGGACGGACATGCAGACCCCACACAGAAGACACTCCCAAGCCAAGCCAAGAATCGAATGGGAGAACCTCTTGCTGTGAGGTAACAACACAGATATCAAAACCAGTTTGACCTAATAGTCCCCTTTAAAATCACAAAAAACTTTTCGGATAAGCTGCATATCAACCTCTTCAATGAATGGGAAAGTAAAAATTGTATTTGTTGGAAACATAGTATTAAAGATTTAAAAACATTACGTGTATAATAAATTATTAAAGACTACAAGTTGTCATTGCAAGATTGGCTATTGTTACAAAGTATAATCACTTACTCTCAAGATTTATGGAAAATTATAAAAAAAATCATCATATTTAGATCAGCCTCCCTTTACACTTATATTTGAAATATTATTTAATGACCTAAAATCTGATAGCCTAGTTTCTAAATTATATAATTAAGCAATATCCTGATGACGTCATTGTGGTATATTAAGATTTTCTCATGCTTGGTGTGGTTTATTCACAAGGGCGAAGTCCAAGTGATTAAATAAAGCCAACTGTGGGTAAATCTTAATATACCATACCACGGAGTTGGTTATTGCTATTATACAATGATATTATTTAAGAAAAAAAATACTTACTTTTCTTCAATAATGTCTTTGTATAATGGCATCATGCTGTCCTTCCGCAGTTGGTGATATCCTGTTGCCTTTTTTTGATGTACTGCGCATGCGTATGGGACTTGTGTTCTCATGCATACCCAGTCCATCAGTGCTTTGGAAAGGAAGCAATGGAGAAAAGAAGAAGGTCTCTTTTGCTCCATTTTTGTTTTCTGTTTTTTTTTTTAATAAAAAAAAGTTTTGGACAGTTTAGGGGTAGGAGAGAGACAGAATGGAGGAAATATAAGGAAAATCAGGTACGTGTCTTTAGTTTTGAATAACGTACCTGATTTTCATAGTATTTTCTCCATCCTGTCTCTCAGCTATGTCCGGATTACAGATATTTTTTTTTTATTTTTGTTAAAAAAAAATTAAAGTTATAGTACATAGCAATGGAAAAAAAGTCAGGGTGACCGGTACTTTTTCCATTGGTATATGTTAGGATTTACAACATGATCATCCCAATCAGCGTGCTCATTTTGGAATATTAATAACCAGTCATTGTATAATATCTTTTTAAATTATAGGTCCATCTTAACAATTAAACAATAGAACACAATGACCAAAGGTCTTTCACACAGTCTCCCTCAAACAGAAAAACTTAAATTGCAATCTTCACTTAAATTCACTTCCAGGGGTTAATACTGGAGTGTATTTACTTGGAAGTTTTTACACAGAGGTTTTTTTAACCAGTGACAAAACTGCCAAATTTAAAAAAATCTAACAACATTATTTGCTGGAGAAGTCTAACGTCATATAATGCAGATCGGTTCCATATTTTTTATGATCGTTGTAATCTAAGGTAATTTTGGAAAGACATTGATGGATTTCTTTCAGCCTTATTTACAGATAATGTCTCATTAACCAAAACAAATCCAATTTATACCTTTATGGAAAATATTAGAAATAGTAAGAAAGTGCACCACGAGGAAGTGGACTTCTCCTACCTCTTCAAGTTTTGTTGATTTTTTTCATTATTCGAAGAAGCAACAAACAAAGAAGACAGAATTAAAGAACTCAGAACACATCTGAAGGGTTTTATCAATAATCCATGGATAAAGATTTCACCTCTTATTGAGACTTTCAAAACAGATTTTATCCTTGTTTAAGCATCTTTTATTTGCTTCAAACATTTTTTTTTAATATGTCTGTGATATTTTGAATATTTTTCAGGCCTCTGTAAATAATGTAAATAGTTGCTATAGCTTTTTCATATTGTAAAATCTTGATTGTTCATTTATGGTTAACACACTATATAGTTTTTTCTTTCAATAAAAACATCTGAAGAAAAAAGAAGTAGACATTTTCTTAACAAGTTACAGCATTTTCTACCCTTTGCCAATTTCTTCTTAGCTAGTTTATGGAAACTATAACATTCATGTCCTTTGCCAGTTGAAATATGCATATGTCATTAAGCATGCTATTAAAGGACAATGTTTTTGAGGTTGTTCATCCCATTAATAAAAGCAATGTTCTCACACTTCAGTTTGGATGAAGCCAACTTAAGAGCACCCACTTTCCTAGACTAATTTATAATTTCTCAGAGAGGAGATCAATAACTTACTACTTTTCATCCTAGGCAATCAGTTAGCCAAACCTTTGAACAAAGAATCATCTCAAACTAACACGTCTTTGAGTGAAGATTTTGAGCTGTGATTAACTTGAAGATAACAAGGGGTGGGACTAAAATATATTGGTATGCTAATTACTGCCAGAAATTTGAGAATTTGAGAATGTGCTGTGCCTAAATTGGATAATAAATGGACCCCTCCTAAGGCTCTATTTTTTTTTTGTGGAGAACTGTGTAGTGTTATTCTGAGTCACTCTGTGAAAGTATGTTTTCCCAGTATTTTTCATGTCCTATCACACCGTGTGACTTATTAACTAAAACTGGTAGTTCCGTAGTTAATCAATCTCATTTAAATGGACATCAGTGGACCCAAGCAATTATAGATGTAAAAGCCTAACCAGTCTCATCTGTAAAGGTATGTACATAATCATTAATGAATTAATTTATATGGATATAGGTAGGCTATGGACTATTGACCCAGTCCAGTTCAGATTTATCAAGGATAGGTCCTGTCTACTTAATCTGCTCGACTTCTTTGAAAAAGTTACTGAAGCAATGAATGAGGGCAAAACAGTGCACACCGTATAGCTAGACCTCACAAAGGCATTCAACACCAACCTACACTTAGGTATTTTAGATAAACTCTCCCAGCTAAATGTCAATCCCTGTGTAACTCATTGGATAACAAACTGATTCACAGATAGAACCCAGGAAGTTTGGGTAGGCAACTATACCTCCTCCAAAAGATCAGTCACTAGAAATGTACCCCAGGGTTCAGTCTTTGGGCCACTCTTCTTTGAAATTTATTTCTCAGAGGTCATAAACTCCCCAGAAAGCATCAAGAACCTCTCCATGACAGTACACGTTTGATTCTTACCAAGGGAAACTGTCTGGGCTTAAAATGGCCCATAAAGGCAGCTAGCCTAGTTTTTATCTATGAACCTATAAAACTATGATAGCCTGTCACAAGCAAATAGTTGAAGTCAGAACAATGGACTAAATTATTTATTTATTTATTTATATTTGTTTACCGGGAGAGTCCAACTGGACACAGGTCTGTTTTCAGCGGAGGCCTGGGAAGAAAAGCTCCACATTCAAATGTTACAGACATTATACAATTTGAGAAACATATCATTTAAAAAAATTATAGACATTGTTGCCACTGTAGAACATAATACAAGATTAAAACAAAGTTGTAAAACAGCTGTAGAACATAAATACAAGTTTAAAACATAGTGACAGATGTTAAACATAGTTACAGATGTAGAACATAATTCATCAGTAGACAACTGAAACAATGTTGTTTGTGAGGTACATAGACATTATCAATTGTTGCAATAAGAAGTTCTTCTGTTTAGTAAGTAGCTAGGTTAAAGAGCAACCGAGCTTGCTATAATCAAGGTAGTTAGTGGGGTGCAGAGAGAGGTAGTGGGTGGGTGGAGTGGGTGCTATTAGAGGGGGAGTTGCAAGGGCATATTCTGCAAGTTTTTAGGTGTGCTTTTAGTAAAGATTTGAAGTAGGTGCAAGATGTTACAGAGGTAATTGAGGGTGGGAGGGAATTCCATAATTTGGCTATAGCGTAGGAGAATAATGCTTCTCCAGCAGAGTTATTGGCTCTCATGACCTGTAGGAGGTTTTTGTTGCTGGATCTTAGTGGTCTGGCGGTAGGATAGGGTTGGAGTAGATTCTGAAGGGATGGGACTTTTAGTGGATGGTTTACTACTTTGTGGGTGAGTGCGAGTTGGTACCATTGAAGGAGGTGAGGGAGCTCTAGCCAGCCCAGTTCTGCCAATGAGAGACAGTGGTGACTATGGTAGGATGCCCCTGTGGTGCATTTGGCGATTTTTTGTAGCAGGTTTCAAGCTTATTTAGATCGCATTGTCTATGTTGGAGAGGTGTAAAGTAGGGTGGAGATAAGGTGAGAATTTGCTACTGAAATTTTTGCTGCTTTGGTAAGTGGTTACTGATTTTTATATAATGCTCCTAGTTTTTTTGTGGACTTTTTTAATGGTCATGGATATCTGAATGCCAAAGTTCAGTTTACTGTCTATTTCCACTCCTAGCAATTTGTTGTGTTCTGTAGGATGGATAATAGTGTTGTCTTTTGCTGTGATGTTAAAGTGAGAGAGTTTGGTGGGTTGGAAGATTAATCATTTAGTTTTGTTTGGGTTCAGTATTAATTGGGCATCGGATAACCAAGTTTCAACAGAGGAAAAGGCATCCTGTGTGACTTAGTGCAGTTTGGGTAGGGAGTGGGCTGTCCAGATGATGGTTGAGTCATCTATGTATTCTATGAGTGTGCCATGTGTGGTGGCAGAGGCTAGATTATTGGTGAAAATAGACAAGAGTAGGGGTCCAAGGATGGACCCATGGTGAAACCCTATGGAGACAGGTAGTTGGGGAGTTAGGTCATCCTGCCATACAATGATTATTGGCAGTCAGACAGCTAACTCTGAAACCAGTTGGTGACTGATTGAGAGAAGGCTAGGTTATTGAGAAGAGAGATGAGTTGTTTGTGTGGTACCATGGCAAAAGCTTTAGATAGGTCTAGAAAAGTAGCTGAGGAAAGATGACCAGCATTGTTATGTTGTAGGATAGTGTTAGTGAAAGAGAGTAAGGCAGTGGTGGTGCTATGGTTTGGTCGGAAACCATGTTGGGTGTTGGAGAGGAGGTTGTTAGCAAGGAGGTGATCTGAGACCTGAGAATGGATGAATCTCTCTAGTATTTTGGAGAGTGGAGAGAGAATAGCTATGGGGCGGTAATTGGTTAGCTCTGTGGAGGGGCCGCCTTTGTGGAGGGGAATTATGTGTGATACTTTCCAAAGTATGGGAACTTAACTTTCTGATAGAGATCTGCTAATCAAGATGGATGCTGGGGTAGGCTAGAGCGTCAGCTGTGAGTTGTAGGTATTCACTTGGGAGGGTGTCTGCTGCTAATTTGGTGGGTTTAAGTTCAGTTAACAGTTTTTTTTTATTTTGGAGGTAGGAACAGGAGAGAATGAGAAGCTAGTGGGGAGATTGCTAGTTGAAGATGAGGGTGTGGGTTTGAGGGGGATTGTGTTGTCTAGCTAGTGATAGTATGGTTTGTGTGAAATGTGTGTTGAAAGAGGTAGCAATATTTTTGGAGAAGTGAGTGATGTTAGGAGTAGGGGTACATACTTTACCTGGGTGGAGGACGGAGTTTATTGAGGACCAGAATTGCTTGAGGTTATGTTGGGAGGAGGTAAGGGCAGACTGGTAGTATTGGATTTTGTCCTGTTTTATTAGCTTTTTGACTCTGTTGCGTAGTTCTAGGAATTTTTGTCTAGCAGAGGGGTTTTTGGTTTTGCACCAGTGCTCCCAGGCTTTATCTCTGATTTTCATTTCAGACTTAGTGGTTTTCTGTTGCTATTGGGATGGTTGGGCTCTGGTTTGGGAAACTGTTATGGGGGCGTGATAATTAAGGATGTTCAGGAAGGTATTATTAAAATAGTCAACTGCGTCATCTAGACTGAGGTACTTTAGAGGTTGCCAGTTGTGATTGCAAAAAATTTGAGTCCTTACCTAAATTTCAGGATAACATTAAAAAGTTATCCAGAGAATTGACAAACCACGAAAAAATTATTAAAGAAAGGAAGATTAAAAAATTCCATAGAGATTATTCTGACTACCAGAGGCAGTCAGATTTGCAGATGTTGGTCAGGGGCCTGCCTCTGGTCGCCCTAGGAAGAGACCAAGATCTATTCTGAAAAATAGGGATGGGTTCAACAATAGCACTTCAGGAGAGGATTCCTCTCTCACAGATCATGATAGCTCAGGGGATAGGGGGTCACCACACAAAAAGAAAACGAACAAAAATATCCCTTTAGAAATGGTTCCAAACACAGAGGAGGTAGGAAACACAAGAAAAGATCCATTAGAACATTCCCTGGAGGGCTTGATCCAGAACTTTCTAACATAAGTAAAGATGAACAATTAAACCAAAATGTTTTAAACTTATCTAATGTACATTTGTCTGGTGATCAATATACTCTTTTGAATAAAGGGCTTAATTTTATACCTGGCTTTTTTTCTAATGAATATCATAGTTACAGATGTTACTAACTTTTGTCGTAGTCTTAACCTTAAGTTATTTTTTGCAGATGACACATCTCAAAGATCAAATGAATTCAGATTTGGCAAATCTGAGTTCCAGCCCCCCATGAACAAGCATGTGTCAATTTTTATGCAGTCAGTGTTCAGGGATCTACACTTTCAGAATTATGGACACACTATGTTGAAACATAATCTATCACCACAGGAGAGCATAGCCCTCCAACAATTACATAACAACCTAAATATAGTGGTATTACCAGCAGATAAGGGTGGGGCTGTGGTTGTACAAAACATGAGTGATTACCTTCAAGAGAGTTTATCCCAACTATCGGACACTACATGTTATATGAATTTTCAAGCATGAAATTGGCTCATTTCTGAATCTAGCATGTGAGGAGGGCATCATCAGCAAAAAATGTGTTACACAACTTTTGGTGAAGGAGCCCCGTAAGCAGATTATGTACTTATTACCCAAGATTCATAAATCAATAACCAAACCTCCGGGAAGACCCATAGTTTCGGGCATTGGGTCTTTAACTGAACCCTTGTCTGCCTTCCTGACACAATATCTCAAACCTCTTTTGGGTTTGGTCAGGGCAAGGCTACAAGACACTACACAATTTCTGAAAATCATTGAGAATACACAATTGGAGCCAGGTTGGTTAATGTGCTCACTGGATGTCAAAGCCTTGTACACCAGTATACCACATTGGGCTGGGTTACAAGCCCTTCAATATTGGTTGGACAAGGCAGGTTTATACTCACCAGGATTCAATACGCTATTGATATGCATGTCAGAACATGTACTCAACAAAAATGTGTTTTATTTTCAAGGTCAATGCTATTGGCATCCTTTGCTCCCATTTATGCCGACCTGTTTATGGCATTTTTTGAGGAGTGCATGATTTATGATATATCTCATAATATATACCTGGTTGAAATGGACATCTGGTGCAGGTACCTGGATGACTGTTGGATGGTATGGCATGCGGATGAGGGTTATTTGCATGAATTTGTGGATTATCTCAATGGCAACATCTGGGGAATTGAATTTTCTATTACTTATGATATGCAGATTATCAACTTTTTGGATGTAACAATCTCTAGGAATCATGATCACACTTTGGCCACCAGAGTGTTTAATATAATACTTTATTGCATTCATCAAGCATGCACACGTCATACTATCAGAAACATCCGGTGTCACAATTTATTAGTTCCACCCAGTCAGATTATGACATTGCTAGCCTTGATTTAAGTCGGAGATTTGCCAGTAGGGGATATAACTTTTCAGATATTAATAGTGCATGGACACGATCCGCACAGATGAAAAGGAACATATTATTAGATTATAATATCCCTTCTGGTGATTCTAGATCAACCACCATCAGATTTATCACTACATATGGTAGGAACTACTATGTTATTAGGGACATTGTCAACAGACATTGGAATATACTACTAGCCAATGAACAACTCAGATCTGTTTTGGGTGAGGAATGTCAATTCTCATATAGAAAAGGCAAAACACTGGGGTCCCATCTTTCTCATTATAAACATATTGGTAGCAGTGGAGCAATTCATAAACAACTTACAATAATGGGACATCAATTATTGGGCACACACCCATGTGGCCACTGTGGATCTTGTAAACAGATCACCAAGTCTCAGAATTGTAATACCAGCAAGGTCTTTGACTGCAAAATCTTTGGAAACTGTAGTAGTGATTGGGTTGTGTACCTGGCATCATGCCATTGTGGGGCATTTTATGTGGGACAGACTTCCAGGCCACTCAGGTCACGAATAAATGAACACCGTAGTGACATCAAAAATAAAAGGGAGACTAATGCATTATATCGACATGTATTAAAACATGTACAAGCACAGTTTAAGTTCATGATTATTGACTGCATTGTGGGTGATCGTAGCAACCCACAAGGGTGGCATGGTATTCTCAATCACAAGGAAAAGTACTGGATAATCACTTTGGGCGCTCTTTTTTCACCTGGTCTTAATGACCACCTTTAACATTTGTCAAGGTAAAGATTGTATTGATTTCTAATTATATCAGGTATAATATGTTTTGCATTACTCTTTATTGTAAAGTATCATCAATCACTCAGACAGGCAATGGACTATTATTTTGGGCTCATTTTTCCATCCGGTCACAATGATCCTAATCAACAATTAGTAAATGCAGAAGGATGTACTGAATTTTTAGAAAAATCTTTCATATATATATTTTTTGAATAAATTCACTATTTTTCTCATATATATATAAATATATATATATATATATATATATATATATATATATATATATATATATATGTGTGTATGTATATATACATGTATGTAGATGCATGTATATAAAGGGAAGTTGCCAGAAAGAATTTATTATTATGTCTGTTTTGAAATGTGCCCCTTTATAGGTTCTTTTCATTTTTATTTTTATTTATATTTATCTACTTATATATATTTATATTTATCATTATTATGTCTTTGGAGGTACATATTACATTATGTATAATTACAACCTTTATGGCTCCTAGTCTATCATGATATTGGTTTTTGTAAGGCTTTTGGCATTATGGTCTTTGGGCATCAAACTCCTTTTTAACTATGCTTCTAATTTTGTGTTTGTTTCCACACAATATATTATACATAATTCATGAGGTCTTACAACACATGCATATGCCTATTGGACAATGCTTTGTATAAATTTGCATTTTTATTATGGTGATATTGATTGTTTGTTCAACACTGAAGAAGGCATTAAGTTGCCGAAACCGGTCTGTTTTATTTAAATAAAAGTCTGATTATTCACTATCTGGTGCTTGGCTGCATATTTGACTGCTAATATTGCTGGCCATCTTTGTTTCTTCATAGTTTGGTTGGGCCTTGCATCCCCCACGTGCATAGTATTTGGTTTGGTCTTAGTACTTTAGAGGTTGCCAGTTGCATTCTTTAAGGGATGAGCTGAATGAGAGAGGGGTGAAGTTTATTTTTTGCGTATTTGACAGTAGATGACAGGTTTTGCTTGGTATAGATTTTTTTGTGAGTAGGAATGTTGGTGAGTGATTACTGAGGCTGTCCACTAGGTAGCCTGCTGTATATGACTGGGGGCTTTTACTGACTAGTATCCAATCCAGGGTAGTGTGCTTGTTGGAGCTTTTATTTATCCTAGTAGGTGACTGGACTAGTTAGATGAAGCCATGAAGGTTTATATGATGGGTTGGGTGGTTGCTAGAACAGGATTGCCAGTCAGTGTTGAAGTCACCTAAAATTATAGTTTCTTGGGGAGATGGTGGGTAGTCCAGGTGAGGAGGTTTTCTAGTGGAGGGATGCTTTGGCCAGGTGGAAAGTAGCATCCTATTATGTTGATGGTTTTATTTTGGTTTATTTTAAGGTTGGTATATATTATTTCTTCCTTACCTATTTGGGGAGCTGTAAAGTTTAAGATCTGGATGTTTAGATGCTGTTTATATATTATAGCTATACCACCTCCTTTCTTGTTTAGTCGGTCTACTCTTAGTATACTATAGGGAGGATCTGCTCATTGGTAATGTGTGGTTTTAGCCATGTTTCTGTGAGGATCACTATATCAGGGGAGTACAAGTCTATGGTGGCATGGAGTTCATGCACCTTGTTGGATATACTTCTAATATTTAGGCTTAGCAGAATGAGGTTGCTAGGTTTTCTATTGGCTGTGATTTGAGATAAGAAGGCTTTTGACCTGGTGGGAGAGTAGCAGAGTAGGGGTGAGATATGAGTGGTGGTAAGTGTAGTAGCACAGTGGTAGTGGTTGAGTGGGGGAATGGTGGAGGTTTGGTAAGATGTGATGTAAGTAAGGGGTGTGCATGCGGTGAGTATAGGTATGATGTGCTTGTACATGTTAGCAGAACAGGAGGGATAGTAGTGGGAAGCTGGAGGAGGTAGTGGTGGTGTAGTGCTGTGGTTGGCTGATTGAAAGATGGTAGTGGTTACTGTTACCAATAAAGGTAGGACCACTGGGGGTGGGTGGGAATTGGGGGCAGGGAGGGGAGCGAAGCAGGCAAGAGACCCTGTTGGTAGCTCTTAGCAGGGGCTGGAAACAATCAGATAACTGAGTACACTGCTATAGTATAAATGATACTATATGTGGAGAGTGAGCTGTGCATAAGTACAGGTAGGTGTAATAGGTTTTCTGTCAGGGATGAGCAAATAGTGCTCTATGGGTCATAAAAGATAGCTATAATGTAGGCTTGAGTATATAGTATAAGCTAACTATAAGGCAGGGCTGAGCATATAGTGCTCAAGAGTTATTTAAATGTAACTAAGCAGCTATCCCTCTTGGCAAGACGCTTTCCTAGTAAAACCTTTACAAAGTAGGTAGTCCGTCAGTAATTAGGTAGTAGTAGTAAGAAAAAAATATGGGCTTTCTCTTATATAGTCACAAAGCAATTTCACTAGGAGTCTGAGGCTCTTTCAGCCCAATGTTCCATTAATTAGGTGTCCGCTGTTGCTGTTGTGAGGTCCTTATGATGTAAAAAATTAAACTAAAGCTGCATGCCAAGGAGTTTATACTTGTATCCTTCAGCGAGCATGACTAACATTGTAGCTATCACATTGAAAATAGGTCCCTGAAAATTGATTCAGTAGTTAGGGATCTGGGAACCGATGTCGACAATTAACTATCCTTTGATCACCACATAACCACTGTTGTAAGGCAGTCCTTTTTCAATGCAAAAGCATTGTATCCACATCCAGGGATCTAATTGTTCTCCTGTACTTAGCACTCATTAGGCCAATCATTAAATGTAATGCCCCTTTTGGCATGCACCTGTCCAAACACTTTTCATAATAGTACAGTTAACTGAGTTGAAATTAACCATAGCAATAGATGTTCGAATTTTATACTGCTGCAGTAGCTTTTGGCTGTTTGGGTTGAATCATACCTAGGATACAAAAACTGGCCAGTTTCACAAAGCTCTGGCTCACACCCACACCTACAGTCTGACTGCTGATTAGCTAGCCCCTTGGAGTGAAATCAGCAGTCAGAGAGTAGACAACTTCAATGCTTCAAAGATTCGGTATGTCAACAACAAAAGACAGCAAGCCAAATCTGAAAAAATTTAGCTTAGTATGGCAATCATGAAATGCATAACTTGTTTCACACCAGGAAAAACATTTATACTCTAAGTATTCACTGTTCTACTCCCCTCAGATCTCAGGATGGCCTGGTTCCTCAAAAAGGGAATAACCCCATTTGTGAGATATGGAAGAAACATTTTAATGTACTTTTGAACTTCCTCAACAGATGCCCAAATTTAAGCTGTTCTTCAATACTCTATAAAAGATTTTTTTTTAACTTCTTACCATTGAAGAAATGAGATGTGCTGTCAAGCACTCTAAGAGTACCAAAGTTACATGACCAGATGGTATACTGACAGAAGATTTTAAGATAAGAGGTGATGAAGTGGTACCAAACATCCACACATTCATTCTTCAAATTTTATAACATGCAGAAATTCTGGAAGAGCTGAAAAATGCTACCATCAATACTATCTTCAAGAAAGACAAGTCAGCATAGGGAAGTTGATGAGGCATTGTCTGACTGTTCATTGTAAGAAAAGAAACATCACATGTATCCTTCTAAACCAGCTCTAGGCCAGAGCAGAATAAATCCAGACAAATCTCAATGCAGATTTAAACTCTGTCACTGGAAAAGGTCACAATAAAGAAGAAATAGGAAACTTTTAGAGAAGTATTAATGAAGATCCCGTTGAACATAACAAAGATGTTAAATGGACAGAAGGCAAAGAAACAGTAAGGAGCTTGAATGTAGAGGATATGAAATGAGATAAAGTTATAGCCAGAGAAATGGAAGCAAAATTAAGAAAATCTCCTAAGTGGAAAACCCTTGGTCCAGATGCAGTACCTAACTTTTGGTTAAAAGCATTAATATCTTTACACAAGGATTTAGCCCTGAGTAAGAATTACTTATATGCATATCCCGATCAGACACCAGCCTAGTTATCAACAGGAAAAATATGCAACCATCCAAAGCACTATAGACCAATGACTTGCCTTCTGACAATATACAAACTATATACTGGAAATTATTTACAAAGAAGGCTCCCTATTGAAATGTCAGCATTCTTAACTATGAGTGCCGTCAGACCCCCAAAAAATGACCGAAACTACATAAGTAGACAAAATTTTGATAATCGTTCTTCCCCTTTAAACTTGTTTTTTGCAGGGTGGCAAATCCCCATGTGGGGGGCAGGCCCTGCCACACCCCCCAGACATATATGTGTGTATATATACATATATATATATATATATATATATATATATATATACATATATATATATATATATATATATATATATATATATATCAACTTCAAGATTGTCTTACCTCAGAGAAAAGGGAATTTTCTGAGAAATGGCCATCTTGCACTTGATATATATAAGTCCATTTTTTGATTTACTCATGCCTGCCCCAACATTTCAAGTGGATACCAAAAAAATTTCAATGATGGCAATAGAACAAAAAGGTAATAAAAGAAAGTTGTATTAAACAAAGGGTCATCTGTTGTTAAACAAAGCCATAATAGAAAGTTATAAACAGGGGAAGCATCTAGGTATGGCATGGATAGGTTACAAAAAAGCAATTGACAGCACCCCACATTCACGGATAATGGAGTGCTTACAAATGTATAAGATACACTCTACACTGATCAGTTGTATTGCAGTGACTATAAAACAGTGACAAACCACTTTGTAGTTAACTATGACAAAGGGCAAATTACTATCCCAGGGATAAAAATTCAAAGGGGGGGGGGTATTCAAAGGTGATTCTTTGTCACCACTGTTGTTTTGTCTTGCCCTGAACCCATTAAGCTTTTTACTTAACATATTAGGCTATGGTTACAATTTTACTCTCAGAAAACAATCTTGTTTAATTTAAGGACAGCTCCTCCATGTTTGTGGATGATTTATAATTGTAGAGTTCATCAGATGAGGAGCTGGTAGCACAACTACAAATGGTTAAAACTTTCTCAAATGATATAAAAATGACATTTGAGCTTGATAAATGTGCAAAAGCAACATATAAAATAAGAAAGATACAACACCAAGAAAATATAATGTGACATAAAGGAACGTGAGCAGGAGAGAATGTATAAATATTTAGGAAAAAGACAAAAGTTTAGCAATAAAACATGAACAAATGAGAATAAATCTCAGTAAGGAATATTTCATAAGACTAAAGTTAAAATTGAAAACTGCCTTGACATCTAGGAATAAAGTCCAACTCTAAATCAATTTGCTCTTTATATTCTAACTTACAGCTTTGGTGTGACTGACTGGCCCCAAAAAGTATTGAATCAGTTGGACACAAAAACAAGAAAAATATTTCATGCTTATCAGATGACATATAAAAAAGCAGTGTATACCACGGCTGTATACCTCTAGTTCTGAAGCAGGTAATGACTTCCTTGAAAATGACTACATGTATAGCTCTGCAAATGTGGAACTGCATACATATCTTATGATTCCTTCAGATCTAAATATAGTGAATATTTTAAAGCATGAGGAGAAGTCTAAGATGATGTCTTTGCTTAGTTTGGCAGAAGCATTTTGAAGTAAAGTGGGAACAGAAATCAAACTAGAAGTAGACAAAAATCAGACAGAAACTGACAGCGAAAAAAAGGAAGGAAAGAAAACTGGAAAATCCAAAATATAATGGTAAATATATAAAACTTCTGGAAGAACATCATGCTACCAAGATTTGAATCAGGAATGGTTAAGGAGAGATGAAATGAAGCCAAAGATGAAAGGCTAATGATGGTGGCTCAAGATAATGGACGTCATGCTTGCTAGTTTATAAGATCAACTGAAAAAGTGGGAGAAATGGACAAATGCGGGTTCTGTAAATCAGAACTTGAAACAGTTACAGATATTGTTGCTGAGTGTAATACACTCGTAGCTGTGGGGGTCTGTATACAGAAAGGCACAATAATGAGGCAAGACTGTTGCATTGGGGATTGTGCAAATAGTACAATATAGAAGTAGCTGAGATGCACTGGAAAAAGTAACCACAAAGCATTATTGACCATTATAAAGTGTATATTACATGGGATTACCCATTACCAACTGTTCAAACAATAGATTTAAGAAAAATAGATATAGTAGTCCAAAACAAAGCAAACGTAGCATAGATCATTGAAATTGTTACAGCCAGAGATTATAGTGTCTTACGTACTGACAGACATAAAATCTTAGAAAAGCAGGGCAAGCAGAAACAAGAGCAATATGGAAGAAAGATACCCCGACAGTTCCTGTAGCAGTAGGAGCTACAGGAGTAATAAAAATTTACAATTTTACTTAAGTGTGTTAACAATACACATAATCCTATATAAACTATAGAAGGAGGCAATTCAGGGTACATTGCCTGTGGTGAGAAAAGCACCCTTGGCTAACATCAAACACTGAAGCAAAACTGATTTTATGAACTTTAATTATGCCCTAACTTTGGAATGAGCTCCATTCCTATCAAGATATGTAACAAACCTAAACATTTGGAAAGATTAAATAAGAAAAGGTATGATCTTCATTGTAAAGGAGAAGTGAGCAAAGTCCAAGGAACAATATCAAGACATGCATGGGTTTGAATGATCTGTCAAAACCTTCAAGTCCCTGAATTGGAAAGCCTTGTGGAAGCTAAGAATGAGAACTGATTTGTGCCAAATTCATCAGTGCCATAAGACTTCAGTATAACCAGATGACTGCCAGGGTTTGGTGCAATGCTTCAAAAACATGTCCATTCAACAGGTGAACTGGGGTTAAGCAAAGTTAATCACATCATTAGCCTAGTCTGCAGCAAATAAATCCTTTCCACTGTGCTTAGAAGAAAATACAGAAGGACTAAGGTGCTCTTTATACCCAAATGTCTGCACTTAAAAAACAGGGGATTCCAAGAGAGTGGCCCTGGCATACTCCACTAAACTAGTGACTCCTTTGGAAAGCTGCTTCACCCTTACTTACTGACTGTGTCCTGTTAAAATACATCACTTTACAGGTGTGTGGTTCCATTATTATCCTCGCCTTCCTCTACAGGTGTGAAGCTTCAGTGACTTAATATCATCAGCTAAAGAGGTGAGAGAAGTACCAAAACAATGCCTGCTGAAAATGCTCTGTGTCAGATGGTAAGTTAGCCCCACTATTGTCAATGTCTCTTCAATAAGACCAGTGTTGCAAGCACTGTGGTAGTGATCCCCAATAACAGTTCTGCAGGAACGGGTACAGTTTGGGATCCTGCATTGGTTAAACAATGATAAAACATCATGATGAAAATATATCTCAAGAAGGCACACACATTAATAGAAAGAAAGTGTGGCCATTAGTTGGACTTAAAAGCACCACAACCTCCAAGGAGTGATTTGCACTAAACAAAAATGCCTTGCTCTGAAAACTGAAAAGAGAGAGTATAGGAAAGAAAATTAAAAATGAAGCCCCCCACCACCATCAAGCAACTCCCCACATGTAAACATCTGAATTTTTATGCATGGAACTGAGGGTCTATGATATCAAGGATTCACTTATGGACTTATCATTCAACAATAATACAGGCCCCATTTCCATATTAAGGGGTTCCATTGACCATACTATAGAATGGATAGATCATGTGGTTCTGGGAAGATGTAATGCATCTTTAAGGCAAAAATAAAGCAATGTAAATAGAAAGCTGCCTTTACTCATAATAACTGGCATTCAAACCCTATTGTTTGCAAGGTAAGAAATAAGATCATAAGAGGTTACTAGGCTATTGACCCAGAGGTCATTTCAAGCCTAGCCGTTTCATCCCAATGTAATACCATAGATACTCTAGTCAGTACCCAGGATTCAGGATTGTATTTAGTAATGACTGCCCATGTCCAGGAGGGTTGTGGACACTATCCCCGGTAAGAATTTACAGTGCCCCTTCCACTTGTCCAGGTTCCTTTTGAACAGTGTGATAGAGTTGCTCTGCTTCACATGAATTGGCAGCCTATTCTAAAGACATGGAAGTTGCTGGGAGACAAATCTGTCCCTCCAGCATGTCCTATTCAAGTCGCAGGTCATATTTAGGTCCCTGGAGCAGGTAGCTCTAGTTTGATTTGTTTTACAGATGTGTAGCAAATTCATTAGGTTTAGGTTCATAGGTTCATAGGTGTGTACTAGGCTAATGACCCTGGAGCCTTACAAGCCTATCCCATAGAAGTGCCCTGGCTTGTGCTGCCCGACGTTAGTTCCCAGTGCCTCTAACAAGTAGAACCACTGGAGTGATCTGTGAGGTGAACTTTCTATTTCCCATCTCCTCATCAAGATTTCTCTTGAAGAGGGCCAGTGAGGTGCTCTGTTTGATATGTATGGGAAGTCAATTCCATAGCATGGGCAGTCTCTGGGTTATGAACCTGTCCCTCCAGCATGTTCTATTGATTGTGGTAATGAGGTTGAGGTCTCTGAAGTGTGTGGTGTGAAGAGATTTGGATTTCCTTAGATGCAGCATTTCTAACAGAGCTGGGTC
Source organism: Protopterus annectens (assembly GCF_019279795.1). NCBI lineage: Eukaryota > Metazoa > Chordata > Ceratodontiformes > Protopteridae > Protopterus > Protopterus annectens. The sequence continues at coordinate 1,614,580,457 of NC_056739.1, read as the reverse complement.
AGACATGGCTTTGTAAGTCAAGCAGAGATTGCCTCTTAGTAGACGATATGAGACAGAGAATAGCTGGAGTTTTTTGAGTCTGTCTGTGTAGGATGTTTTTAAGGCCTAGGATCCTCTTTGTGACATACTTTTGTGGCCTTTCCAGCTGTTGCATGTGTCTAGTGAGGTACATACCAAATGAGACATTCTCCACGACTGGCCTAATGAGAGAAGAGTAGAGAGAGAGATGATGACCTCTTTGTTCCTGGATGCAAAACCCTCAGTAATGAGATGTGCCACATAGAAGGAATTTTTGATCACAGTGGCAATGTAGTGGTTGAAGGAGAGGTTGCTGTCAGCCTGTGTCCCTAGATCTCTTTTAATGCCTTCAGTGTTCATTGTCTCCCATCGATGTGGTAATTGGTGAGAACTGAATTTTTCCCAAAGGGGATGACGACATATTTTTGGCATTAAGCTTAAGGCCATGGTTTCAACACCAGTCATTGGTCCCAGTGAGGCCTTTGTGTAGAATGTCTACATCACTTGTGGAGTTAATAATGGTTCCCAGCTTGCAGTCATCTGCAAACTTGGTCATCCAGAATCTGTCCGTGTTGGCCTAGACTTCTGAGAAGTAGATGCCAAACAGGAGAGGACCCAGAACTGACCCCTGTGGGACTCCATTTGTGACTGGTCGGCAGTCTGACTTGGAGTCCGCTACTTTCAAACTGTGGGATCTATGTATGAGCCAGTTTGCTACCCACCTAGTGATGTAAGGCTTGATGCCTAGTTTGGTGAGTTTATCAATAATTCTTGAGTGGGGAATGGTATCAAAGGCCTTAGCCAGATTGAGGTAGGCTGTATGAACTGCCTTGCCCTCATCCACAGCTCTGGTGACTGACTCAAAGAAGTCAACAAGGTTGAGCAGGCATGAGGTACCTTTCACAAAACCAAATTGTGTGGGATCTAGAGTTTGGAGATTCCCTATATCCTGGTTAATTAGGTCCATGATGATGCGCTCCATAGTCTTACATATCAGACTTGTCAGGCTAATGGGATGATAATTCCCAGCGTCTGTAGTCATTCCCCCTTTATGGAGAGGGATGACTGTAGCAGTGTGCCATTTGGTAGGGGCAAAGCCTGAGGTGAGGCTGTGATTGAACAGGGCACACAGATGTTTTTCCAGTTCACTTTGCAGTTCATGTCGAACACATCCAGGGATATTGTCGGGCCCCATGGAAGCTGTATTCATGGCCTTGGACAATGCAGCTTTAACCTGTGCTACAGTAATGCTGGGTGCCTGGCATTCTTCTGGTATTGTGATTGGTCCTTTGGGGGGAGGGGTAAAGTTGGCACTGAATCTGTCGGTCAGTATATTGGCAATATCTGTTGGCTCAGTATAGGAGGTACCATTGTGCAGGAACTCAGAGCAAACCTGGGTATTGCCGTGTAGATTTTTGATATAACTATAGAAGGCTTTATGGTTGTTTTTAGTGTCTGCCTCAATTCTGCCTTCATAGCTGGCTTTATAGGTTTTGATAAAGGATCTCAACTTTTTGTTGAGGCTAATAAGGGAGTTTTTCCAGTCTTGGGACTTCACCTTTTTCTGCAACAGTTTCTTCCTTCTTTTGTAGAGTTTATTAATGGCAGGGGACCACCAGATTGGCTTCCTTTTTTTTGGAGAAGAGCATCTTGGTTCTGTTGGGTATGGCTAGTTCCATGCATTTATGTACGTGTTTCTACAGTGCATTGGTGTATGATTTGGCAGTCATGCATCTATTTTCCATTGACATGGGTGCTGTAAAGTTAGCCACCTCTGTTTTTGGAGCCCAAAGTCAGCTTTGGAGAAGTTTTTCATGGTGGTTACCTTTGCAGAGGGTGTGGGTAAGATGTGGATATCCATGGTGATTAGTTTGTGGTTGGATCTAACCAGGGAGGAATTGACTATTGGTGTAGAGCAACAGCCATTCATGTTTGTAATAACCAGGTCAAGGATGTTGCTTCCTCTAGTGGGGGTAAGAATGAGCTGGTCCAGAGCACTGGAATTGATGAATTCCAGGAAGCGCTGGGCCAGTGTATTGGTGCATGAGTAGTTTTCTCAGTTGATGGAGGGGTAGTTGAAGTCACCTAGTCTGAGAGTGTTGGGTTGGACCCTTATAGCTTCCAGGGTGCTTAGGAATGTGATGTGAGAGTCTTGGGACATGTTTGGGGACCTATAGCAGGCTACAACCTGAATCGCCATCTTACCCAATGTTAGACATTTGTATTAGAGATTGCTCTGTAAGCCAGGCATAAGTCTCCCCTAATAAGTCTATATGATACTGAGTATAGAGACAGGGACTTTAGTCAGTCTGTGTAAGGCACATGCTGGAGACCTTTGATCTTCTTAGTTAGAAACCTCTGAGGTCTCTCCAATTGCTGCAGATGCTTTATACAGCACATCCAGAAAGGGGCATTATACTCAATTATGGGCCTGATTAGTGATGAGTATAGAGGTGTTATAACCTCCTTTGCTCTAGAGGCAATACCTTTTCTAATTAAGTGTGCTATGTAGAAAACCTTCCTTACTACAATAGACACATGGTGGTCAAAGTTAAGGTCGCAGTCTACTTGTGATCCCAGATCTTTTATCACTTCGTAGGTAAATAGTGTATTGTTGTTAATTTGATAGTGTGAAGGGACATTGTTTTTAGTGAAGGAAATGATGATGCATTTATTTGCATTCAATTTGAGACCATGACTAAGACACCAGTCAGTGGTCTGCATAAGACCCTCCTGAAGTATACTGACATCATTTGGGGATTCAATAATTGCACCCATTTTGCAGTCGTCTGCAAACTTGGTCAGCCACAGCCCCTTAGTTTTGGCCTGAACTTCTGAGAAGTATATACTAAACAGCAGGGGGCTCAGCACTGACCCTTATGGCACCCTTGCTGGTGACAGGTCTGCTGGTTGATGTGGAGTCACCCACTTTGATAGTGTATGACCGGTTTGTGAGCCATTTGGCAACCCATCTTACAATAAAGGGATTTACATTGTTTGTTAAGTTTATTGGTAATGCCTGAGCGTAGGATTGTGTCAAAGGCCTTTGCAAAGTTGAGGTATGCTGTGTGCACAGATTTGCCCTCATCAATGGTTACATTTTTGAAGAAATCCATCAACTTTAACAGGCAGGATCTGCCCTTGACAAAGCTGAATTGGGTTGGATCCATGGTTTGGAGGTTGCCTATGTCTTTATTTATGAGGCTCATGATGATACAGTCCATGGCTTTACAAATGAGGCTGGTCAGGCTTATAGGTCTATAATTCCCTGGGATCCTATTATTTTGTCTTTCATGGCTTCCATGGTCTCATTATTTCTTCCATGTCCACAAGTGATCATCTCAGTCTGTGGATGACCTCCTATGCTTCACTGTTCCTTGTAGGATTATTTTGAGTTCAGTAGTGGTCTTCTACTTCCAGATTTTACTCAATGACTCTCATAGGCCTCATTCATTTGGAGATCAACAGCTAACTTTTATCTTTTGACACTCTGAATGGTTATCAGTAAGATTAAGAAGTTGTGGCTTTTTGTAACCACAGCAAAATCTCTGTAAAATAAATAGTTCTTTCTGGTTCTCTTAAATATTTTCTGTTCATTTATTAGTCTTGTTGAAGTCTGTCAAACATATTTAACATCCACTGCAACTCTACCATTGTTCAGCTCTCTGAACTTATACGGACAAAAAGATTTAAGCAGAGTATTAATACCAGATCCTTGCTGCATCAGCCAGGTAGGCTGAATGAAAACAGCGGCTCCATTTTTCAAGGTGATGCTGGAAAATGAAACTTGGATTTATTTTTATATTTATTTGTTTGTTTACCAGGTAACCCACCTTGGATTGAGTGCCTGCTTTCGGGGAGGGGTGACCTAGGAGTACTAGTATAGATAAAGCACTTGCTTAGGGTCATACAGTAGGCAAATGAAGACTGAGGGAATCAAACCCAAGACTGAAGTTCATTAGTACCCCATAGCTTTAGTCTTCTGTGCTGAACTGACAAGAGATGTAAAATTACTTCCTTAGGGTCATGCAGTATTGCACAGTTAAAATAGGTGACCACTTCACA